>NC_138173.1:42321566-42652655 GCF_964165515.1 Mesoplodon bidens | reverse complement strand
ACAAAAGCCTTATTTGAGAACTACCTCTGTTCAATTTTGGCTGACCACTAAGATAAGAAGACATAAGGGTGATACCTAAAAAGCCAGGGTTAAAAATAAAACCAAGAATAATAAGAACAGAACAAAACTGAGCTGAGACATCAGTGGTCACACAGTTAGGAAGAAACAGATTTAGCCCAAGGAAGTTACTTTACAAAGAAGTAAACTAGCATAAAAGAACAACAACTTTCCAGGGAAAAAGAAGAATACATACACACACACCTAAAATTCTGAATATTTAAAAAATTTTAGGCAAACACAAAAGTGTACCCTATTTCAGGAAAAAAACCACAGTCAATAAAAACTGTCTCTATGTGCCCACAGATGTTGCATGAAGCATAACAAAAGACAACAATGTAGCTATTATAAATGTGTTCAAAGAACTAGAGAAAAAGATTTTTTAAAATTCAAGGAAAGTATGAAAACAATGAATCAATAATCTCATAAGGAGAAAGAAAATACAAAAAAGAACCAAATCAAAATTTTATTTTATTTATTTTTTATACAGCACTTATTAGTTATCTATTTTATATAAATTAGTGTATATATGTCAATCCCAATCCAAATCAAAATTTAAAGTAGAAAAGTACAATGACTGAAATGAATAATTTAGTAGAGAAGCTCAATAGCAGATTCATGCTGGCAGAAGAAAAAAACAATCAATGAACCTAAATACAGATCAATAGAAATTATCCAATCTGACTAGGGAAGAAAACCAAAAGGAAATCAGGCAAAACAGATAATCCCCAAACAACTGCTTCTGGGAGGGAGAAGAATGTCCATGCTAAAGAAATGTACTTGGGGATTGTGTTCAAGTCTATTCAAGTAAGCATTCAACATCTCCCATTATATACAAACACATAAGGATAGCCAATGCTATCAGGATCTTGAAAAACAGGCGGGGCACTTGGGGTCATTGAGGTAGCTAGGGAGATCAGTCAGACCAAGAGCTGTCCAGAGTCCAGAGACAGTGGTCTCCCCAGGATGCAGGCACCACTCTCACTCAATCTGCCATGTAAAGGTCTGTACCATAAGCCTTTCCTTGTTGGCCTAACAGAGGAGCAGCATCAGCCATCCAACAAATCCAAGACATGACCCTACTGGGGTCATGAGCATCTAGAAAGAGCATCTAGGAAGGCAAAGCCATCATGTCCTTGAATCAAAGCCTAAATAAACTCTTAGGATTTGGCTTAAGTCGCAGCTTTCCTTAGAAGCTAGAGGTGTGAGTGTTTAAATCCCCCACTGGCCTGTGGAATCTAATGCAGTGTCCCCACCCCCCACTAACCCCACTTCCAGCATGGTGTAGATACACTTTCTGTACCCGTGCATTCTGCTGTCAGGTGAGTAAAACTCCAAGATTGGAACAACAAGCGTGTTAATGCCACATACTGTCCTTAGAAGTCGTGTGGCATTAATGGAAGGGACAGGCGCAATGGTGGACATGAAATTACCCCTCCCAGAACCTCCTCCACATCAGCCTGTATGGGAACTAGCCCAGCATATCTGTATTCCACAGAATTCCCCAGAGGGGGTCTACCTTTGCATCTCTCTCCTGCCTGCAGAGCACACTGATCTTTAACATTTTCAGTAACTCAGAGACATCTCTGGGACTTTCACATAGCTCCTGTCAACATGTCAGGCCGTTAACTATAAACTTGATTTTGATGGCTCGCTTTTCCAGAATAATTACCCTGTACCTGAAATGTTAGCCTATTTACTGCTTATGCAAAAACATGACAATAAAATCAATGGTCTAAAATTCCTGAAAGTAAAAAAAAAAAAAAGTATCCATCCTGAAAAACAAGAAAAATATATTGAAGAAAAAATTAACAGAGTCTCAGAGAGCTGAAGCGTACTAACCTAAAATGGAAGGCCCAGAGTAGAGAAGAAAGAAAAGAGCACAAAAATATTTGAAGAAATAATGGCTGAAAAATCTCCAAACTGACGAATAACATTAGTATATACATCCAAGCAGCTCAACCAAGCTCAAATAGGATGAATACTGAAACACAAATACCTATAGATATTATAGTCCAATTGTTGAAAACTACAGAACAAGAGAAGTTCTTAAAAGGAGCAAAAGAAAAATAACTCATCACATATAGTGGAAAATCAATATGTTTAAAAGTTGACTTCTACGTGAAATAATCGATTCAGAAGGCAGTGGAAAATCACATTCAGATACATGAAAGGAAGTAATAAATTGTCAATGAAGAACTCTACATCCAGAAAAACTATGTTACAAATATTAAGGTGAAATAAGGGCTGAGAGAATCCATTGCTAGCAAAGCTGCCTTATGAGTAATACTAAAGTAAGTCCTTCAGGTGCTAATTCAAATCCATGGGAGGAAATGAAGGGTGCTGGATCTGACAAATAAGTGGGTTAATATGAAAAATTCTATATATGTATTACTTCTCATTTCTCCTCTCAAGTACTTTAAAAGGCAGTTGACTATACAGAGCAGTGAATATAACACTGTATTGCTGGGTTACGATACATAGAGGTGTGATATATGTGTGAACAGAAATGAATAGGGAACAGAACTATGTTCAAAAAATTTTTCCATAATTTACCAGAATTAAGTTAAAATATATCTGAGGTGGAGTGTGATAAATTCAGAAACATAATATAATCCTTAGAGCCATCACAAATTAATACATAGTAAAAAAAAAATCAGTGGAGGAAATGAAAAAATGATATGCTAAAATACATACCTAAAACAAAGAAGGTGTTAAAAGAGAAGCAGGGAACAAAAAACAAGACAAACAGATAACAAATAGGCAGTGACCAATTTAATTAAAATACATCAACATTACATGAAATATAGATGGTCTAAACCCCCCATTTAAAAATAAGAGATTGTCAGACTGCACAAAAAAATCAAAATCTAACTAAATGCTGTCTAAAAGAGAAATACCTGCATTCAAAAACATAACTATGTTTAAATAAAAAGGATGAAAAAGATATACCATAAAAACTATAACCATAAAAAAGTTGGAATAGCTATAAAAAATAACAGATAAAATAGACTTAAGAAAATACGTTTTATACAGGCAGAGAAGGACATTTCATAATGATAACAGGATCAATATTTTAGGAATCCATAACAAATATATGCACATATGCATCTAACAACAGAGCTTCAAAATCTATGAAGCAAAAATTGACAGAATTTAAATAAAAAATGGATGACTAAATAAAAATACTTGAAAATTTCAATACTCTAGTACTTTCAACAATTGATGGAATAACTAGACAGAAAGTCAGTAGGGTTATAGAAGAACTGAACAACAATATCAACCAACCAACCTGACATACATAGAATGTTGTACCCAACTACTACAGAACAACCATTCAAGCACACATGGAACATTTTCCCAAACAGACCATATGCTAGGCCATCAAGCAATTCTTAATAAATTTAAAAGGATTAAAATCATACCATATATGTTCTAGACCACAATGGAATAGAACACACAACTGAAAAACAATAAGAAAAAAACCAACAAAACTAAAACTTGGTTCTCTGAGTAGACAGCAACCTGATAACCCTTTAGCTAGGCTAACCTCAAAGAAGGAGAGGAGGCACAAGTAAAATCAGGAATTAGAGAAGGAATATTACTATTAACCCTAAATAAATTTAAAAGGTTAAACAACAACCCTTACAATGAACAACTCTATTATATCCCACAAGTTAGACAACTTAGACTCAGGGACAACTTTTGAGAAAGACACAATTTATTAAAACTGACTAAAAAGGAAATAGAAAATTTGAACAGACCTATAACAAATAAAGAGACTGAATTATTCATTTAAAAATTTTCCACTAAAAAAAAAGTCCAGCTATTCCACATGCCTTCACTTGGTGAATTCTATCAAATATTTAAAGAAATAATGCCAATACTCCACAAACCCTTCCAGAAATAGAGGAGGAGAAAAGACTTCCCAACTCATTCTATGAGGCCAGCATTACCCTGATATAAAAACCAAAGACACTGCCAGAAAACTGTAGACTAAAATCCCTCATGAATACAGATAAAAAAAATAAAAAGGTAAACCGTGTTCAGTATCATATGAAGAGATGACGCACCATAACCAAATGGTCTATATCCCCAAATACAAGATTAGTTTGGGGGAAAGAGGGGGGTGGGATGAATTGGGAGACTGGGATTGACATATATATATATATATATATATATACATACACACATACACTACTATGTATAAAATAGATAACTAATGAGAACCTACTGTATAACACAGGAAACTACTTGGTGCTCTGTGGTGACCTAAATGGGAAGGAAATCCAAAAAAGAGAGGATATATGCATATGTATGGCTGACTCACTTTGCTCTACAGCTGAAACTGACACAGCAGTGTAAAGCGACTATACTCCAATTAAAAAAAAGATTAGTTTAATCAATTAATTATGTAAAATTGATTAATGAAATATATCACATTAATAGCATACAGTAAGGGAAAAACACAGATGATCACCTCAATAGATTCAAAAAAAACACTTGATAAAATCCAAAACCACCTCAGCATAAAAAGTCTCAATAAACTAAGAATAAAAAGGATCCTTCTCAACCTCATGAAGGGCATCTATGAAAAAATCCACAGCTACCATTGTACTTAATGGTGAAAGTCTAAACCCTCTTACTTTAAGATGGAAATGGATTCAAAAAACGTTAACTTCATATAAAACACTCATGATAAAACAGTAAGAGAAAAAAACATGACTGAAAATTTCGTCAGGCATTAGTATCCTAATTTTATAATGAATATAATCATTATACATAATGACTATTATATGTGTATTATATGTGATAACAAAAAGTTGAAAGATAAAACAATGGGAAGAAATTAACAAAACTAAATTGTTAAAAGTGGTTATCATCAGGCTCCCCTGGTGGCGCAGTGGTTAAGAATCTGCCTGCCCATGCAGGGGAGATGGGTTCGAGCCCTGGTCCGTGAAGATCCCACATGCCGTGGAGCAACAAAGCACCTGCGCCACAACTACCGAGCCTGTGCTCTAGAGCCCGCGAGCCACAGCTACTAAGCCCATGTGCCACAACTACTGAAACCCGCGTGCCTAGAGCCCACGCTCCACAACAAGAGAAGCCACCACAATGAGAAGCCCGCGCACCACAACAAGGAGTAGACGCCGCTCGCCGCAACTAGAGAAAGCCTGTGCGCAGCAACAAAGACCCAACACAGCCAAAAATAAATAAATAAATAAACTTAAAAAAAAAAAATCACTTCTTTATTTTAAAAAAAGTGGTCATCATCAAGTGATTTTTATTTTCTCCTGTATATGTTACTTGCTTTCCAAATTTCCTTTAATGAGGACATTATGCTAAATTAGATAAATCAGACAGAGAAAGACAACTACTGTATATCACTTGTATATGAAATCTATAAAAGCTGAACTCAGACAAATAAAAGAATGGTGGTTACCAGGGGCTGGAGGGTAAGGATATTGGAGAGATATTGCTAAAGAGTGCAAACTTGCAACTACAAGATTTGAAGATCTAATGTACAGCATAGTGATTTTCAGTCAACAATACTATATTACACACTTCAAAGTTGCTAAGAGACTAGATCTTAAATGTTCTCACCACAAAAAAGAAATGATAATTATGTGACCTGATAGAAATGTTAGCTAGCACCACACTGGTAATCATATTGCAATATATGTGTATCAAATCAGCATGCTGTACACCTTAAACTTACATAATTTTATATGTCAACTGTATCTGAATTTAAAAATTCCCAATAATTAGAATGCTACCTTGGTATCATTTAAAAACCATATTTTTAAGATCTTAAGGCAATGTAAATTATATAGTTTATTTTTAAAAGGTGAGCAGGATATTAGATCTGTAATGTAAATTATATAGTTAAGGCAATGTAAATTATATAGTTTATTTTTAAAAGGTGAGCAGGATATTAGAT
Source organism: Mesoplodon bidens (assembly GCF_964165515.1). Classification (NCBI taxonomy): domain Eukaryota; kingdom Metazoa; phylum Chordata; class Mammalia; order Artiodactyla; family Ziphiidae; genus Mesoplodon; species Mesoplodon bidens. The sequence continues at coordinate 42,646,657 of NC_138173.1, read as the reverse complement.
CTGCCATATTGGTTTTTGTTTTTAAAATAAGTGTTTGTGTGGGAGGGTGGAAAATGCAAAATTGATTAACAGGAAATAAATAAAGTAAGGTTCCTTTTCCAGCCTTTAAAAGTCATAGAACCCAGAGGTAAACAAATGATTGAGCAGGATGAATGCGAGCTACTGAGAAGAGAACAATGTCTGTAGCAATTATATTAATATGTTTAGGCAGTCCAACAGCTTAACTTCATTTGTTATACATGTATGATGGCTTCCAAGAAATTTATTTAAAAACAACACCATCAAGAACAAATCTAAAGCTCTTTTCTGAGCTTCCTCTTTTACCCAGGCAATCTCATTTATATACGGTTTAAGAATTAAAGTCAAAGACACTGAGTAAAGCTGGGAAAAAAACTACTGCAATAGTACATCATCATCTTTCAGAACAAGTGGAAATTATGATTATCAAACTATGATATTTAAAAAATATCTATACTGTAACAATACATATGAACAACTAAGGTGACCAGAATTACATGGAAAAAATAGCCCTCATGTTTTTCATAGATGCTCAACAATTTTCACATCAGTTTCTATTAAAACTCATTAAATCCAACAATAGCAGAGTTTTAATTTATAAATGATCTTTACTTTCCAACTCTGTCAAAGTATTTTATTAAAGTCACAGGCAACTCTTTCAAAAAAGGAAAAACAAACCTCTGCTAGGCACAGGGTAGAAACCCATCTGCTCAGAGGTGTGAGCTAGATGTAGCAAATTACATCTGCAAGCCTCACTGCAAATGCTCTCTAATGAAATTCAAGATGTTGATTTTGACCCACACACCCTACATAGATTGGATCTGGCTATATTAGCGATCATCTCTCCCTTCCCATGGCAACTGAAATCAGATGACACATTTCAACAAACAGTTCCTCATTTTGAACTTTGAAGTCCAAGTTCAGTATAGAAGAAGGCTCAAATCTATAAAATGAGAACCCTTTTGTTCATCCTATTGATCATCTTTGTAATGCTAAAGGGTTTTTTTTCATTTTGTTCATATCATAATGACTAGATCACTGTATTTTGAATCTAAACAACTAGATTCAAAAATTAAGGTTTTAATAGAAATTTAGAACTCCAGAATGATAACCAAGCAACACCAAAGACAAAGAGCAAGAGAAAAATAACTTCACAGGAGTTATAAATCCAAGTTAAAAAAAATAAAAGGTAAAGAAAGTTTTAATTGAAAACATGGTCCACCAGGGTCAAATGGTGAAATATCAAAATTTTAACTAAAAATTCAAAGTTGTTTCCTACAGTAGAATACAGACAATGTGTCATTAAGTTCCATTTTTGCTTAAATTATCCTAACTTGGTTTCTGTTGTGTACAACCAAAGGATATCAAGGTATATATACGTCTAAATACCATCTCTCTTTTCCATCTTTCTCAAATATTTTTTAAAGACATTGGAAATTTGTTATATCAATTTTTCACTTTCTGTTCAGTCCTTAAGGCACCATCATCTGATCTGCATTAACACTATTCCTCTGAAAGTACTGTGATAAGAGAAACCAATCACCCAAAATTGTCAAATCCCTTTCACAACTTTTAGTCCTTATCTTATTGGGCATCTCTGCTACATTTAAATGACTAGATTGTGTGTCTTCCATGACACTACTGCCTCATGGGTTTTTCCGTACTTACCTTATTCGCAGTTTTCAACATAGATTATTTTTTTTCCTTTTCGGCCAGTGAACATTAGTGTTCCCCCCTTTTTCTATCTGGATTATACTTGTCTCTACATAAGTGATTTCAGGTGATCACATCTTTTTTCATGGTTTTCCCTGCTATCACATTGTGTATCTCTAACAGTGATTCCTCTTTTGAGGTCTAGACCCATATATGCAACAGCTTATTAGATATATTTACCTGAATGTCCCACAAACACTCTACAGTATGTGCCAACCTAAATTCATCCTTCCCATCTTCCACACCCAAAACTAAACCTCTTTCTTTATTTGTAATCATAATATTAACCATATAAACGTCTACACAGACATCCAAGCTAGGAACCATGGAGTTATTCTACACATTTACTTCTCTTTCACTATCTATAACTAATCCAGTCACAAAGTTTTGCCAGTTTTTTTGTTAACTATTTCTCTATTCTTTCCCATTTTCTCCATCCCTATCACCACCATTCTGGTTCTGACAGTCATGTTTCCAGACAACTATAATACCTAGATGTAATATCTAATCTCCTTGCCTCCAATTTTCCTATCTTCCTCTGAGCCCATGCCCTCTCAGACCCCCACCAAATCCATCATCTACAATTATCAAAAAACATTTACTGAACAAAAATGAGTTGAACATAAAACAATAATAGTATTGGAGAAGGAGACTAGAAAGAAGCACAATCAGAAGGTGGTATAGATTTAGATACATTGCATATTTGGTTGATCATGAATGACTGAAAATATTTATCTCCATTCTGAAACCAGCAAAATGACACTGAGAGAGAAAAAAAGCATTATAAATCAAAATGAGGATGAAAATAGGAGAGGACAAAACAGCTGATAAGTAATATCATGAAAATTTTAAACATATAAATATAATAGATAAATAGCAAGTGACTGACTGAGGCCCAGAGAGATAAACCATAAAGGATTAATCTGATTCATGACAACCATCCTTCAACAGGTTCCAATACTCAAATATGTTTGAAAAAGAGAATGCGGAATGACACTGAAACCAGGAGGACCAGTTGAAAACTGAAAGTGAACAGACCTCCAGATTCTTTCTCAATCTATGCACAGGTATAAAGATAAAGAGTAAACTACTTTTTACATGTATGCATCAAAGGGTTATACTCAAATATTTTTACAAAACAACATTTAAAATGAAGAAAAAATATATACTTATGGTCTTTCATAAGTTAATATCTACCGTTTTTTTAATGCCTGAAGAAGTTTTAAATATCTTGAAATAATCTCCTTTCCTCAAGGTAGGTTTGGCCAATGAGAATAACCTGGTGGTTAAAAAACTGAAACCTAAAGTAAAATTTAGGTTTCAATGTTGATTATATAGTCACTCTATAGTCTCCTAGGGAGTATGAAAAATAGACTTTAGAAGTTTCTATTTGATTCTAGTCCTCTCCATCTGGTATATGATATTTTTAAAAGTTGAAAATAAACTAAGATTCTAACTCAGTTCTAGAAAAAAAATCAGAGAATATAATAACATCTTACGCTTTAAAGATGGAGACTTCTGTAGTTCTTAAGACATTCATAATATATTGGAAAAACAAGGTAAGAATAAAACAATTTATCACATGAAAAGGACAAACAGTTGAAGTTGGCAGGAGCACTGCAGGAGTAAGAGGGATTTGAAATGAGTATTGAAGAGATAACAAATAGTATGGTAGTACACATCAGCCCTTTCATAAAATCCATTAAGGGGGGGCTACAACATCTTTAACCTCACTGGGGGATTCTATTTCCAGAAACAATGGTAGATTTCATTCCCTGAATGACACTTGCACTAAAAACAAATGAAAATGATGAATGTATTTATAAAATGTTTATATGTAACACATACTATGATTAAAACTTATATTTGTTTACACACACAAACACACACATGCACACACACAATATCTCCTTAAAATCATTAATGAGTTTCTCCAAAAAGTAAAGATTATTAATGCCAGGGAATGAGAGAAGCCAGAAACTCAGAGGTAAACAAATCACTTGAGGCATTTCAAAACTGGTGAAATTGAACATCCTTGTTCACAAGTAAGGCTGATTAAAGACAAAGCCCTAGGCCAATTTGTAGTGTAGAACTTAACAGGACACAAGGCTTGTATGCAAATGACTACGATACTAATGTTAGGGTAGACTAGAAATAAAACTGCCCCATTTTTCTGCTCTCTACATGACCCAACTAAAACTCTCCCAGAAAACTGAACTTTGAACAGAGTAAGAAAAATACTGATAACCACAGCCAATCCTGTAAGTTCTAACTCAAAATTTTATTATATGAGTGGCAAAAAAACCTCTAACAAGGAATTTAGTTTCAAGTGTTCCTGAACTGGTAATACTCCCAATGTATCAGAAGTAAATTCAAGTATGCATAGGAGGAATCTTTTGGCTACTCTTCAAAAAAATTCTATAGACAAATTTCCAAAGAAAATAAATAACCTCTCTCCCTATAAAAAAGAACAAAGAATGCACAAGGAATACTAGGCCTAGTAGGGAAGAGTAGGCAGGAATTAGACAATAATATAAAATAAATGATTCATGTATCAAGAAACACAAGGAAGCCTTGAAAATTATGAATAAAAAGGAGTTTTAAAAATCAATCAAAATGAAAAGAATATCATAAGTAAAAATTTAAATTCAATAAAGTGTTACAAAGTTCAAAAATGGGTAAATTAATTTATGGTTTTAGATGTCAGGATGCAGTTTGAATCTGAAGAAAGAGAGGCTCGCAAGGAACTAGAGAAGATCTCCTGGGTGTTGGTAATATTTTTGATCTTGATTCAGATGTAGGCAACAGGGGTAGGTTTATTATAAAATGTATCAAGCTGTAAACTAAGAGTTGAGCAGTTTTCTATATGATATATTTGAATTCTATAAAAGTTTTTTCAAAAAATTCAATGAATAACTGTTTAACAGCATATTAGACCCAGCTTTAAAAAATTAATGAAATGGAGGATCAAATTAAAGAAATTACTGAGAATGCAGGTCAGCAAGTCAAAGAGAAAAAATATAAAAGTACAAGGAAGAGACAAGAATAAAAGAGTAAAAATGTGAAGAATTCTAAAATATATATAAGAAAGAAAAAGGCACAGGCAATATCTGAAGAGATTATGCCAGAAAACTTGCAGAACTCATAAAAGACACCAACACTAAAACTTTAAAACACAAAGATTTAAAAAATTCTGAAAGCTGCCAGAGAGGAAGGACAAAATACCTTCAAAGAAACACAAACTGCAAGTGGACATTGCAGATAAATATTTTCATTGTCAATAGGACAATGAAAAGCAAGAGTCAGCACAACGGAATTTTTAATGGGTCAGACAAAAATAACTACCAACAAAGAAGTTATATAACCAGCAATATATCTTTCAAAAAGGAGGGCAAAATAAAGACACTTTCAAACAAACAAAATTAAGTTTGCTAACAACATATCATCACAAAAAGGCAAAAGGAAAATGATCTGAGTTAGAATAAAGGACTGAATTGTAAGAGGAATGTCTAGTAAGGCACTAGTATAGGAGTCCACAAACATGGCCCATGACCAAATCTGGCTATCAGATTTTGTAAATCAAGTTTCAAAGAAACACAGTCATGTCAGTTCATCGACATATTGCCTACGGCTGCTTCTGCACTCCAAAGCAGAGTTGAGTAGCTGCAGCAAGACCACATAACTGGTAAAACTGAAAATATTTACTATCTGGCTCCTTACTAAATAAATTTTCCAAACCCTGCACTGATTATATATATGCAATAAATATAAGCAATTATTTTTTTAAGTGATAACCCATTAATCCAGAGAGGATGATTGAATTAAAAGTATTTTAAGACCTGTGTGTTGTTCAGGAGCAAATAACTTGATTTAATGCATAATTTAATAAATTAAATATGCAGCTTAATATTTCTAGGATCAGAGTTGACTTTGAGGAAAGGGTGTTAATTTCTAAGATTGAAAGAAAAAACAGTTAAGGAATAATTTCCAATATAGCAGGAGAAAAAAGGAATTAACATATATTGCAGTATAAAGGAAAAAAACTGTTATTTAAACAGTTAAATAAATTCAAACAAGATAGTGAACAGATAACAGGAGAAATGGAGGATGGGAGAAATGGGAGATAATATTTGCAAATCACATATCTAATAAAGGTCTAATATCAGAATATATAAAGAACTCTTACAACTCAACAATAAAGAGACAAATAACCCAACTAAAAAGTAGGCAAAGGATCTGAAAAGGGACTTCCCTCGTGGTCCAGTGGGTAAGACTCCGTGCTCCCAGTGCAGGGGGCCCGGGTTTGATCCCTGGTCGGGGAACTAGATCCTGCATACATGCTGCAACTAAGAAGTCCACATGCCACAACTAAGAGTTCACATGCTGCCACTAAAGAGTCTGCATGCCGCAAGTAAGAAGCCTGCATGCCGCAACTGAAAATCCTGCATACCACAACGAAGGTCCCACATGCTGCAACTAAGACCCAGTGCAGCCAAAATAAATTTTAAAATATTTTTTTAAAAAAGAAAGGATTTTAATAGAAGAAGAAAATACAGAACAAGATCTACAAATGGCCACTGAGCACATGAAAAGATGCTCAACATCATTAGACATTACGGAAATGAAAATCAACACCACTAGATACCACTTCCCACCCACTGAGAAGGCTAGAACCAATAAGACAATAACAAGACAACAATAATAAGTGGTGACACAGATATGGATAAATTAATATTGTAAATCAACTATACTTCCACATAAAAATATGTGAATAAATTAGAACCTTCATTCATTGATGTGGGATTGTAAAATGGCACAGATATTTCGAAAAACAGTCTGTCAATTCCTCAAAAGCTAAACACAGAGTTACCAAATGACCCAACAATTCTACTATACATATCTAATAGAAATTAAAACATATGTCCATGAAAAACAGTGTACAAGAATGAACATAGCAGCATTATTCATAATAGCCAAAAAGTGGAAACAACCCAAATGTCCATCAAGTAATCAATGAATAAATAAAATGTGGTATATCCATAAAATGAATTATTATTCAGCCATAAAAAGGAATGAAAACATACATACTATAACAATGGTTCTATGAAAGAAGTGAAAGATGGCTTCTTTCACTTACCACTTATAATAGTAAGTGAAAGAAGCCAGTCACAAAAGACCACAAATTTTGTTATTTCATTCATATGAAATGTCTAGAAGAAGCAAATTCATAGGGATAGAAAGACAAGTGGTTCGTAGGGTCTGGGGGGAAGGGAGAAAGAGGAGTAGGTGCTAATGATATACCAATTCTTTTTAGGGTGATAAAACTATTCTAAAGTTTTATGGTGATGGTTGCATAAAAATTGTAAATACACTAAAAATCATCTAACTGTATACTTTAAAAGGAAGAATTTTACAATATGTGAATTTTATCAATGAGTTTTAACAAAAAATCAAGGTACAAATCATTTTAATCTTACAAAAATTATTCCAGAGTTAAAATTAAAAAAAAAGGAGGAAGCACTCCCAGCTCACTTTATGAGCTTTATGAGCTCACTTCAGTCTAGCATATCTTTGATATGACATGTAATAGCTATTGTGATAATAAGGAATTCCCTATAACCAAAAACAAATAACAAAGAACGGCTATGTCCAATATGCTAGAGAAATTATCAAGACAAAGAGCACTTAAGAAGAACTCTAAAGAAGTCCCTTCTAACTCTCACAATTCTATGATTTTATGATAATGGTATTCACATCATTAAGTACCAACATTAATTTCTGCCAGTAAAATCATGCTTACTTTTGATAAACCTACGAAAACTAGATTTCAATGGAAATTTCAATAGAGAAAAGGAGAGAGAAATCGACATTAAGTCAAAATCAAAAATTGCAAACTGTACCTGCTTTTCAATAACAGTACTGTGGTAATCTGAACGATATCAGGATTCAGACACTTACATCCTAATAATATGAACAAGGTGTTGACCTATTTAGCACTGTCAAAAAATCTGAGGCTTGTTATTAAAATATAGATTCACATTATTTACTTTGTGACTCAAAACTTCTCCAGGTTCACACAGTTTGAAATGAATACATCAAAGTTCAAAAGGGTATGAACCTGCAACTGAAAACACTGAAACATCAGAAATCAAGTATTTACTGAAGAAAGATCCATGGCTCCAATCATCACACAATTATCTACTTTATTTAAATAAATGAGTAATCTAGAAATACATCATGCTTGCTGTAAATAATGTATTCATTTGATTATATATTTATGATGCATCCATTCATAAGTCAAGTGGCTTAAATTAAAATCAACCTACTTATAATTCTTAGTTCAGCCTAATGCAAACATCTGAAACCAACTTTCTTCTCAAGTTAATTTTATCTATGTTTAGCATTTCAGTGATTATACTGTATTCTATATGATCTTTTGTAGATAGTCTCCATATATACATATATATATATATATATATATATAGTCTCCATATATATAAAAGGTGTGGCTATCAATAAACATCATCACTTAGTTCATTCACTTTGTATATCTCTCTTTGTAGATCTACTTTGTAGATCACTTCGTTCATTTCCATGCAGTTCTTTCAATGAGAAGACTGATTCAGAATGCACTGGCATTAAAAAAAAAAGCAGTAAAACTAAAAATATCAGTATAAAATATAATAACCATAGTATAATAACCATAGGAAGACTATTTTAAAAAAGTACCTTCTTCAAGGATGGGTCGTGGGATGACAAAAGGAATCTCCTGCAGAGGTTCCATATACTTGTGGCCAGCACTAACAATCTTTATTTGAGGCAAACAGAGGACAAGTGTTCCTGGCATGCTGGTTTGTCCATGGTACCAACTTCTTACTGTTCCAGGAATGTCACCAGATACAATTGTACTTGGGGAAGGCAAGCTATCACTTGGGATGAACACACAACAAGATTGTACTTCAAGCTAGAAAGAAAAGCAGAATCAAAATATCTGGATCAGACTAAATTTGAGAGTAAATGTATCCTCAAACATTTAATATCTTTACCAGAATACACAGACAAGCCAAAAAAAAAGAAAATGCCCCATACTTATGTCTTTATGAGTTACTTTCACTAAAGAATACAACAAACACTTGAAAAGGTATTGTTTCTTGCTATAAATTTGATCAAAAGAGCACAGTGACATGAAATGAAAACACATCTGCCTTTCCACAGTTCCTTCCAAGAAACATGATTGAGTTAGAAAATGTGCTGGCAAAAAAAGGTGAGAAAATCCTCCTTTTTTTGCAGTTCATTACATTTTGTTAACACCAGCTAAGGCCTTAGAACGGACTAGCATTTTATTGCTCTTACTTTAAAAAATAAAAAACCACAAACAGATATATCTATGTGAATTTGTCCCTTACTTCACATACTGAAATTTAAGAAAAGAATATTTTAAATGTTCAGATTACATCTCTAGACAAACATTAAAGGAGAACATGTTTATAACATATAGTAATGAAAAAAATTCAGGAGACTTTAAAAATCAGAGTGTTATTCCTTACTTTTATCATACTTCAACTTATTACCTAAATTATGCTTTCAAGTGAAATTTTTATGTTCCCCTATCCCCAGTGTAGTTACTTAGGTTGCCAGGGCCTAAAGGAGTTAAAGTAAGACTAAGCAAGACCAAATAAAAAATTAAATACATCATGAGTTTTTAATTCAAAAGCAATGTAAGTTAAAGCTTATTAGTCTTAGGTGACTCTCATACAAGGTAATATTCTGTACCTGGTTAGTGAACTGCCCAAACAGCCTACCATACTTAAATTATTTTTAAGAAAATACAAAATATAACCTTTAATTTTCTATAAAATATTTGGCATACAAAGGCATACAAAAGTATTATCTAATAAAAACTAAAATTTGTTTGCTTGAAAAATGTTTGGATAGCAACTAAGTCTAGCAACTTAAAATAACAAAGAGATCATATTTTACAAAGGATAACTAAGAATAAAGTAATATACCTTCTCTTGGGGTTAATATATTCCTTAGTGAGAGCATGATATGTAACAGGTCTGGAATTCCTTGATATGATAAATAATTTGCCAGTCTTACAAGTTAAGTACACTTACTCATCTTCCCTTCAATATTTCTGTGCATGGACAAACTGATGAACTCAGTGAAGAAAAATATGAGTAAAATTTTGCAAAAAAAAAAGTACATTCGTTCATGAAGTATGAGATTTTTTAGTTTTAGAATTTTATCTTGTAGCTTAATTTAAGCATGTATATGGTTAACCAGTTCACTGTCGATTTAAGATCACAACATTTTTAACTTCTGTAATAGAAGTGTATATTGTCTCAGATGTATTACATTTATGTTTTAAAATATATAACTGCATTAGTGATGTTAAAGTGCACAAGTTAAAAGTGGCACACTGACAGCATATTCTCCTATATTAATTATGGTTTTAAGGTCAAACAATGAAGGGTCAGTGTTTAACACTTTATGTTAGATTTTTTTAAAAATATTTATTTATTTATTTAATTTATTTGGCTGTGCCGGGTCTTAGTTGCGGCATGCGGGATCTTCATTGCAGCATGTGATATCTTTTAGTTGAAGCATACGCGAATTCTTAGTTGCGGCACGTGGGATCTAGTTCCCTGACCAGCAATGAAACCTGGGCCCCTTGCATTGGGAGTACGGAGTCTTAGCCACTGGACCACCAGGGAAGTCTCTGTGTTAGATATTGATGCTATGTTGAAAAATGCTTCCAACAATGTGAGATAATTAGTTTAATATGCCGCCGTACACAGATTTATACATAGATGTCCTGAGAAACAAATTTAAATTGTGCCAAAATTTCCAAAATCACAATATATTCCAAATTTCCACTAATTTGGAAATAATTTATTTAATCAAATTAAAACAACCTGAGCAATGCATACAGAATCAACAGTATGTTAGCCTGACATACAAAACAACTGTAAAAAATAAACTTTCTAAAAAATGATGTATATTGTGGGGATTCTTTTAATGATAAGAACTAAAACATATACATAATCCAAATTGTTCAAACTTATTATAATGTTACATCTATTATGTATACTAAAGCTATCACATAAATCTTTTTACACTTTTAAAATAACTGTTAAACTGTATGTCTAAAATTGTGGTTTTAATGTAAAATGTTGAGTGATTTATGTAAGTGAATATAAATCTGCAGCAGTAAATTTTGTATTAATGTAAGGATCTGACAATCCAAGGGAAAGCGAATGAAGTAATCTGCCAGTAAGAAGTCCTCAAACCGGGGGTCAGATCATGTTCATGGAAACCATCTGGTTGGGACCCTCTGAGCCACACCAAACACAAATGATCTTTTAAAAAAATATCCTATTCATTAATGCATCACAGCTGCACTGAGTGTTACTTCATTTTTCCATGGCAACATCCTTTCTGTTTCAAGGATCTTATTTCAGTTTTGGTAGCAACATGTTCTTTTGCCAATATTGAACACATTCATGTGTTAAAGTGAAGGGATTATTACAAATTCTTGAAGTAGAACCACCTCTATTTTGATTCCTATTAGGTCAAGGGCTACATATCTAAGTATCATATGCTGAGGATAAACCAATAAAGTAGAAATTATTCGGTATTATTTTAATAAATGAAATGATTGTCATGCATTTTTTCTTAAGTTCCAAGTTCCGTTTTTTCTGAAGTTTCAAGTGCTGTTTGAAAAGATATATGCCATTTGTACCCTCATCCTCCATAAGTAAGGTTTGGTAAACTTTGATTTTTCTAATTTGTGTGCTCTATAATTGTGACCATAACTGAGTTAAAAAGAAGAGACTAAGACAGGTTTCATTTATACATTAACCTAATAAGCATTTTAATTAGCCCACTGTCCATTATATAGAATAACTTTATATAAATGCTTTAAAATGTCACACCATATTTTCTGCCCTTTTAAATAATGCTCCTATTTCCCAAATAACATGTTTTCCTTTCTTCAAAACTTGAAACTTGGACTTCCCTCATGGCACAGTGGTTAAGAATCCGCCTGCCAATGCAGGGGACATAGGTTCGATCTCTGGTCCGGGAAGATACCACATGCTGCAGAGCAACTAAGCCTGTGCGTCACAACTACTGAGCCTGCGCTCTAGAGCCCGCAAGCCACAACTACTGAGCCCGCAAGCCACAACTACTGAAGCCCACGCGCCTAGAGCCCTGCTCCACAACGAGAAGCCACCGCAATGAGAAGTCCGCACACCTCAACAAAGAGTAGCTCCCGCTCACCACAAGTAGAGAAAGCCCGCACACAGCAATGAAGACCCAACGCAGCCAAAAATAAATAAAGAAATAAATTTATTAAAAAAAAAAAAACAACCCTTGAAACTTTAGTGATAATTATAGTTAGAAAATTTCTACAGAATGAAATGTTCTCTGCATGAATGCATTTTACTCCTCAGGAAACAGTTTCAAATAAAAAATAAAAGTGAAGAAACATTGCGGGTTGTATTTTTATTCACTTTTTCTTTCTTTTATTCATGCATTCTTTAACATCCACCATTAACTGAGCTGGAAGTCAGGAAAACAGAGACTAAAGACATAGTCCCAGCATTTAAGAAACTTGAAACAAGAAGATTTTAAAATACTAATAGCCTTACATAATTTTCACTGGAGCATAATAAAGTCTATAATGTCAGACACTGTGCTTATTTTGTTCATGCTACAGTCTCAGTACATAGTACAGCGCCTAGCATATACTAGCTATTAAATAATTGTTAAATAAGTGAACACAATTATTTTTATTAGCACCAGATATTGATGTTAATTAAAATAACTGTTTAATGCATGTTGTTCATCATTTCATTTCACAGAGACACCTAGTAATTAATAAAATTGACTTGTCAGCCAGATGGGTTCATCACCAGCTGTGGAACCTTTGACAAGTTATTTAGTCCTTCCATGACTTCAGAATCTTCATCTGTAAAGGAGGGAACTCAGCTTTGATATAAAGATGTAACATATTAACTGCCACCTAAATGTTCACTAAATAAAGTCAATGAACATACACTAAATATCTACTATACACTAGATTCATATATTAGTTCTCATGGATTTATAAAAGATGTTCACAATACTTTTATTTTAAAATGCTGTTGCTTATTGTTTAGCTATCTATGCATACAGAGGCCAACAAAATAAGTAGTATTATATTTGCACTATGAAACATAAATAAGCTACAGCCCAAATTGTTTTCTTATTCTATAAATTCTCAATACATTATGAAAATATTTGGGATATCTTCTCATTTTGTAGAAATCTAAATATATACAAGTTAGGGCATTAGTTAAAAACCTCAAAAGTGCACCTTGTCTTCTTTTCCACAGTGAGTGTTACAAATCTCCACACTTTTCCCATAGATACTTGTCAAGGGAAGACATGAAAAAAATTCCTAGATTTGTATTCCAGACTTCCTCTTTCTAAAAAACCACCACGCAACTGCTGTCACTTTCTCAATGCCTATAAATAAAAATATAGCTCTGTGTGCAAATTTTAAGTATTAAGTGTAAGTAATTACTTTCATAATTAATGTGATTGACAACTGATATGTGCAGCCTAAAATGTCTTATCTCATCCTGGAGATAAGCCAGGAAGTTCACTGGACTTGAGAACATTAAGTGTATCATGCAATATGATTACTGCATCACTGGTCATATGCTATGTATAACTTTCTGGGAGAAAAAATTCAATTGTTGTAGCTTAACTGGCTTATGGTGCTTGAGAAACTTTGACACTCTCACCAAAATCTCACAGAACGTGGAAAGTCACTTCCTAAAAGGAATAAAAGATTATTAGCAAAAAGAAGGAGATCAGGATGCTTTGTATGGAAAATAAAGTGTCCATTACACTATACTGTCCACAGTCAGAAGACTTCAGAAACTACAGAAAACACCCAGGAAATGCCATAGGACAGCAACACGATCTTCAATGTAAAAGACAAAAAGACTTGAGTTTGGCAAAAACCAGGGTAATGTTCTCCTTTATTAATGAATTCTAGGTCAGAGTACTTCTATTTTGTCAACCGCTTGCCATTGCCAATTATGTGGTTCTGGAATAAAAAATGTAATAGATAGGAGCTTTGCTGATGAGCAGACGGAGAAAAATTGCAAAAAAAATTAGCTTATGCTAATCTATGGTGAAAAGGACCCCCCCAAACCAAATTCATATTAAAAAATTGTTCAACACTACATTTAGCACTATAAAACAATCCAATTACAGTTAAGTATGCAAGTTCTTTTTCCCACTGAAAAACAAATAGGTTATCACAAATATTGTTGATGTCTTAATGCAATGTACGTCTTTCTAAAATAAGTAAAAAAGTTCATGGGCTTAGTAAATATCAACTTTGGCTCCAAAATCAACTTTCCAGAAACTCTGATTCCAAACACATTTACTTGCTCAAACTTCCATTAAAAGAATAATCCTTCGATGGCTTTAAGTTATGATGTTTTGTTTAATCTGATGACAACTTCAGGGTTTTCTTTTTTATATTTTGGCTCATAAAATGTCTTGGACAATGGAAACAACTTTTTAAAAAAACTCAGTTTCTTCTTAGGTTGTTTCCAGCTCCGGGCAATTGTGAATAGAGCTGCAATGAACATTTTGGTACATGTCTCTTTTTGAATTATGGTTTTCTCAGGGTATATGCCTAGTAGTGGGATTGCTGGGTCATATGGTAGTTCTATTTTTAGTTTTTTAAGGAACTTCCATACTGTTCTCCATAGTGGCTGTACCAATTCACATTCCCACCAGCAGCCATAAAAAGAAATGAAACTGAGCTATTTGTAATGAGGTGGATAGACCTAGAGTCTGTCATACAGAGTGAAGTAAGTCAGAAAGAGAAAGACAAATACTGTATGCTAACACATATATATGGAATTAAAAAAAAAAATGTCATGAAGAACCTAGGGGTAAAACGGGAATAAAGACACAGACCTACTTGAGAATGGACTTGAGGATATGGGGAGGGGGAAGGGTAAGCTGTGACAAAGCGAAAGAGAGGCATGGACATATATACACTACCAAACGTAAGGTAGATAGATAGTGGGAAGCAGCCGCAGAGCACAGGGAGATCAGCTCAGTGCTTTGTGACCGCCTGGAGGGGTGGGATGGGGAAGGTGGGAGGGAGGGAGATGCATGAGGGAAGGGATGTGGGAACAGATATACATCTGTATGACTGATTCACTTTGTTATAAAGCAGAAACTAAAAAAAAAAAAAAAAAAAAAAATCAGTTTTAGGGCCTAGATTTTGATCATTGAATCAGAATCTAGTTTTATTTTTGACCTTTTTCAGAATATATTAACATTTGGAAATGTCTAAATATATAGTATGTATAATACAGGCCTGGGACTAGGAGTGAGGCAAGCAAGGTGCCTTGATCATTTTCAAAATAATCTATACAAATATACATCATTTAGTACTCCCATAATTAAATGTTAACTTATACACAATAAGTTTAGTCAACTGAGGAACATCAGACTAAACTGTACACTTAAAAAAATGGTTAAGGTAAATGTTACATGTGTATTTAGCCAAAATAAAAAAAATAAAAAAATAAAAAAGAGGAACATCAGTATCTTTACTTATAACTAATCCATAATGACATATAAGATTAAGTTCATTGTTCGTGATAAAGCTAATGAAGGCACTGCATCATTACAAAACAACCAAAAGAATTACATAAGAACGTTAGAATTGGAAATACCTTAAACATTACTTAATCTAGCCATTTCATATTACAGATAAGCAAAGTTAAGCCCAGAGTTAACATCCAGAATCTGATAGTGCTGAACAATGGCTCCTTGAAATTCTATACATCCTTGGCTTCCTTGAACTCTCTGACCTTTCCTTCTACATTTCTGATCATTCCTTTAGGGTTTCCTTCAAGGATACTTTCTATTATACTGACTACTTTAGAAATGGTATCTGCTTGGCCCACTGCTCTTTCAACTTAACATACTTTTTTGAATTCTCCTAGTTTTAACCATCTGTAGATGATTTCCAAAATTATATTTCTTCCTTAAACTCCAGATATGAATATTCAGTCTAAGAGATACCTGGATATCTCAAAGGCATTTCAAATACATGTGTAAATTCAAACCCCCAGTTTGCTGCTAACCTTGAAAAGCTGCTTCTCCTATCATGTAATGGCATCACTATCAACCCAGATCAGAACCTGGAATGCCAGTTAGACTCCCTCCTTTCTCTTATTCTCCAAATCCATTAAGTCACTAGGTTCTGGTGACTTTACCTTAAGTCTCTCAGGGTTTGCTGTCTAACTTTCCCTATCGTCTAGTGTTTTGAAACCATTGTTTAATATACTTTATCCATTTTTTGGTTGTTTCAGGCAGAAAGATAAATCTGGGCCCTGTTACTTCATCCTGGGCAGAGGAGGATGTTCTCCAGAATATCTTATGTTGTGGAATGTTCATGTGTTTACTTATTGGCTTACAAATATCATAACGACCTCATATCACTTGGAATCTTAAATTGGAAGATTTTCCTAGAGCCGTCAAATTATCAGGTAACCTAATACTAGCTTTCTTAGTCCCTGTTACAACGACTTCTCAAAATGATATCAAAAAAGGGTAATTACACTAAATTAGTCCATTTTTTTAATGGAATGGGTAAAGGGAATAAGGTTATTTTTGATACAGTTACTTATATCATCATGAAATAATATTTAGAACCAAAGTAAACTTCAAACAGCTATATATTCTTTATAGCTATTATTTCTGGAGAATGCTATAAAATCATCTAATTCTATACATCAATAAATACTAATCTGAGATAGTATCCAAATTCACCATGAACCTGGCAGAGCATGCCCTAGGTATCCTTTCAGTAAATGACATTTACCTTGACATCTCCATTTTTCTTTTGGATCATAATAGTTTTCTAAGGGATCTCTCTAAGAGACACTCCCCACAAAATGCTTCATAGAATGGTTCTTTGCCTTTTTCCTGCTAGACCAACAGAACTGTTATATTTCTTTTGTCTCCTCAGCATCTAGCACAATCTATAACAAATATTAAGTGCTGAATGTGAGAATGAATGAAAGAATAATAAATGGAGGGAAAGAGCATTCTATAATGTATTACTAGGCAAGTAGCTGTTTTAAAAAATAAAGAGTTTATACTAGGGTACTAAAAGGTTAACATGCTTATGATCATTAAGTAAATACTTATATTCCAACAGAAATTTTTGGGAAATACAATGTTTAACAGAAAGGATATAAGAAATTTCATAAAGTGAAGTAGGACATATTAAAGAGCAATAGGGCCTTGGAGCAAATCCTCAAATTATATTCCACCTCTTTATCAACTCCAGAGCTACATTTCTGAGGAAAGTACAAGATAATTAATATTAAAAAGACACATAAAGTCCAAGAGATCTGTTACAGTCCCACTATAGTAGAACTTCTATTTCTATATATATATATATATATTGCATATACATACTTTATACATATGAAATGAATACTATATAAGGTTATTTTGGTATCAAAGCACTTTCACTAGAATAGAGGAGGAAAACTGAGCAAAAAAAAAAAGGAGCTCTGTTGCCAGGAAAAGAAAGCTGTAGATGAGAGTCAAAAGAAAGCAAATTTTTGTAGTAGGATAGACATCTAAATTTAAGAGATATGTCCATGAAAATCTATTACACACTAAATAAGTCTCAGAAAAGACACAAGGAAAACATACCTTTCCTACCACAGTTTTTGGTCCCAGTTTAATGAAATCAAAATACAACTAACTTCTGAATACAACTGGCTTAAAGTACAGTGCTAACGAAAAACATGATATGTAAGGTAAAGTGCTAGAAAGAGATCTAATAATATTTGGATTATTCCTTTCTTCCATGAAATATTACTTGTGTCAAACTATAATTTAGAACCTCAGATTGAACTAAAATCAGATGAGTTCACTGTTATTTATTTATATAATAATTATAGTAGAAATATGTGCTCAAAGTAGTTACTCATCTTCTTAACTTACTAATCACTTTAGCATTTACATTTATTGACTACTAAATACACCATAGATTACTCTGTCTAGAAGATTACAAAATAATACATAAGAAGATTATGGGTATTACTCATCAGGGAAAAAACATTTTATTTTATTGGTGATTTAAATAGTAGAAACAGAATGTGTTAAAACAGTGAAATTAGAGGACCACATAAAGGTCAGTAAGGCATTATGTAACACAAGAAATAAGAAAGACTTCTTAAGTTTATTTTTTTATGACCACAGACTAGAGTAAGCTAAGAATGCAGATTGAGGTTGACCAAATTGAGAAAAAGAATAAAACTGAGATACAGTTGTCCATGTACCATCCTCATTCCCATCAGTAATATATGTCCTTGAGATTAAAGATCTTATCATAAGAGAAGCTACATATAATTAAGTGAATAAATATAAATAGTTACCAGGAGCAAAACCACACATGGTCTAGTTAGCTCTACCATGTGGCATGGGTAAATGCTTGTACAAGGACTGAGTGATATACAATGAAAGACATCATAAGGAGATAGTCTTTATTATAGATTAAGGAAAGTAACATTGAATATAAGTGTTCAGCAATATCTTAAAAGCACTGTCTGTTTTCTGCTTCTACAATCAATCTCAAACAATGTAAAGGCACTAAATGTTTCCTGCATTCATGTTGTCTCACCTTCCTATCTCATGCCACCAATGTATCAAAGGAACCTCTAGAGGAGGAACACAGGTAAGTCAACACGAGGAGTTATTAGGATAATATTAATAGCAAAGGCCTCATGCTGGCAGAGATTGGTAAGACATAGCTGATGTCTGTGAAAAAGTCATGTTTCCTGCAAGTTAAGAGTTAAAACAACAACAAAAGAATGACAAAAACACTTTCTCTCTCCCCCCTCTTCGCTTAATTTTATATAAGCAGCATGCTCAGAAAAGAGAGGCTGTAAAGGATTGCCAAAACCCAGGTTACTGGCACTTGTATTAAATAGTATTTCAAATACAGATGACCCTTGAACAAAACAAGGATTAGGGTCACTGAACCCTCGCAGCAGAAAATCCAGATATAACTTTACAGTTCACCCTTTGTATTCACTGTTCTGAATCCACGGGTTCAACCAACCACAGACCATGTAGTACTGAAGTATTGAAAAAAATCCACATATAAGTGGACCTGCACTGTTCAAACCCATGTTGTTCAAGGATCAACTGTAATCATATTTACATGATGATATTAGGGAACTGTAGATGTCTTTAGATATATTTCTAAAAAGTGATTTAATAAGGTTTTGTTACAGTAATCAGACTATATTATAGCTATGCATAGGTGTTTGTATCACTTTTCTATACTGCATAACAAATTACCACAAATGTAGCAGCTAAAAACAGCACATATTTATTATCTTGCAGTTTAGATGGGTGAAGCATCCTGGTTTAATTTTATAGATCATCTACCTTGTTCTTTCTTGTTCATAGGGTGGAAGCAACATTCTTTTGCAATTTTCTGCATCTTAAACAGAAATGGAAGGCCCCAGTACTTAGATATTACTGTCTGGTACACATAAAATTCTATAAAGATGCCTCTGTTTTCAGTCTTTCATATCTTATTTCAAAGAGGAAATAAATCTATACAAAAACTGAACTGTTGAGTTACCCTTACCTAATTCCTACGAAATGAGATAAGCATTTAATTGTGTATTTTCATCAGTCAAAACAGATCTGGAAGAAGTGTAATTCAGTAAGATTAAATTATGTGTACTTAAAAGTGAAAATAAGTGAGAAGAAAATTTAATAACAATAAAAGATAGTTACAATTATCATTTTCATATTTGGTTTGTAATTAGGTAGCAAAAATAATTAGATAACCCTTTTATTTTAATTCCAACTAAGTTTTTTATTTCAGTACTGAGATAAGAATGTTATTGGTATATTGACCATTTAAAATATTTCAAATAATGCTTAAAAGAAACAAAAAGTAAAATGAATTATTTTTTAAATTCAAATAACATTTCAAAGTTTGTGTAATTTTATAACTTTATCAGGAAGAGCACATGTGTTTCATATCATTTTATTAATAATATGCAAAGTGCACCAATAGTTTTCATTTAAATTATGAAAATGAGATGGTATACATAAGTGTAACCAGTGAGAAAAATTTTACCAATATTAAAGGTTCTGAAAACTAAAAAGAATCATAAAAATTAAAACCATGGTATTTCTAACTTTCATTTTACCTGCAGTGTGAGACCCTTTACTGCATTCCATACGACTCCAATAAATTCCTTCATTCTTTCTTCAGGACTTCTACAGCCTTCAGCTATATTCAGCATGGCTTTCACAGGAACTGACAATGGTCTGGATTCTAAGAATAAGAATAGCTAGAGTTATTTAACATAAATGTACCTTATAGTTTCACATAAACATACAGAAAATACTTCCAATGTTATTTCTTTCCTTGTTTAAAATTAAAACTTCTATATGAGATTATAAAATATATTAGATCATTTTATCTTAAAGAATTACTGATTTTTACAATTATTCAAAACCAAGCAAACCTAATCTGTTACAACTCAAGAGAGTGTTGATGACTTGTCAGGGACTGATGATTGGGAGGTAGGTTTGTGGAGCAACGGTAATGTTCTATTTTTTTAATACATGGATGTGTTTACATTGTGAAAATTTATTAAATTGTAACCTAACAATCTGTTCGTTTCTCAGCATGAAGTTAATACATCAATAAAAATTTTACTTGATGAAAAAGAAAATTCAACTACAAAGCACTTGCTTCATCCAAAATTGATACAAAATGTATCTTCCCATATGTGAATTGTCCTGATAACAAAAGCTTACTCATAGTATCTCTCAATTTTTTTTCTTTTATTTTTTTGATGGTAAGCAAAAGAAGCATTGATCACATAAAAGACAGATATATGTTATGAAAAATTTTGTTCATCTAAAATAAAGAACTTAGAGAACTTTGACAATTTTTATAATGTAAATTTCAGAAATTAAATAATTATTTATAACAATATATTATATCTGGACAGATCCATATGTATTTATATATTTTAAGTTAATGCAAACATATAATTTATAGGTGCTATTTTAAATACCATAAAATAAATAAATCAGATCTTGCTTTTCAAGACTTTTACCAAGTTAAGTTTGATGATCATAGAACGGTCTCCAAAGTAACTGCTACCATATCACCACTATGAGAATGACAATTGCTGTATCTAGGCATACTTTCCCTCTCCTCTCAATTTGGGTCACATATTTGCAGGTTTACAATACCTTAACGGCATGGAGCATAAACCTTTTTTTCTCATAATCCCACAGTCTACCATATTATACATATTAGAAATTCAAAAATTGTTTGTTTAAAAGAAACAAAAACAGTTTGAGAGAGACCCATGGAGCTGGAAGCAGAGCATTCTAGGCAGATGGAACAACAATGCGAAGGCTCAGGATGGGAGTGTACTTAGGATTTTCAAGCAACAGTATAAAAGCAAGGATGGCTAGAACAGAGTAAGAGAGAAGTGGGAGACAAGGTCAGAGCTATCAACAGAGACGAAATCATACAGGGCTTACATAGGCCATGGTAAGGAGGCTGGGTTTTACTTCGAGGGAGCCAGGATATGAAAATGGATTCTAAATACATTCATGAAATTAATGGACATTATTTTGAGAGAATTTCTCTAGCTACTGTGCAGAAAACTGTCTACACAGATCAAGTATCAAAACAGGAAGACAAGTAGTAGCAATGGAGGTAGGAAGAAACAGTGAATTCCTGTATCCATTTCCAAGATACAGCCAACACAATTTACTGATGGACTAGAAGTACAGTAAGAGAGAAAAGCAAAACAAGGATGCCTCCAAGGTTTTACATCTGATCAAATGGAAGAATGGAGCTGTACGGGGAGGAGAATCAAGAGGAAAAGAAATTTAGTTTTAGAACGGTCAGGTTGAGATTTTCATTACATGTTCAGATGAAGATATCCAAGTAGCATATGGATAAACAACAAAAAATGGAAAAGAATATGAACAGGTCATTCATAGAAAAATATAATTTGACCAATAAACTTATTAAGAGATGCTCAACTTTGCTAACAATGAAATAAAAATTAAGGCAACAATCAGATATCCTTTTCAACTGTCATTTGGCAAACATTTTAAAGAGTTAATCCGTATTTTTAAAAATCCGACATTATCGAAGCTCCTTGTTAGAATGCTTCATATGCAGGGAATATAAATAAGTATAGTCCATAGAGTGGAATTACAAGACAGGATACTTTGTATTTATCAAAATTTAAACATGCAAGTTTTTCTAAAAAATAATCTCATTTCTAAGACCCTATGATACAGAAATACTAAAACATATGAGACATGCATACCAACAATTTATAAAAATGTTTACTATCAGCAGTAGTATTTGAAATAGTGAAACAGAGGGAAGGAGGGAGGGGTAAGGGGCTAAAGAAAGTGCTAAGCAACTTATCTGTCCATCAAAAAAGAAATGGTTAAATTAACTTTGGAATACCTGTCATAAGGATGGTAATTCAATCACTTAAAACTGAGGAACAGTTAAACATATGACAGAAATCATATTTTTGATATCTTATGAAGTGAAAAAAATATATATGTGTGTAGTATAATCCAAATATGTTTTTAAAACAGTATGTGAGTTTGAGCATGTATTTGTCTATCTCATACACAGAAAGAGTTATAGAAGGGTAAAATACAAACCCTTGACAGAGGTTACCTCTGAGGACAGTAAAATGGAATTGATGAGGGGTAAGGGGGAGGAGGTATTTAACTTTTTACTGTGTATTTCAGAATTAATGTTTTACAACAATGAATTACCTATTATAATTTTTTAAATAAACCACACCTTAATTTACTTTCCATTTACTTGGACTTCATTGTTATTATTTTATATTTTAGCAGTTATGAGAAGAAAATGGCTACATAAACTTATCACAGAACTCTGCCAATTTAAATAACTAACTTAAATAGACCAACCACATAAAAGCCTTCACACAGCTGTTTAGAGAAGCTTTATTCATAATCGCCAAAACTTGGAAGCCACCAAGATGTCCTTCAGTAGGTGAACTGCTAGAAAAGACATGGTACATCTAGAAAATGGAGTATTACACATCACTTAATAGAAATGAGCCATAAAAACACATGGAGGAAAGTTAAATGCATATTACTAAGTGAAAGAAGCCCATCTGAAAAGGCTGCATACTGTATGATTCCAAATATATGACATTCTGGAAAAGGCAGAACTATGGAGACAATAGTTAGGAAGGAGAGAGAAGCAACAGGCAGAGCACAGAGAATTTTTAGGGCAGTGAAACTACTCTGTATGTCACTATAACGGAGGGTACATGTTATTATACATTTGTCCAAACTGAAGGAATGTATAACACCATGAGTGAACCCTAATGAAAACTATGGACTTTGGGTGATAATAATGTATCAATATAAATTCATCAATTATAACAATGTACCACCTTGGTGGGGGATTTTATGAGGGTGACTATGAATGTGTAAGGGCAGGGGATATGTGAGAAATCTCTGAACCTTCCCCTCAATTTGAATGTGAGCCTAAAACTGCTCTAGAAAATAAATTCTATAAATATATATTTTTTAAATGCAGACAAATTTTTTTTGTTTTTTGTTTGGTTGTATCGGGTCTTCATTGCAGCACGCGGGGTCTTCATTGAGGCATGAGGGCTTCTCTCTAGTTGTGGTATCAGGGTTTTCTCTCTCTAGTTGTTGCGCGTGGGGTCCAGAGAGTGTGAGCTCTGTAGTTTTCGGCACGTGGGATCTTCGCTGAGGCGCACGAGCTCAGTAGCTGCGGGGTGCGGGCTTAGTTGCCCTGCGGCATATGTGATCTTAGTTCTCTGACCGGGGATCGAACCCACATCTCCTACATTGGAAGGCTGATTCTTTACCACTGGACCACCAGGGGAGTCCCAAGACCAAATTTTAAAACTCTTTGAAACCATGGATACCAAAGGTTTTCACAAAAGTTGCTTATGGTCAAATTTTAAAATCTACTGATACAGAATATTAGTGTTGTATAAATAATGTTATCACAGTCTGAAAATAAATCCATCTAATAAATGATAATATTATCAAGCAGATGGGGCACCATTACCTGATTGTTAAGTAGTATTTCAAGTCACTATTAACCAAAAAAGCCATACGTTTATTGTAAGTGCTGAATTTGCTGATAGAATGATTTAAGAAGTTAAAGGAGGTGCTGAAATCTATATGTGGCTTAAAAGTGCTTTCCAAAAAGCTATGAAAAACACAGTCAGTTTAAAATTCTCATTAAATAGCATGATCTGGCTATTAGAAATGTAAAAGCACACTATTTTGGATATACTGATTTTCTTTTTTTTAAACATCTTTATTGGAGTATAATTGCTTTACAATGGTGTGTTAGTTTCTGCTGTATAGTTTCTGCCGTATAACAAAGTGAATCAGCTATATATATATACATATATATATATATATACATATATATATATATATATCCCCATATCTCCTCCCTCTTGCGTCTCCCTCCTACCCTCCCTATCCCACCCCTCTAGGTCACAAAGCACCGAGCTGATCTCCCTGTGCTATGCAGCTGCTTCCCACTAGCTATCTATTTCACATTTGGTAGTGTATATATGTCCATGCCACTCTCTCACTTCGTCCCAGTTTACCCTTCCCCCTCCCCATGTCCTCAAGCCCATTCTCTGTGTCTGCATCTTTATTCCTGTTCTGCCCCTAGGTTCTTCAGAACCATTTTTTTTCTTAGATTCCTTGATATACTAATTTTCAATCCATCATATTATCTAAAAGACAAAGGGAAGACAAGTTTGTTTTCAAAAAAGGGAAAAATTTCTTTTCTGTAATCATGTATATTTTACAGGTAGCACATGTATACTCTATAAAACTGCCAATCTTGAGCCATACTTTATTTACCCGAAACTTCTGTAACATCTACTACATGCCAGGGACTGCTATAAGCACTTTACAAATATTCACCAATTTAAACCTCATAACAACTCCATGAGGAAGACACTATTATTTACTCTTATTATCACCGTTTTCAGATAAGGAAACTGATCACAGAGAGGTTAAGTAACCTATCCTAAGTCACCCAGCTGATAAGCGACAAAGCTGGAATAAGAAACTAGGCAGTCTAACTCCAAAGTCCAGGCTTTTTAACTACTATGCTATGATGCCTCTTCTGTTTTTTCATACCTTGTGCAATGGCTTCCATTTCTACCAAATACATGATAAATGTATATTTCTACTAAGGATCTTGGTACTGCAAATAGTTCAGAAAATAGATCTGTTCATTCTCACTGGAGCTATATAAACCCTACATTTAAGATGGTAGTCTGATATCCATTACACTCCTTGTTTTCAACAATAAATAAGGTAATTTTGAAACCCAGACTTTACTGGTTAAAATATTCACTTCTTAGGCATGTATCATCCAACTTGGTACAATATTATTCCTTCATTTTTATGCCATGCAAAAAGTACCATACTTAAAGTCAACTTATGGTTTCAGCTGTGCCAGCTGCCATATGGCTTTGGGAAAGCAATTTAATCTAAGTGTCAGAAGTTAATAATAATTATATCCAATGTCAAGAATACTGTTCACGTTAAATATTGTAATGTACATTAAAAAGTTCATTACAGTACTTTAAGTACAGAGAATAATGATTAAAAATTAATTGATTATAAGATATAGAAAAGAACTTGAAGGTTACCAGATCTGAAACAAAATGACTACTTTTCTATCACAATCAACCTGCTGTTTTAGTTCTACCTTAAATGCCATTTCCTGAGAAATGGTCACTGAATTCCCCAAATTAGATTTGGCCCTTCCTCTATAATCTCATAATTTCCCAAAGTACTTAGCACAGAGCTAAGAACACTGAAAGAACTCAAAGTTATACTCACAGATTATCTGACTAAAGATAAAAATTTACCTCAGTATCTCAGGTAGTACCTGGACTATTATCATAGTTAAACATTTTTAAATATAAGTAAATTTCTGATGTAGCAGGAATACCCTGAAAGACTACGTGTACCAATTTGAAGTGTACCACAAGCTGCTACCTTCTCCCAAATATTCAATAAATATCCCTGGGGAATCTGGGAACAGATATGAAAAGTTATAGGACATCAATTTAAATCAATTAAAGGACAGAAGGTAAATAATGTTAAGGAACGTGATTATTAAGCCCCTAAATAAAAATAACAAAAGAAAAACAATTTATTCATTCATGCAACAATTATTTACTGTTTGCCCAATGCCAGAAAGAGCTGTTAGATTCC
This sequence comes from Mesoplodon bidens, assembly GCF_964165515.1. Taxonomy (NCBI): domain Eukaryota; kingdom Metazoa; phylum Chordata; class Mammalia; order Artiodactyla; family Ziphiidae; genus Mesoplodon; species Mesoplodon bidens. The sequence goes on along the minus strand of NC_138173.1, from coordinate 42,620,521 downwards.
GGGAATACAAAAGTATATTAGTCAAATACAGCCCTTGACATACACTCTGGATGAAGAGACAGAAAAAAAAGGGAAAACTATGATAAACATTATGAGGACAGAAAAGAGGTGCTACGGTAGGGTATCTTTGAGGAGTGGCACAGACCTATTTTAGAAAGACTGAAAAGGAAAGCTTCCTTTACTAAGAGGATAACATTTAAATAAAAACTCAGAGTATGAAAAGTACATTGTTATGAAAAGAGCAATGGAAACAGAAACAGAATATGCAGAAGGTCCCAGGCAAGAAAAAGCATGCAGTGTTTGAAGGAATGAAAGAGGATCAATGTAACAAAAATGACAAAAGATGGAATGGAAGAACCCAACAGAGACTAGGTCAGGTCAAACTATGTAAGCCTTGGTAAGGAGTTTGGATTTTATCTTAAGCGCAATAGGAAGTCACAAAAGCATTTCAAGTAGGGAATAAAATGATCCAATTTAGATTTTTAGTAAGATGACTCTTGCTGTCATCTAGACAACTGATGATGAGATAATCTGGAAACGATACTAGTGAGACTAATTAGGACACCCCCACTTTATTGTGTGTAAGTAATTATATGGTTCTGACTAGGGAAGCAACATACAAACAGATTGAAACAAAAAGAGTATAACTTGGAGGCAGAACGGACAGGAGGAGGAGACACTAAGGATGAGTCCTGGGTTTCGGCCTTGAGCAACATGGTCAATAGTGGTAGGGGAAGGTACAGAGTTGTACAGATTTGATACATGTTAGGCTTTAGGGGCCTGTAAAATACACAGAGATGTCTAGGCAACTGAATGTGAGACACCTTTAAAAAAAAAGAAGAAAAGAGGAAGAAAAAATAAATAAAAGACTGGTAAAATAAAGCAAGCCAGTTAAAACAGATGTAAAACAGAAAGATTATCAGTGTGAAATAAATGTTATGATGTAGGCATGAATGGAAATACTGGGTTTTAAGGCAGCTTTACGATGATTAAGATCAAATAAAGAAAAAATAAAATTACACTGCAGTGTCAAAAACTAATAGATAAAATAAGCTTCACCTTGCTTGAACCCTACAGCTTTCCTTTTAAAATGAAAACATAAAAAAATGTCATCTTTACTTTTTATCTGAATTGTATTTTACCACTTTATAGAACTTTCACATATCCTACTTTATTTAAGTCTTATAACAAGACTTAAATCTGTGAGATAGTTGGGTATACTTATTACCATTTTATAAATGAATAAAAAATGTGGCTGTCTGAGGTTAGCTTGAAAAGGGAGAGGAACTGGGTCAAAAACTGGGTTTTTTGGTCACTAATCTACTGGTTTTTCTACTATACCTTCCTAATTCTCGATCTATATTTTACACTGATCATGATTTTTGGCAAATCTATTTGGCAATATAAAATTAAATAACGTGAAGAAAAAGTGACCTTTACATAGTAATTCTATTTTTAAATTTGTGGAGTTTGGATAATATATAAACCTTTAAGCAACTTGCCATCGAAACTACAATAATGCCCGAGACTTTTCATCAGAATACAAACTATATTTGATACTATCACTCCTGAAAGTCCCTTGGGAAATAATGGCTTTTGGATTCTGCAAGTCAGCGTGACATGGCATGCAAAATTGCATCTCATGCCGAGCCAACCAGGAAAATATATGTCATCACTATGTGACATTCAGAATTTCATCTGGAAACTATAATCTTGTTCTGACTGCAAAAAAGGAGCGGGGCAGGGGGGAGAAGACTGCATACAAAACAATTTGGTTGAACTTTTGCTGAATTCTTGCCAGTTTGTGTAAAAACTAGAATAACTTACTTATTTCCAAAGAAGAACTTTGTATTTGAAAACCTTTCTATGCACTTATTAACATCACAATATGTTCTCAAAGAACTTTAAAATTAACTGACAGGTTTTAGATTATGTTATGATAACTAATGATCTCTTAAAAATTGTTTATAATGAAACAAAGTTATAAAATTAATAAATTGTGCAAAGCAGAACTGTATTTTCAAAACTGTATATAACAAAACACCTCCTAATTCCTTTTCCCCAATTGAATAAACTCTAGGTTGAGAAACAAATGAAAACCTGTCATAAAGTCTGCAATCTTACGCATTCCATGTCTTTCTCTTCTAAATTATTTTTCTCCCTGCCCTCCATTCATGTGTGCAATACCTTAATAATTCATTTATCTTATTCCTATCGAAACAGAAATGTGTGAATGTGAGTTAGTCTAAGTGTTATATAATCAACATTTTGTATTTTAAAGCTGCTGTGACTAACTATAAAATGAAAAATTAGTAGACATGAATTGGGATAGCTGACTGACTCTCAAAAATTATCCCCAAGAACCATGTTTCTGCTATCCCTACACATTCTGGTATCACATCTCATGCCCCTGAACACAGAAGTGGACACATGGCCCAACCTGGCTGCCACTGGGCAAATCATAATGACTAACCTCCTTGGCCACAGTGATTGTCCAAGATGTATGCACATGAGCCATGACAGGACAAACAAAAACCACTTCAGGTATTTTTTCAACAAATACCGGACCAGATCACTATCTATTTGATCAGAGGGAGTTAACTACATGAGTCCAGAGGTACCACAGCCATGTACACTGCTAGGTCAAAGAAAAAATATGTTCAGTAAGAGAAAGAGAAGCCAACATGAAAAGACAAGAGTTCTCATGGTGTGGAGTCTGATTCTAAGTCATTCCAAAGAAAAGATTTATACTGTATTTGCCTTTCTTACTATTTTGGTTATCAGAATCAATAAATATCCCCCCCCCTTTTTTTTTTACTTAAAATCATTTGAATACAGTTTCTGTCTCTTGCTATCAGAGAGCCCTTTCTAATTTACAAATGTGTCTTCTCTTGTAAAGAAATCACCTATTAGGAGAAAAACAGGCAATGTTAGTAGTTGCACCTGCCCAGCCCTTGTAGTATCATTACACAGCCTGCATAGGCTCCGAAGTGCCACAAAATGCTTTAAGAGTATCATGGGGCTTACTTCCTCAAGAACTATTCACCTTCATGCTCTGCCTAGCTCACCTGGTTCTCACTCCTTCCATTACCACATTTACTGGTCATCATCCCAGTGCCTTTCTGCCTAAGCCTGCATATTGGGAGATACTACTGATGTTTTTACTCCTCTAATCTATTCTCCACCCCAGATTTCCTGAACTACATTAGCCAATACTTTACACTAGCCAATACTTTTCTCAGTTCAATTTGGCTCCCTGGGACCCTCCCACCTGGGCCCCATATGACAGACTTCCGCTAGGTTATGCTAAACTTCCAGATAATAGGATCCCAATATAGCAGTGTCCTCCAAAAATGTGGTGCACAAAACTACGAGACCATCCATCGAGCTGTAGGAGACAAATATGAGAATATTTATTCATATTTACTTTTATCTAAAAATGAGAAAGACATACAGTTGACATTTAGGTTAGTAGAATAACACTGAGGCTCTTCCCCATGTCAGAAGGAAACACATAATACTACATTAAATGTACTGAAGGAAGAGTAGACGTTCAATAACAGGAAGAAACTGGCAGGGGCCCTTCTCTCTTTGTTTTCAGTTAACTGTGGCATATTACAATTTACATATACACAGTTAATCAAATTTATAAATGTTGTTATCTACATTTAACTGAATTATATTATGTACCTTTAACTAAATTAATCCTCATAATTTGGATATATACTTTTAAAAGATTCCTGTAAAACGCACATGGCAAAACGTATAAATTAAAGATACCACTAACTAAAAAATAATAATACATAAAGATGCCACTAACTTATTTAAAAGAATAAGGCAACAGCTTTCCATTAAAGATGGAAAGAATACCTTATTTATATAAGAAACATGGAAACGTAGTAGACAGTTTCAAAATGGATGACAATGAAAAATAAGTGTCCTGAGTGCATTAATGATGCCACTTCCCCTCTCGGATCGATGAATCTCAATGAGGTGGCTTTTCAATTATGTTAGCCATTAAAATTAACTATTGAACTAAACTGAATTAAGAATTAAATCTTTAAGTTGTTATTATAACAGAGTATTAACCTAAAGTTTAATACTTTGTTATAATTAAAGTACTAAACTTTTAAAATGAAGCACAATAATATTACTCTCACTACAATATTATGGATGTATTGTTAAAATTCTATCAGAATAAGACAAATTTTAAACTTAAAATTTTCTTACATGCTCTATATTAATATAGTGATACACACATTTAATGCATAAATCAATAAATGATATACTATGGATGCTTAACTGAAATTTTTTACTGATAGGAAAGTCCTGAGAAAAAAGTTTGAATAATAATACTCAAAAGATAAACTATTTTCAAATAGTCTCTGTTCTCTGTACTTTTTTTTTTTACATCTTTATTGGAGTATAATTGCTTTACAATGGTGTGTTAGATTCTGCTTTATAACAAAGTGAATCAGTTATACATATACATATGTTCCCATATCTCTTCCCTCTTGCGTCTCTCTCCCTCCCACCCTCCCTACCCCACCCCTCTAGGTGGTCACAAACCACCGAGCTGATCTCCCTGCGCTATGCGGCTGCTTCCCACTAGCTATCTATTTTACATTTGGTACTGTATATATGCCCATGCTACTCTCTCACTTTGTCACAGCTTACCCTTCCCCCTCCCCATATCCTCAAGTCCATTCTCTAGTAGGTCTGTGTCTTTATTCCCATCTTACCCCTAGGTTCTTCATGACATTTTCCCTTAGATTCTGTATATATGTGTTAGCATACGGTATTTGTCTTTCTCCTTCTGACTTACTTCACTCTGTATAACAGACTCTAGGTCCCTCCACCTCACTACAAATAACTCAATTTCATTTCTTTTTATGGCTGAGTAATATTGCATTGTATATATGTGCCACATCTTCTTTATCCATTCATCCCATGATGGACACTTAGGTGGCTTCCATCTCCTGGCTACTGTAAATAGAGCTGCAATGAACATTTTGGCAAATGACTCTTTTTGAATTATGGTTTTCTCAGGGTATACGCCCAGTAGTGGGATTGCTGGGTAATATGGTAGTTCTATTTTTAGTTTTTTAAGGAACCTCCATACTGTTCCCCATACTGGCTGTACCAATTCACATTCCCACCAGCAGTGCAAGAGTGTTCCCTTTTCTCCACACCCTCTTCAGCATTTATTGTTTGTAGATTTTTTGATGATGGCCATTCTGACCGGTGTGAGATGATATCTCACTGTAGTTTTGATTTGCATTTCTCTAATGATTAATGATGTTGAGCATTCTTTCACGTGTTTGTTGGCAATCTGTATATCTTCTTTGGAGAAATGTCTATTTAGGTCTTCTGCCCATTTTTGGATTGGGGTTGTTTGGTTTTTTGTTATTGAGCTGCATGAGCTGCTTGTAAATTATGGAGATTAATCCTTTGTCAGTGTACTTGTTTTAATTCATTCTTTTACTATTGTAATGTTTTTAACAAAACGTGAGCCTGCCTCAGCTGTGTTCAAGGAAACCAAAAAGAGTAGTTTTGTTCGTTTTTTTCTACTTTGTTTCGTTTTGATCCAGGCTTGGGCTAGGACATTTAAAAAGGAAAGAAGTAAGGCAGTGAGGACAGTAATCACAGTAAAATAACTCCAACATGATGTAGAATTTAAAAGTAACTTCTCAACGTTAAAATAATTTACCTTCTAAAGCTATCTCCTCTGACAAAACTCAGTGGAGTCTATATTCTACTTTCAATGTAACATGAGAATAAAACTTGAACATATTAAAAGAAACCATACATAAATAGATCTGTTTTACTGTCCTAGAGAAATAAAAAAGGAACCAAGGAGGTAAGGGAACAAGTGGTTTTTTTAATTAAGTATGAAATAAACACTGGTCTAATTCTTGACAATTGAGGTTTCAAGAAGAAAAGACATTATTTGTATGCTACACAAACTGTAGTACATTTAAATATAAAAATTAATAAACCTATTTGCTTAACAAACTGAACACATTCTGGGAATAAACCAGCAAACACTATAAGCATTCTCCTGCACACAGTAGGAGACACATTTAAAAAAGTATAAGTTACATTTCTTTCTGAGCTGATGATTTACTTGAGGACTCATATGAACACTACCAATGCAACAAATTCAGGTATGTAGTAGGGCCAAGTGAGTAGTGCAATTATCAGATATGTCCATAAAAGATGACCATCAACTGATAAAGGGATGTTTCGTGAAACATAAAAAAAAAACAAGCGTTAAGAAACTCTAGTCTATGGTTACAACCATAAAATATCATATGATAACACAGCATCTTTTGGAATCCTTTAGGAGAGTAAGCTTAGAAATCACATCACATTATAAACTCTGTGTATAGACCAGAATAGCGCAGAAACAACTTACAAAATAATTTGAATATTAAGTAGAATGTTAAAATCTGCATACTGCTAAAACTTTTTCCCATAAATTTTAGGTTAGAAATAAATTTTCTTACAAAAAAGGGAAAATAGCAATTTAATAAACAATATTTTCATTAAGTTCTCTGATTACTTTCTGAATAATATTTTAATTATTTATTTATTTATACATCATTATAGAGTATAATTGTTTTACAATGGCGTATTAGTTTCTGCCTTATAACAAAGTGAATCAGCTATACATATACATATATCCCCATATCTCCTCCCTCTTGCGTCTCCCTCCTACCCTCCCTATCCCACCCCTCTAGGTGGTCACAAAACACTGAGCTGATCTCCCAGTGCTATGCGGCTGCTTCCCACTAGCTACCTATTTTACGTTTGGTAGTGTATATATGTCCATGCCACTCTCTCACTTCGTCCTAGCTTACCCTTCCCCCTCGCTGTGTCCTCAAGGCCATCCTCTACATCTGCGTCTTTATTCCTGTCCTGCCCCCAGGTTCTTCAGAACCATTTTTTTTCTTTCTTAGATTCCATATATATGTGTTAGCACACGGTATTTGTTTTTCTCTTTCTGAATTACTTCACTGTGTATGACAGACTCTAGGTCCATCCACCTCACTACAAATAACTCAATTTCGTTTCTTTTTTTATCTGAGTAATATTCCATCGTACATATGTGCCACATCTTCTTTATCCATTCATGTCGATGGACACTTAGGCTGCTTCCATATCCTAGCTATTGTAAATAGTGCTGCAATGAACACTGTGGTACATGACTCTTTCTGAATTATGGTTTTCTTGGGTATATGCTCAGTAGTGGGATTGCTGGGTCATTTGGTAGTTCTATTTTACTTTTTCAGGAACGTCCGTACTGTTCTCCACTGTGGATGTTTCAATTTACATTGCAATTTACATTACTTTACAGTGCAAGAGGGTTCCCTTTTCTCCAGACCCTCTCCAGCATTTATTGTTTGTAGATTTTTTGATTATGGTCATTCTAACTGCTGTGAGGTGATACCTCATGGGAGTTTTGATATGCACTTCTCTAATGATTAGTGATGTTTAGCATCCTTTCATGTTTTTCTTGGAAATCTGTATATCTTCTTTGGAGAACTATTTAGGTCTTCTGCCCATTTTCGGATTGGGTTGTTTATGTGAAATTGAGCTGCATGAGCTGCTCATAAATTTTGGAGATTAATCGTTTGTCAGTTGCTTCATTTGCAAATATTTTCTCCCATTCTGAGGGTTGTCTTTTCATCTTGTTTATGGTTTCCTTTGCTATGCAAAAGCTTCTAAGTTTCTTTAGGTCCCATTTGTTGATTTTTATTTTTATTGCCATTTCTCTAGGAGGTGGGTCAAAAAGGATCTTGCTGTGATTTATGTCATAGAGTGTTCTGCCTAAGTTTTCCTCTAAGAGTTTTATAGTCTCTGGCCTTATGCTTAGGTCTTTAATCTATTTTGAGTTTATTTTTGTGTATGGTGTTAGGGATTGTTCTAATCTCATTCTTTTACATGAAGCTGTCCAGTTTTCCCAGCACCACTTATTGAAGAGGCTGTCTATTCTCCATTGTATATTCTTGCCTCTTTTATCAAAGATAAGGTGACCATATGTGCGTAGGTTTATCTCTGGGGTTTCTATCCTGTTCCATTAATTTATATTTTGTTTTTGTGCCAGTACCATACTGTCTTGATTACTGTAGCTTTGTAGTATAGTCTGAAGACAGGAAGCCTGATTGTTCCAGCTCCATTTTTCTCAAAATTGCTTTGAATATTCAGTCTTTTGTGCTTCCATACAAATTGTGAAATTTTATGTTCTAGTTCTGTGAAAAATGCCATTCGTGGTGGGATAGGGATTGCACTGAATCTGTAGATAGCTTTGGGTAGTATAGTCATTTTCACAATGCTGATTCTTCTAATAGAAAAACATGGTATATTCTCCACCTGTTTGTATCATGTTTAATTTCATTCAGCAGTGTCTTATAGCTTTCTGCATACAGGTCTTTTGTCTGCTTAAGTAGGTTTAATCCTGGGTACTTTATTCTTTATATTGCAATGGTGAATGGGTGTGTTTCCTTAACTTCTCTTTCAGATTTTTCACCATTAGTGTATAGGAATGCAACAGATTTCTGTGCATTAATTTTATATCCTGCTACTTTACCAAATTCATTGATTAGCTCTAGTAGTTTTCTGGTAGCATCTTTAGGATTCCCTATGTATAGTAAGTATCATGTCACCTGCAAACAGTGACAGTTTTACCTCTTCTTTTCTGACTTGGATTCTTTTTATTTCCTTTTTTTCTCTGATCACTGTGGCTAAAACTTCCAAAACTATGTTGAATAATAGTGGTGAGAGTGGGCAACCTTGTTTTGTTCCTGATATTAGTGGAAATGGTTTTGTTTTTCACCATTGAGAACAATGTTGGCTGTGGGTTTGTCATATATGGCCTTTATTATGTTGAGGTAAGTTCCCTCTATGTCTACTTTCTGAAGGGTTTTTATCATGAATGGGTATTGACTTTTGTCTAAAGCTTTTTCTGCATCTATTGAGATCATCATATGGTTTTTATCCTTCAATTTGTTAATATGGTTTATCACATTGATTTGCATATAGTGAAGAATCCTTGCCTTCGTGGGATAAATCCCACTTGATCATGGTGTATGGTCCTTTTAATGTGCTGTTGGATTCTGTTTGCTAGTATTTTGTTGAGGATTTTTGCATCTATGTTCATCAGTGATGTTGGCCTGTAGTTTTCTGTCTTTGTGACATCTTTGTCTGGTTTTGGTATCAGGGTGATGGTGGCGTCATAGAATGAGTTTGGGAGTGTTTCTCCTTCTGCTACATTTTGGAAGCATTTCAGAAGGATCGGTGTTAGCTCTTACCTAAATGTTTGACAGAATTCGCCTGTGAAGCCATCTGGTCCTGGGCTTTTGTTTGTTGGAAGATTTTTAATCACAGTCTCTATTCCAGTGCTCATGTTTGGTCTGTTTATATTTTCTCTTTCTTCCTGTTTCAGTTCAGGAAGGTTGTGCTTTTCTAAGAATTTGTCCATTTCTTCCAACTTGTGCATTTCATTGGCACATATAGCTGCTTGTAGTAATCTCTCATGATCCTTTGTATTTCCGCAGTGTCAGCTGTTACTTCTCCTTTTTCATTTCTAATTCTATTGATTTGAGTCTTCTCCTTTTCTTGATGAGTCTGGCTAATGGTTTATTAATTTTGTTTATCTTGTCAAAGAACCAGCTTTTAGTTTTCCTGATCTTTGCTATCGTTTCCTTCATTTCTTTCTGATCTGATTTTTATGGTTTCTTTCCTTTTGCTAACATTGGGGTTTTTTGCTTCTTACTTCTGTTTCCTTCTCTGATTGCTTTTGTTCTTGCTTCTCTAACTGCTGCTTTAGGTGTCAGATTAGGTTGTTTATTAGAGATATTTCTTGTTTCTCGAGGTAGGATTGTACTGCTATAAACTTCCCTCTTAGAACTATTTTTGCTGCATCCCATAGGTTTTGAGTCATTGTATTTTCATTTTCATTTGTTTGTAGGTATTTTTTGATTTCCTCTTGATTTCTTCAGCGATCTCTTCGTTATTTAGTAGTGTATTGTTTGGTCTCCATGTGTTTGTATTTTTTATAGATTTTTTTCCTGTAATTGATATCTAGTCTCATAGCATTGTGGTCGGAAAAGATACTTGATACGACTTCAATTTTCTTAATTTTACCAAGGCTTGATTTGTGACCGAAGATATGAACTATCCTCGACAATGTTCCATGAGCACTTGAGGAGAAATTGCATTCTGTTGTTTTTGGATGGAATGCCCTATTAATATCAATTAAGTCCAGCTTGTTTAATGTATCATTTAAAGCTTGTGTTTCCTTATTTATTTTCATTTTGGATGATCTGTCCATTGGTGAAAATGGGGTGTTAAAGTCCCCTACTATTATTCTGTTACTGCCGATTTCCCCTTTTATGGCTGTTAGCATTTGCTTTATGTATTGACATCCTGCTCCTATGTTGGGTATATAAATATTTACAATTGTTGTATCTTCTTTCTGTATTCATCTGTTGATCATTATGTAGTGTCCTTCTTTATCTCTTGTAATAGTCTGTTTTGTCTGATATGAGAATTGCTACTCCAGCTTTCTTTTGATTTCCATTTGCATGGAATATCTTTTTCCATCCCCTCACTTTCAGTCTGTATGTGTCCCTAGGCCTGAAGTGGGTCTCTTGTAGACAGCATATATATGGGTCTTGTTTTTTTATCCATTCAGCCAGTCTATGTCTTTTGGCTGGAGCATTTAATCCATTTACATTTAAGGTAATTATTAATATGTATGTACCTATTACCATTTTCTTAATTGTTTGGGGTTTGTTACTGTAGGTCTCTTCCTTCTCCTGTGTTTCCTGCCTAGAGAAATTCCTTTAGGATTTTTTATAAAGCTGATTTGGTAGTGCTGAATTCTCTTAGATTTGCTTGTGTGTAAAGGTTTTAATTTCTCCATCAAATCTGAATGAGATCCTTGCTGGGTAGTGTAATCTTGGCTGTAGTTTTTTTCCTTTCATCACTTTAAATATGTCCTGCCACTCTCCTATGGCTTGCAGAGTTTCTGCTGAAAGATCAGCTGTTAACTTTACGGGGATTCCTTTGTATGTTACTCGTTGCTTTTCCCTTGCTACTTTTAATATTTATCTTTGTACTTAATTTTTGATAGTCTGATTAATATGTGTCTTGGCATGTTTCTCCTTGGATTTATCCTGTAGGGGACTCTCTGCACTTCCTGGACTTGACTATTTCCTTTCCCATATTATGGAAGTTGTCAAGTATAATCTCTTCAAATATTTTCTGAGTCCCTTTCTTTTTCTCTTCTTCTGGGACCCCTATAAATCGAATATTGATGCATTTAATGTTGTCCCAGAGGTCTATGAGACGGTCCTCTATTCTTTTCATTCTTTCTTCTTTATTCTGCTCTGCGGTAGTTATTTCCACTATTTTATTTTCCAGGTCACTTATCTGTTCTTCTGCCTCAGTTATTCTGCTATTGATTCCTTCCAGAGAATTTTAAATTTCATTTATTGTGTTGTTCATCGTTTGTTTGCTCTTCAGTTCTTCTATGTCGTTGTTAAACGTTTCTTGTATTTTCTCCATTCTACTTCCAAGATTTTGGATCATCTTTACTATCATTACTCTGAATTCTTTTTCAGGTGGACTGCCTATTTCCTCTTCATTTGTTTGATCTGGTGGGTTTTTTACCTTGTTCCTTCATCTGCTGTGTTTTCCTGTGTGTTGTCATTTTGCTTAATTTACTGTGTTTGGGGTCTCCTTTCTGCAGTCTGCAGATTCATGGTTCCTGCTGTTTTTGTTGTCCGGCCCCAGTGGGTAAGGTTGGTTCAGTGGGTTGTGTGGGCTTCCTAGTGGGGGGGACTGGTACCTGTGTTCTGGTGGATGAGGCTGAATCTTGTATTTCTGGTGGGCAGGACCACGTCTGGTGGTGTGTTTTGGGGTGTCTGTGAACTTAGTATGATTTTAAGCAGCCTCTCTTCTAATAGGTGGGTTTGTGTTCCTGTTTTGCTAATTGTTTGGCATAGGGTGTCCAGTACTGTAGCTTGTTGGTTGCTGAGTGGAGCTGGGTCTTAGTGTTGAAATAGAGAGCTCTGGGAGAGCTTTTGCTGTTTGATATTACATGGAGGGGGGATGTTTCTGGTGGACCAGTGTCCTGAACTCGGCTCTCCCACCCCAGAGGCTCAGGCCTGACACCCGGCCAGAGCACCAAGACCCTGTCAGCCACACGGCTTAGGCAGAAAGGGAGAAAAAAAAAAAGGAAGGAAGGAATAAAATAGTTATTAAAATATAAAATATAAAATAAATATTATTAAAAATAAAGAAATTAAAAATAAAAAGAAAGAAAGAAGGAATAGCACAACCAAACCAAAAAAACAAATCCAACAATGATAACAAGCACTAAAAACTATACTGGAAAAAAAAAAAAAAACCCACGACTCACAGAACCCTAGGACAAATGGTAAAAGCAAAGCTATACAGACAAAATCACACAAAGGAAGAGAACAACCAAATCAATAAACATATCTACCAATGATAATAAGATCTAAATACTAAATTAAGATAAGCACAAAACCATAAACAAATTAGATGCAGAAAGCAAACCCCAAGTCTACAGTTGCTCCAAAGTCCACTGCCTAAATTTTGGGATGATTCGTTGTCCATTCAGGTATTCCACAGATGCAGGGTACATCAAGTTGATGGTGGAGATTTAATCCGCTGCTCCTGAGGCTGCTCGGAGAAATTTCCCTTTCTCTTGTTTGCACAGTTCCTGGGGTTCCCCTTTGGATTTGGTCCTGCCTCTGTGTGTAGGTCGTCCTCTGTCATCTGTTCTTCGCCCAGACAGGAGCGGGTTAAAGGAGCAACTGATTAGGGTGCTCTGAGTCACTCAGTCTGGGGGGAGGGAGGGGAACGGAATGCGGGGCTAGTCTGCGGAGGCAGATGTTGGCATGATGTTGCATCAGCCTGAGGCACGCCATGTGTTCTCCCGGGGAAGTTGTCCTTGTATCACAGGATCCTGTCAGTGGCATGCTGCACAGGCTCCAGGGCGGGGAGGTGTGGACAGTGATTGTGGTTGCACACAGGCTTCTTAGTGGCTGCAGCAGCAGCCTTAGCATCTCATGCCCGTCTCTGGGGTCCACACTGATAGTCGTGGCTCACACCGTCTCTGGAGCTTATTTAGGCGGTGCTCTGTACTCCCTCTCCTCGCGCACCCCTAAACGGTGGTCTCTTGCCTCTTAGGCAGTTCCAGACTTTTTCCCGGACTCCCTCCCAGCTAGCTGTGGGGCACTAGCCCCCTTCAGGCTGTGTTCATGCAGCCAACCCCAGCCTGCTCCCTGGGATCTGACCTCCGAAGCCTGAGCCTCAGCTCCCAGCCCCCACCCACTGCGGCAGGTGAGCAGACAACCCTCTCGCGCTGGTGAGTGCTGGTTGGCACCGATCCTCTGTGCGGGAATCTCTCCACTTTGCCCTCTGCACCCCTGTTGCTGAGCTCTCCTCCGTGCTCCGAAGCTTCCCTCCCCCCCACCTCCCCATCTCCACCAGTGAAGGGGCCTCCTAGTGTGTGGAATCTTTTCCTCCTTCACAGCTCCCTCTCAGAGGTGCATGTCCCATCCCTATTCTTTTGCCTCTATTTTTTCTTTTTTCTTTTGCACCTAAGCAGGTACGTGGGGAGTTTCTTGCCTTTTGGGAAATCTGAGATCTTCTGCCAGCGTTCAGTAGGTGTTCTGTACGAGTTGTTTTACATGTAGATGTATTTCGGATGTAGCTGTGGGGAGGAAGGTGATCTCCACGTTTTACTCCTCTGCCATCATGAAAGTCCCCTTCAATGCATTTTAAACCTTTCTCTATTCCATAAGGGGAAAATGTTTTTTAAACCATATTTTACTCCTGAGAGAATAAAATCAATTACATATTATGCATTAGTGTGTACTCTCATGCTTTAATATTTTCCAATGAAACTAGATATCTAATTAATCACAAAGGAATGGAATTTTATGCTAAGCTACATGATTAAAGTGAGCAACTTCTAATATACATAAATCCACAAAAGTGTATTTCTTGTACAGTAATACTATTTCCACACTATAATTAGGAACATACCTGCTCAACATTCAAGCTTAATCAAATTAAGGATTGCTTAAACATTTTTAGATGGATAACTATATTGGTATGACCCATTTTACTTATAATCCACAATTATTAAAAGTTAGAATCCAAAATACATCAGTGCCTTCAGGAGCAAATATTACTAGCAAAAATTGGAAATCTCCCTCCTTAAAACCATCCTACAAGTTATACTGCCTTGGATAGAATGATTTTTTTTTAAGATGAAGAAATTTCAAACTTGGAGTAATATATTAAACTGATTTAAAAAAACTGAAGGTAAAGTGTAATGTCATGTCCTGTTTTTGTATAAGGAACATATTCCTTGCATGTGAAAAACAAGGAGCTTGACTTGAAAAAATTATACATTTCCTAATCTCTTACATTCTCTGCAACAGTGCAAAGACAACAATACTTACCCTGCATAAATACTTGTTTGTGGAGATAAAATTAACTAAACTGACATATAATGGTATATACTTTATCTTCTTACCTCTTTCTCAGAGGAAGTGGCAATTATCTGTTAAATCTTATATCTGTTTATAAGATCTTACATTCTACCTGACCTGTGATCTGACTATATAAATTATTCCAAACTTTACTGTTGCTCTAATTTTTTCTTCACTCCTGTTTGCTTCACTGTAGCAACTGACATACTCAAGTTTCTGCAGAGTGCGATTTCCTGAAAGAGTGGTATACAGAGGCTATCCCTACATGCTCAACTCCCATTCATCCCCTAACAACGAAAGCTCCTCTGGCCAACTGACCTTGGCCAATTAAAAATTTTCAGCCTCATTGATCTTGATGACTTTACAGCATATCATGCAGTTAGACACCCTCTTTTTGAAACTTTTCATTTGTGTCATATATATATATATATATATATATATATATATATATATATATATATATATATCATATGTTCCTTTGTTGCCTACTTCTCAGAATGAAGCTTCTCAATCTTCTCCATTGGCTCCTATTCCTTACTCTTTAATGAAAAGTTGCTCAGAATTTAATTTTGGGCTTTCTTCTCATCTTGCTGTGCATGGTCTCCCTGAGAGATCATGCACTCCGTGGCTTTGACTACAATCCATATGGTGATGCCTCCCAAACCTGTTATCTCTCATTGAGAAAAACCTAAACCACACCTCAGACATGAAAATACTTTTACCAGCTATGTCTTCTGGTATCCCCACTAAAAGAAAAATGTTTATTTCCTATTTCTCTTCTAAAACTCAGCTTGTAACATTCTATTTTAAGTTGTTGTGGCAAAGACAGCTAAATAACCTCTAATATCTATTCTCCCTTTTTTTCTTAGTTAAAAGCCACACGTTTTGGCCAGGTGTGTGGCCTTAAAGAATAGAGACTACCATCCTGAGACCCCTGCATAGCTACATATGATCATGTGATGAATTTCTGGCCAAGAGAAGTGAAGCAAAAGTGAAGGGTGCAACTTCTGTACAATATTTAAAGAAATAAAAGAGCCCTCTTTACTCATTTCCCACTCATCGAAATGCAGATATGATAAATGGGTGAAGCATCCATTGTGGACCATAAGGCAAGCCTGGCAACACAGGCCACCCATGGGGAATAAGATAGTACCTGATCTTAGAGAACCTTAACACCTCTGTATGCCTACTCAAAGCTTTCACATGAGAGACATAAAATTCAATCTTGTTTAAAAAAAAAAAAAAAAGCCGCTATGAACATTTAAATATAAGTCTTTGTATGGACACATGCTTTCATTTCTCTTAGGTAAATACTGAAAGGACATCATAAGTAGATATATGTTTAATTTTTTTAGGGACTACCAAACTGTTAGTGACTTTGTTATGTTACAGTTCTACCAGCTGTATATGACACTTCTGGGTGCTGTATATCCTCACCAGTGTTGGGTATGGTCAGTCTTCTTAAGTTTGTCTGCTCTGGAGGGTGTGTAGTGGTAGCTCATTGTGGTTTTGATTTGCATTTCCCTGGTGACTACTGATGTTGAGCATCTTTTTCTGTGCTTATGTACCATATATATAACTTTACTGGTGTAGTGCTTGTTCAAAAATTTTGTTAAATTTTTTAATGGGTTGTCTGTTTTCTAATTATTGAATTTTGAGAGTCCTGTATATATTTTGGATACGAGTCCTTGATAAATTACATTATTTCCATATATTTTCAAAAAAATTCAATCTTGTTTAAATCACTGTTATTGAGGGTTTTCTGATACCTTCAGCCAAACTTAATACAATCTTAAAAGTTACAGTTAAATTATTGCTTAGTTTAAAAATACTATATTTTGAAATCAGGTCAGGAAAAAAACATAATTAGAAATATTCTACATAATAGCCCAAGTTCATTGTCAAAAGAAAGATTCTTTAAAAAAAAAAAAGGAAGTCTGAAAACTTTCACTATCTGTAACATAAACAAAGTAACAAAGTGCTTTTCAAATTTCAGGATTTTTCATATTTATTTCTCTTTGAGAACTAAATAAAATAGAATTTCCATATGCTGGACAAAAACTTTAAATATCTGAAACATCATAAATATTTAGTTTAATTTTGTTGGAAGCATGAATGACTCCAGGATATATTTAAGGACATATCAGGGAAGAAAAAACATGTCAGGAGTAGTGTTTCACTTTGGAGTTTATGCCAGGAACTGCACCATTGAAGTGACACCCAATTAAAGCCAGGAAGAACCTCCATGCTCATCACAGAGGTGAATTGTTTCCTGGTATATCCACGTTGGTAGCTCTGACACAAAATTCTTAACTAGCTTAGTCCAATGGAACTGGGCTGAAAATTTAGAACAATTCCTTTGACAAAAAAAAAAAAAGGAAAAAAAACGAAAAAGACACGCTGAAGTTGGCTGGTTATATATTAGGTTTTAGAGAGGAATTTTTACATAGAGCTCATTTTAAGGCTGGTTATGCCATTCAGGAATGAAAGAGGCAGCTAATAATCACAAAATGACTACTATAACCTGGAACTTTCATTTTTAAAAAGTACCATTAACTATTTTCTAACATTGGGTAAGTTGTTTGACCTCTTAAAGACTCAGTCTCCTTAATTATTAAGTGAAGGGGTATGTGGGATTATATGTATGTCCAATTTCCTAGAGATACATATAATCCCACATGAGTTTTCTACAGATATCCACATGCCTCACTCCCTCACCTGCTTCAAGTATCTAGTCAAATATGAAATTTTAGTGAGATCTACTGTGACAACATTAATTATCACCTGACAGTTCACTAAAGCTCTGTACATTTTTCCCCTTTATTCTTTTTGTGCTTCAATTTGGCAAGTTTCTATTGCTATGTCTTCAAGTTTATTATTTCTTCTTCTGCAATGTCTACTTTACTGCTAATTCCACCCAGTGAGTTTCTGATATCAGATATTATATTTTTCATCTCTAGAGTTGGGCATGGTTCCTTTTTATATCTTCTATTTCTCTCCAAATTGTATTCATCTTTCCTCAAACATCTGAACAGTTATAGTACCTGTTTTAATGTACAAATATTTAATATACCTGCTAATGCTATCATCTGTCATTTCTCAGTTTACTTCTATTGCTAGTTTTCCTCCTTGTCAAAGTTGCCGGCTTCTTTGCATCTCTAATAGTTTTGGGTTGGATGCTTGACACTGTGACTTCTAAGTTGTTACATATCTGGATCTTGTTGTATTCCTCTTAATAGCACTGGGCTTCATTTGGCCAGCAGTAAACTCACTCACTGTTTTGGTTTCTTCAGAGGCTTTTTCAAAGTGTGTTTAAGATGAGTTTAGGTAGGCTTTACTCTATGGAAAGTTTAGCTCCACTACTGAGGTGTCATCTTCTTGGGGTCTTCACTGAATGTCCCGAATGGTCAGTTGGAATTGTGAACTAAGCACAGTGGGAACCTGAATGCCTTTTAGCCATGTGTGAGCTCTGGGAATCATTCAGACCATAGGTCCTTGATCATCCTTTGCCCAACTTTGAGGAGTCTCATCCTATTCAGGCACAGCTTACTATTCAGCAAATACTCAAGGAGAAATCTATGACTGATCTCTGAAGCTCTTTTGCTCATAGCTTTCTCTCTCTGAAACTTTGTCCCATAATTTTCAGTCATCTCTGCCTCCTTGTACTTCAATCCCTTTGCTTCCCTAAACCTCAATTCAGCAAGACAGCTGAGTTCAGCTTGATACAACCCACCCTGCTCTGTGGTCTGGAATGTGCCTTCAGTCAAAAAGCCAGGATAATCCTAGGGCTCAACTCATTTGTTTCCCTTCTATGAGGGATCACAGTACTGTACTGCCTACTGTCCGATGTCTAGAAACTTTTTTTGTTCTCCCATATATTTTGACCAGTTTATTAGTTATTTACAACAGGAATATAAATCTAGTCCCTGTTCCTCCATCAGAGTCAGAAGCTTAAGTTCTATATGTTTAATTTGTGGCATTATCTACTAAAATTTACATCAATTATCAAATCTTCATTTACTATTGTCTTGGTGTTATTTAAGGAGTCAAATTAAAAGGCCTTCTATTATTTTAACTGTGTACTTACAGTGCTTTAGACTTAAGAGGTAATATATAAACATGTAAGATAAAAATAGCTAGTATTTTTTAAAGAGCTATCATTTATGAAGGATCCTGCTTTTTAAAGTTTTCGTCTCCATTACACATATTTTCATCAAGAGTTCCAATTTAATGTCCAAAACATTTCCAAAACATAGGGTAAACAGATGTCATAGTTTTTAGTGGTTTCCTTGTTTTGAAGGATATACAGATTCCCTAGAAGATCATTTAGAATTTTGTGATAATACATTATCTTCATGTGAAACATGCTTTTATTCTGGCTTGGCCTGCCCTACGTGCCTATATCACTGAAATAGTGCTGTTCTGCTGTCAACACATTTCCAGCCATCAAGCACATGTTCCCCCTGCAGCCAGCTACTTAAGATTGGTTAATTGAGATTGGAAGAGGATGTCTGCTTCTTGATGAATAATTAAAAAGCAAAATCAAGCCCAGTGCAATATCACCAAGCCTCAGTTTTCATGTGCCAGTACTACTACATAATTTGGGGATGAATTTAAGACCAACTTTGGACCTTAGGTTGAGAATGTAAAAACTTAAAATTATTTTAATAAGAATTCAAGCATAAATTAACACATTTCTCCACTTGTAAAATTCAGTTAAAAAATTAAAACGTGCATTCCACAACAATGTGAATACACATCCTCCTCAACTTACAATGGGTTATGTCCTGATAAACCCATCATAAAGTGAAAATATCTTAAGTTGAAAATGCATTTAATACACCTAACCTACTGAACTTCAGAGCTTAGCCTAGCCTACCTTAAATGTGCTCAGAACACTTATATTAGCCTACAGTTGGGCAAAATTATCAAACACAAAGCTTATTTTATACTATATAATTGAATAACTCATGTAACTTACTGAATACTGTACTGAGAGTAAAAAACAAAATGGTCGTATGGTTGTGAGTGTTTTGGTTGTTTACCCTCGTGGTTGCATGGCTGACTGAAAGCTGTGGCTTACTGCCCCTGCCCAGCACCACCAGAGAATCCCACCTCATATCGCTAGCATGGGAAAAGATCAAAATTCACATTCGAAGTATGGTTTCTACTGAATGCATATTGCTTTCACACCATCATAAAGTCTAAAATCTGTAAGTCAAACAGATGATGAGTTGGGGACCATCTGTAAACTTAACACAATTGAACTGTACGCTTAAAAAAGTTAAGATGGTAAAAGTAAAACAAAAACAACAAGAAAAAAGGTTTGTAAAAGGCTATGAATATCTTACCAAATTCATTATAGCTTATGATACAATGTAAGTAATAATTAAAATAGTGATAACCACATTTAGAAGTAGATACAAATTCAAAGGACTCATAAAGCATTTTTAAATTAAAACCAAAACAGGAACTGTATACTTTAATTAAAAATAAAACAGAAAATTTTGAAACGTAATTCTAAATAAAGGAAATGATTAGTACAGAGCATTCTCAAGAAAAGAGAGAACAATACCAACAAGCCTTCTAAAGAAGAGAAAATGGTGGCATCCAAGGGGCAAGATACATTGGTCATAAAGAAGAAATGCTATACCCAGGGATTTTTACTTTCTACAAATGCCCACAGTCCAAAAACAAGCAAGCACAGGCATCAATTTGCTAACTGTTCATTGTTATCCTGGCTTGAGTAAATATCTGGTGATATACAGACATCCTCACCTATAAGGAAAATACCTACAGGATATATAACCTAAGGGTTCTAGAGATGGGGAAACACTAAAGACAGAAAAAGCAAATATCCACAACTCAAATGCAAAGAACCACAGTTCACATTTTTAATTTGAAATAAAGAATAATGTGTTGTTTGCTGGATCATATGTTACTTCTGTTTTTAGTTTTTTAAGGAACCTCCATACTGTTCTCCATAGTGGCTGTACCAATTTACATTCCCACCAACAGTGTAGCACGGTTCGCCTATCTCCACACCCTCTCCAGCATTTATTGTTTGTAGACTTTTTCATGGTGGCCATTCTGACCAGTGTGAGGTGATACCATATGATCCAGCAATCCCACTCCTGGGCATGTATCCAGAGAAAACCATAATTCAAAAAGATACATGCACCCCAATGTTCATTGCAGCACTATCTACAATAGCCAAGACATGAAAATAACCTAAATGTCCATCAATAGAGGAATGGATAAAGATGTGGTACATATTTAAAATGGAATATTAACCATAAAAAAAGAACAAAATAATGCCAGTTGCAGCAACATGGATGGACCTGGAGATTATCATACTGAGTGAAGTTAGTCAGACAAAGACAAATATCATATGACATCACTCATATGTGGAATCTTATTTTAAAAAATGATATAAATGAACTTATTTACAAAACAGAAACAGACTCACAGATTTCAAAAACAAACTTATGATTACCAAAGGAGAAATGTGGGGGGGGAGGGATAAATTAGGAGTTTGGGATTAACACACACACACACACACACACACACACACACTACTATATATAAAATAGATAAACAACAAGTACCACCTACTGTATAGCACAGGGAACTGTACTCAACATTCTGTAATAACCTATATGGGAAAAGAATCTAATAAAGAATGAATATATGTATATGTATAACTGAATCACTATGCTGTACACCTGAAAATAATATAACATTTTAAATCAATTATACTCCAATAAAATTTAAAAACTAAATAAATAAAATTTAAAAAAAGAATAATGTGTTTATGTTTTTAGATTATAAAGTAATAATTACTGATGAGAAATTATGTTTGGAGTTTTTCTTAATTTCTTCAAAATAAAATATTAATTTCTTATAATTAAGTGGGAAAGTATATGAAAGCAAAATAAATCTCAGATATTAACCGATATCATTCATGAATTGATAGGTAACAGATATGAGATGCGAATTTATCTATGAAACTTCTCCATGCATAGCAAATGCATTCTAAAATCTATATTTTCTACATAGTTCTGTCATGTAATTTCATTTAAATCATAAGTATTTTCTGTCATCTTTACTCATCCTTAACAATTACTTTACATCAATTATCAAGTGTGATTTTAAAAACTGGACTAAATAGTAAAGCAGGAGGTCAGAATATGTGGCTAATATGCATATAAAATTAAACTTATTTTTACCAATTGATACTTAGTGGACACTTATTTTATCTTATTAAGAGGTGATATTTATAAACCATTATGTAACCTACCAGTTCAAGAGATCTAAAGTCTGAAACCTAGCATGGTATCTAAAGGAAATATCTAATTTTATATTAAAAAATCAATACAAGTTACAGATCATCTTCCTATGATACAAAAAATAAGCAAAAGCATTTTTATCAATTGGTAAAGAAAATCTCAACATATCAGAAGGCTTGTGGATACTGACAGGTGGAAATCTAATGATTCTACAAAATAAACGTAACATCCTATTTTAAGAAAAGTAATAGAACACAGAATAATAGTTATGTATAAAACTCCACAGAAATGTATGTTAGCATTTTTACTGCTGTTGTTTTTAAATATGGTAAGGAAACTAACTTTTCTTCTAAACCACAAATGTTAGCTTGAACTTCCCTGTGTATACGATCATATTTTAAATTCCTTAAGGGCAGGGATCATGTCTTATTAATATTCCTACCCTCAAAATTACTTACAACAGAATCTTGCCCATTATAGATATTAAGTAAGTGTTTTCGAGTTATTGAAAATATAAAACATTTTTTAATATGGTTAGGGATATATGAGTTATATGGAATAAAGCTGAATATCTAAGGGAAAACATTAGAAATTTAAAACACTACTTAAAATGAAATCATAACTTCTTCTTTTCTGATTTGGATTCCTTTTCTTTTTCTTCTCTGACTGCTGTGGCTAAAAGTTCCAAAACTATGTTGAATAACAGTGGTGAGAGTGGGCAACCTTGTCTTGTTCCTGATCTTAGTCTATCAACAGATGAATGGATAAAGAAGATGTGGCACATATATACAATGGAATATTACTCAGCCATAAAAAGAAATGAAATTGAGTTATTTGTAGTGAGGTGGAGGGACCTAGAGTCTGTTATACAGAGTGAAGTAAGTCAGAAGGAGAAAAACAAATACCATATGCTAACACATATATATGGAATGTAAAAAAAAAATGGTCATGAAGAACCTAGAGGCAAGATAGGAATAAAGACACAGACCTACTAGAGAATGGACTTAAGGACACGGGGAGGGGGAAGGGTAAGCTGGGACAAAGTGAGAGAGTGGCATGGACATATACACACTACCAAACGTAAAATAGATAGCTAGTGGGAAGCAGCCGCATAGCACAGGGAGATCAGCTCAGTTGGTGCTTTGTGACCACCTAGAGGGGTGGGATACGGAGGGCGGGAGGGAGGGAGACGACGAGGGAAGAGATATGGGGACATATGTATATGTATAACTGATTCACTTTGTTATAAAGCAGAAACTAACACACCATTGTAAAGCAATTATACTCCAATAAAGATGTTAAAAAAATTTTTTAATAAATAAAACAATAAAAAAGTGGGGTTTTTAATTACAAAAAAGGAAATAAAAGAAATTGTTTTATGGAAGAATATTTATGTTTTATATCTGCATAGGTGATCTAGCTAACCAACAGAGGGGGGATGAAAGAAGACTGAGATGTAGGGTGGATTGCAAGAATTCACTTTAAGAAGGAACATAATGATATTATTGGGAGATGATTTTCCATGGGTCTCTTGTGTTTTTTGCCTGTCTTACAAATAGAGGCAGTCAATGCCTTTGTTCCCAACGTTATTTTCAAGGATATCTGTACAGTGTACAGCCTCAGAAGACAAAGATATTGTCTTCCTTCTGAACAAAGAGCAGGTTTGCTTACAGTCTTGTAAGGTACATATAGGGCCTCCCACTAGAGAAAATGGCAGGCATAATTTCTACCCATTATAAAGGTTCAGGTTCCTCTCCTGTAATATAATCCACTGTACACAGGTATCACTTGGCCCTCTTTGTGCCATCCTGTAGGAATTAGGCTTAGGGCAGGGACACAAAAAAATGCTAATACTTCGGTAACTGCTAATGCTATAGATAATAAAGTCCTTTGTTTCCACTCCAGGATTCTTGGGTCTCTGGGCAGCATTCATGAAATTATGGCCTGGATAACTTCTTAGCTTAGAGGTAGGGTGAAATCACAGACCCTTTAGAATTCTTGACACATACCTGTTATTGTTTTTGTTTTTATAGGGCTGCTGGCATATTCAGAGGCCTGATATGATTGTTGCTTTGCCAAGGGCGCACTTCCAACAGACACCTCATCCTCCTTCCTTCTGCTAATTGGCATAACAAGAGGAACAGCTATCACAGGCTGCTGGAGAGAGTCAAATGAAAAACTGAATTATTTACTATTTCTTAAGCAGAGAAGGTTAAACAGAGCATCACTGAAGAAAGTCCATCACATGTTGTGGTTGAGGCTTTATTCATTTTTAATTAATAATCACCCATAATCCCCACCCACCCAGAGATAACCATCATTTTTTTGCATTTTGATAAATTTTCCCCCAGTGTCTACATATTTTGCTCTCAACTGAGGTATCATTGAGGTACATCTTTATATTAGTTCCAAGTGCATGACACAGTGATTTGATATTTCTGTACATTACAAAATGATCACCATGATATGTCTAGTTATCATCTGTCACCATACAAAGGTATTATAATTGACTACATACCTCATGCTATACATGGGGCTTTATTATTTTAAATCAATGAATCAGTCAATCTCTCTTGCCCTCCCTCTTGGTCACTGTCTCTCACACACACTCACACAGGAATATTTAACAATTTCAATTTTAAATTAGAATTCTGTGCGAAAACCAAGAGAGCTTGGAATTAATTAAAATTTAACATAAATTTTAGTAAGAAGTATAAAGGTAACATGTTAGAGGCAAATCAAAACTAAAATTAACTTTGAAAATTATGATCACTAGTAAATGAAAAGTTATCCTTATAAAATGATATTTTAGGCAAGTACTTCTATAAACTGATTAGGTACATGTTACTATGGACAATCCATTTTTTTTTGAGAATTGCTGAAAATCTCTATATTGTGTCTGACAAAGTGACATCCACAGCATATTTAGAAAGCACAGAAAAATATCTATAGTTAAAGAAAGCTGGAAAACATTACAATCCTATATTGAATGCATGAGTGCTGAGCTGGACAATAAAGCAGCTGTTTCATCTTTATTCACTGAAATAAAGTCTGATGTTACTGCTGATGACGCCCAATACAATCTTGTCAGATTTTTGGCCAAAAAAAAAAAGTTATTTTTAAGTTTGCTTCAGGATCAAAGATCAATGTTGAACTGAGTGGAAAACAATCATCAAATGTTGGGTTTTAGCCACAAATTGAGGAGGAAATTGCAGCTTGGGAAACAACAGATGATAACTGTGATACAGCTGCATCAGATGGTGAATCTGGAGGGGGTTGGTTAGGCTGGAGTGTGGTCCAATGTTACCCTCAACACTACAACATCCACACTTTTATAGATCCAACTTTAAGTTTCACCCAACTTATGGTAACTATTTAATATTATTTAAATTATGAATAAATATTTCAATGAGAACATAGATTCATTATATAACCATATAATATAGTGGAAAAAAAGCCAAATTATTTTACAAGTTGTTCCCTAGGGTGAGTAAATGGACAAGAAAACTGATAATGAGAAAATGAAAGATTA
Source organism: Mesoplodon bidens (assembly GCF_964165515.1). Classification (NCBI taxonomy): domain Eukaryota; kingdom Metazoa; phylum Chordata; class Mammalia; order Artiodactyla; family Ziphiidae; genus Mesoplodon; species Mesoplodon bidens. The sequence continues at coordinate 42,595,160 of NC_138173.1, read as the reverse complement.
AGTATATTGTGGGAAACACCACAACGTAGAATATCTGCTTTCATGTTAAGTATTTAGTCAAACTGATAATATTTTTACAAATCTAAATAGGAAATAATATTTAAGAGCTAGATAAGAAATGCTGAGTCTAATTTAAACTTGCTCATCTATAAAACAAGGGGGTGGAGATGTCTACTAGAAAATCCCTTTATGCTCTAACATTTAGTGATTCCATAATCCCTTGAATTTCCTGGACATCATTTATAAACCTGGAATTGATGAAGCACTCAAAGAAGTTAGGACCAAGTTTAGAATCAAAATTAATACATAATATGTAATTACAGAAAACTTCTGTGCTGTATAGTGTGATATTTAATTCATGCACAATAGGTGAAAGATGAGATTGATGGAAGCTATGATATTGGAAATACCCAACAACAAACAAACGAAAAATCTTTCTTTTGGTGGTTGAGACTCTGGGTGCATTTTCACATCAGTAAAAATGTAGTAAAAGGCCAAATAAAAACCCTTTCTAACAAGAGAGCAAGGCTCTTACATGTCTTCTACACAGCTGTATCCAAAATACCTTTAACAGTGAGCAATAGAGACTCTTCATAAATATTTGCTGAATGATTGCTAATATAGTTCCTACATGTCAGGCATGAAGAGATACTGGAAAAAATGTAAAAGATGAGTGATTCCCACCGCTTTTTTGGAAATATGACTACCCCAGTCAAAAATATCAAAAGAAGGAGCATTTATTTTTAGCAACCGCCTGTTGCTCTGCTTACATTCTTCTGCCTTCTGGTACGGGATATTCCCCCAAATTTCCATTGTACCCTCATCCCATATCTGTCCTGTTGTTGCCCCATCAATATCCCGTGGTCCCAAAATACCTAAAAAGCCTTTTGTCCCTCTTCCTATAAAATTTTCCTTTATTATTAATTTAATAAATGTAAAAATATAGGAACTAATGAAGAATAAAAGAACATCCATATTTTCATTATAACCAATAATTACTGGCAATTAACAATTTATCATATTTGCTTTTTTTAAGGAGAAAAGTAAAATATTACAGATAAAGCTAAAATCCCCTCTGATTGCTAACTGCCCATTCCCTCCCAGAGTCAATCACTATTATGATATTGATACAATCCTTTAATTTTTTACACCCATATTTACTTACACATATGCCATATATATAGTTTATATATAATATATACTATATATAATATGTGATATGTAATAGATAATATATAATATGTAATATATGCAGGGTGGTTTGGGAAAAATATAATAAGTACTCTCATATTGCATATGTCCTTGGGAAACTGATTTTTGCATTAAATAGAATTTTGAGACTTCCATACTAAAACCTATTGAATAATTTTTAACAAAAAAATAATACATCATGTTAACATGCCATACTTTATTTATCTGCTTCGTTAGAGACAGTCATTTAGGTTGTCTCCAATTTTACACCATTGCAAAGAATTCTGCAGGGACAGGCTTATACATGACTCCTTAGGCTCATATGAATGTCACTGTAAGAACACAGCTCTATCAAAAAGTGGAATTTTGGGGTCATAGGCTACAGTCATGTGTAATTTTATTAGACACTGACAAATTTATTAATTTTCACTCAAAAGAGTAATATATGAATTCATCCATTTTCTACATTTTTACCGCTACTGAATACTAGCCTTTTTCCACACAACAGATTTTAAAAGTGAAGATGATTAGTTATGGGTTGATAAGTGTTGAAACTGGGCAATAAGGTCATAGGGTTCAACTATACTCTCAATTTTCCATGTTGGAGAAAATGTAGAACTGAAATAGTAGATTAAAGGCATTTTCAAAGCATATTTTTGAGATATGCTGAACTGTAGCAAAATAGTAATACTATAAAGTGCTGACAAAAATATAAACTGTACACCAATTCTGGAAGCAAACTGGCAATATTACAAAGGCCTTAAAATATGCTAAACCACATGCCTAAAGTTACTAGTTACACTTCTAAAAATATATTCTAAGTGAATAATTAAAGAAAAATTCAAATATGAAGATATTTATCCCAATATTATTTGTAACTGAATGATTAGGATTATGGGTATTTATTTGTTAGTTTATCTTTTAAATGAAAACTACTAGTTTTGAACTTAGAGAAATATATATATTTATATTTAACTTAAAAATACTTATGTAAAAATATAATAAAAACAAAATAAAAAGTCAAAATCTTTGAAGGTACTTGGTATCAATCAAACAAATGTATAATTTACTTAAGCTGATATAACGCTACCTGACATTCAGGGATATCTATGGTGTACTGGAGATAACTGCATCACTTATAAAATAACCAATGAAAAATTTATAATACAATGAAATATTATGCAGCCCTAAAAAATAAGAAAATCTTGCTATTTGTGACAACATGGATGGACCTTGAGGACATTCTGCTAAGTCAGGCAAAGAAAGACAAATACCACATTTATATGTGGAATCTAAACAAAACTAAACCCAAAAAACCCAAAACATCAAACTCTACATACAGAGAAGAGAGGGTGTTTGCCAGAGACAGGGGGATTGAGGGAGGGGTGTGTGTAATGGGTAAAGGCAAAGTACTAACTTCCAGTTATAAAATGTAGTGTACAATATGATGACTATTGTTAATAATATGTATTCTATATTTGCAAGTCACTAGGAGAGTAAATCTTTTCTCATCACAAGGGAAAAATTATTTAACTATGTGTGGTGATGGATGTTAACTAGACTTATAGTGGTGATTCTGCAATATATACAAATATTGGATTGTTATGTTGCTACCTGAAATTAATATACTGTTATATGTCAGTTATATCTCAGTAAAAAAAAAAAAAGTTTACAACTAAATTTTTCTCAAATTGTCCCTGCCATTAGTCTTAACTTCTCCATTACTCATACTCCGTATTTTGTAAACTTTCTAAAATCCAAGTCTATTTTTATTAGTTTCCTATACTTCCTCTGTACCCTTTGGGATAAAGTCTCAAACACTTACCATTACAAATAAAATCTTTTATGAATTGGTTCTCAATTTCTACCAGTCTCTATAAGAACACTTGGCTCTAGCCTGGAAACACTGAAGGTCCCTTTCTTGCCAGGTTACTCCATCGTCTTTGCCTCTGTTCACAGTTTAGTCTAGAACAACCTTCCTTGTCTGGCTTACTTTTATGATGCTCAGCTCAATTGTCAATTCCTCCTTCTAACACCCATCCTCACCCGATCATGAGAATGTTTCCTTTTATGTTTTCATATACTCCTGTAAATACATCTAACATAGAAATTACAGTCAGCCCTCTGTTGATCTGGAATCCGAGGATACAGAGGGCCAACTGTACTACATCAAGGGACCTAAGCATCGTGGATTTTGGTATCCACAGGGGAGGGAGGGCTGGAACCAATCCCCTATGGATACCAAGGGAGGTACCAAGAATGGCATTACTACTATATTCCTTCACATTCTCAAATACACTAAATACCTCTAGAGGAAGGGATATTCTCAACCATGATTTCTGTTTCTATAGCCCCAGTACCTAGCATACTGCACTGTATTCTGTATGTATTTGATAAAAGGAAGCATGAAATGGAGAAGGGATGGCAGAAGTTTCAAATGAAATTAGGACAAAATGAAGAAAAACTTTTAAAAAGATGCTCCTTGAGACAAGGGTTGCACTTTTTTAGTTAATTTTTATATTCTTATGTAAATATAAAATTATATACTTTTCTCCTATAAATTAGCTTTAAGTTACCTCAGAAAAAAAATACAAAGCTATTCCAAGTAGAATGTTATAAAATTACAATTAAGTCAATGGGAAAATGCAATTCAATATCACATAAATTTGGCCTCAAAAATTCTTAGTTCTAGAGGGAAGAGATATGGGAACATATGTATATGTATAACTGATTCACTTTGTTATAAAGCAGAAACTAACACCACTGTAAAGCAATTATACTCCAATAAAGATGTTAAAAAAAAATTCTTAGTTCTGAGATATACTAGATGTGTGAAAATAGGTAAGTTAATCTCAATAAGCATCAGTTTCTTCATCTTTAAAATAGGAATAATAAAACCCATCTGTCAGAATTACATTTAAGTATCATGATATACATAGAGAATTACACGTAAGTATTCAGGAGACTATAATTAGCTCCTTTTGCTTTGTAATTTAGACCCCTTTAAACACACACATATCCCAAGTCTTTTGCACCAACCATCCCAACACCAGAGTTAGGCACACTCAGTGCATGTTTGTTGAATAAACCTACAGATGAAGAAGAAATGTAGAGATAATGAAAATGAAAGCTAACATTTCCTAAGCAATTATTATGTATTGGACACTCTGAGAACAAACATGTAGGCACTATGAGGGAAAATAAGCCAGTAAAATAGGACTACCTAACCTAGTCTCTCTAAAGTATCTGCTTTACAAGCAATTGTAGACCAAGTCCCTTTAACAATCAATGCAACTCTACTTTGAACTGTAATTTCTTGTACAGAAATTAAAGAATAGAATTGCTTGAAAGGGGTAGAAGAATTCTGGTACCTCTATAAACAAAATCAACAGAAGAAATATATAACTCTAACAAATAAGAAAAAAAATTATTTAGAGAATTATAAAAACTTCTCACCTGCTGCATATGTTTACTGGTTCGCTTCTGAGGTTGATAAATGAGCCAGGTGTATAAGATAGGGTCAATATTAACTGCTAGTCCTTGTACATTACAAAGAAGTACGGCACCTAAAAAACAAGATTTTTAAATTGTTACATTCCTCGTAAAAATAATAAGCTTGATGTCACTTTACACCAATAAGTAGGAGAGCCATAATAAAAATGATGAACAACAGTAAGTGTTGCCAAGGATGTGGAGGAATTCAAACCTTCATACATTGCTGGTGGGAACATAAAATAGTGCAAATAATTTGGAAAACAGTCTGGCATTTCCTCAGAAAGCAAAATATACAGTTACAATATGACCCAACAATTCTATTCCTAGGTATATACCAAGAGAACTGTAATCAAATATCCACGCAAAAACTTGTACACAAATTTGCATAGCAGCATTATTCACAATAGCCGAAGAGTGGGAAAATATGAATGTCCATGATGAACTCCTGAATGGATTAGCAAAATGTGGTAGAATCACACAATGGAAAACTATTTATCCATGAAAAGGAATGAAGTACCGATACATGCTATAACATGGATAAGCCTTGAAAACATGCTAAGTGAAACAAGCCAGTTACAGAAAACCACATATTATACGATTCTGCTTACATGAAATGGCCAGAACAGGCAAAACCATGAAGAAAAAAGTAGATCAGTGGATGCTGGGGCCTGGGGGGAGCAAAGAATGGGAAATAACTGCTAGTAGATATATGGTTCTTTTGGGAGTGATGAAAATGTTCTGTAATTAGAAAATGGTGAATTGTACAACCTTGCAAATATACTAAAAACCACTAAATTATGCACTTTAAAATAATGTACTTTATGGAATGTGAATTATATCTCATTAAATGTGCATTTGCCTTTAAAAATAATAATAAACTTTATTTTTTAGGCAAACAACAACTTCTATACTGGCCATGAGAAGGGAATATTATCTCCCTTTTTTGTTTACGTTACAGAACTAATTCATGATATGAAAGGAAGCATTATTATAACCACTTAATAAATCACTGTAAATTACAGCTTTAAGTGTTCAGAAGCAAAGAGAGAGAGCTGCCTAGATGAAATGCAGGCTAACATTCTGACATGAAACACAAAGACTGAAGTGTAACAAGTTGCAATTCCATCCTACTAACTAAAACATTTTTGTCCCTCTCTAATAAAAAGTAGCTCACATAAACTTAACTAAAGCAGAATATCCCATTCTTAATTTATGTGGGGCAGGTCATGTATATCTGTAAATAAGATTTTGCATATATTTCTATATTTCTACATATATTTTTTGATAAAAATAGTATTAGCTCCACTAGGATGTATAGAATATGAAGGAAGGGATATTAGTCAGCTTTGCTCTCAACTGTTATCTCCAGCATCTGAAAAAGTACCTTCCACGTGGTAGGAGCTGAAAAAATAATCACAATAAATGGTAGACAGGTTCTCAGGTTAGTTGAAAAAAGCCCATTTGTTCTATAATATTGCAGATAATTAAAACATCTAGTACAATTAGTATAAGTAGTATTAATATCAAGTCCTATGAAAAGTGAACCACAAAGAGACTGAGATACAAGGATGGAGGAGAGGAAGCAAGCAAAAGAGAAATTTCCTCCTTTTTCAAAGCTTTGCACAGAATTTTCAAACGAAATTTGCCATGTGTACTCCTGTTCTACTTTACATTGCTACTTCTCCCAGGAACCCAAAATTGGTATAGATTCCTAGGCAACATGCTGAGACAACATAAGCAATCCCTCCTTCCATGTAACAAAGCATGTGCTAGTGAGCAATGATTCACTCAAATACACATATCAGAAAGGAATGATGGGGAGAAGCTAAATACAAGATGACTGCAAAACAGGGGGGTCATAACTGAAGTCAACTGGAAAATACAATTTAATATATATTTTTTCCTGTAATAGCATGCAGATTCCTCATAAGAACCTAAATTCTCCTATTTCTCAAATACCACTAGTATACAGAATAAAGGCTTAACATGCTATATTATATTAAGGAAAATAAAATAAGACTTTCCCAAAATTATATCCAGTTTTCAAATAATTCTAACAGCTCTATTATGCCAGAGACTATCAACTCCACAAACTAACAAAAATACAGTATCTAGATATATGAGTCTATATAGCAACAGCTAATTTGAATAGTGTTCTTGTTTTATAACAACTCATTCTATCAAAATATGTTACTAGGTGATAAACAGAATTTGGGCTGAAATATGAAAAAATCCTTTTTATTTTAAAGAAATGTGTTGAACACATTTAAATAGAGTTCAAAAATTCATTTAAATTCAAGAATACATAATTTAACCATAAAAGTTAAAAGACTTTTCTAAAATCCATATACAGAAATAAAATTACATTTAGATTTAGATTACTATGAACTGCTTGCTGTCACATGAGCCCACAATATTTTATAAATAATATCACATAAATATTAAAGACACCAAAATAATACGTGGTTAACACTAAAGAATGTATTTCATCAAAAGAAGGAATTACCACAAGAAAAAAACTTTGGGATCCAGAAGACAAAGGATCCAACACAGGAAAAAAGTGACCCAGGATGGCACTAGTGAATTGGTGACAAGTACATGGAAAATTTAGAAACAACAATTATTAAATACAGGAAAAACAAATGTTATAAAGGAAAGGATAACTAACCATAGGATAAACATGACTGTACCATGAATAATATCTACAGACAGAACTATGTAACTTCTGAAAAAAATGAATCCATTGATTAATCAAATGTATAATACAACAATATCATACATTTGATTACTGGGAGTATGGGTACATAAGAGGAATGTGTGATGGGAGCTGAAGAGGGTAAAAGTTAGCCAATATCATTTTCCACAATAAGACAGCAATGAATAATGCTGTAAAATGAACAATCAAGAAAGAGCAAGAAAAGCCAAGTTATTTAAAAACGTGGACGTAAACACCAAAATAATTACCAAAAAGACTTTTGAAAAGGGAACATTAAAAAACAGGTGCAGGTGACACGAGGGAGAATATAACTGGGATTCTCAAAATGGGCACAACAGAAAAGAGAGGTAGATGAGCTTTAGATTTTCTTGCTGAGGAATATCCTTATAGCCACTAGCAAAATGCAGAATAAATTTTTCTCTTTGAAAAAAGTCTCCAATTCATTGTAACATAACAGCCACAAATTAAGATCTGTGAATGAGTCCCATAACAAAAAAAATCAGCAAGCACTGCAGAAGGCAAGTGAGCAAGAGCCAGAAAAAAGAACAAACAAGTTTAGACTTTGAAGCACTGAAGATACTTGAATACAGAAAAACAGCTATGGGGACTTCGCTGGTGGCGCAGTGGTTAAGACTCCATGCTCCCAAGGCAGGGGGCCTGGGTTCGATCCCTGGTCCAGAAACTAGATCCCACACGCGTCGCAACTAAGAGTTCGCACTCCACAACTAAAGAGCTGGCGAGCCGCAACTAAGGAGCTGGCGAGCCGCAACTAAGGAGTCCACCTGCCGCAACTAAGACCAAATAAATATTTTTTTTAAAAAAACAGCTATGTAGAAAACGTTTAAAATACAAAAGTATGCAATCATGAAGGGGAACAAACAATGAGAAAGTATCAGCAAAGAACACATTGTAAAGAAAAATAGAAATTACAGAAATGACAGATGTAGTTTTTGAAGTAAAAAACTCATTGGACAGGTTAAATAGCAGATTAGATATAGCTGAAGAGAAAATTAATAAAATAGAAGAAATACAATAAGATAATTTAGAATGTATCTGAGATAGAAAAATGAAAGAAAACAGTTAAAATGATGTTAAGAAATATGAGGACTGAGTAAGAAGAACAAACATATACCTAATTAGATTCCAGAGGGAGTTACTAATGAATAAGAAGAGGTAATATTGTTAAAAAATAATGGCTGAGGGACTTCCCTGGTGGTCCAGTGGTAAAGTATCCGTCCTCCAATGCAGGGGATGCAGGTTCGATACCTGGTCAGGGAACTAAGATCCCACATGCCGCGGGGCAACTAAGGCCGTGCGTGACAACTACTGAGCTCGCATGCCTCAACGAGACAGCCCACGCACCACAACTACAGAGCCCACACGCTGTGGAGCCCATGCGCCACAGCTACAGAGTGAAAAACCCACATGCCACAACTAGAGAGAAGCCCGCCCACTACAACAAAGAACCCTCATGATGCAACTAAGACCAGATACAGCCCCAAAAAAAGAAACAAAGAAAAAAAATGGCTGAGAATTTTACAGAATTGCCAAAAGATATTAAGCCTCACACCTAAGAAGCCCAATGAATCCAAACTGGATAATTAAAAATAAACCTATATTAAACAAACAAACAAACAAACAAAGAAGAAACAAAACACTGAAGAGAAAAAGAAGATCAGAAAAGAACCCTAAATAAAAAGAAAGATCTCCTGAGGTATAGAAAAGCAAATAAATTGACAGTCAGCCTCTTAGCAAATAGTCAATGGTATTCATTACATGATTTTTCTTCAAAACTTACATATATTCTTTTGTATGCACCAAGTGTTACCATTAAAAGATGATAAAAGAAGAAAAAGAATAAATTAAATTGATTTTTAAAAGTAAGTATATCAGGATAAGTTTTGTTCTAATATTATACATCTCAAGTACAAGCCACATAGAAACTATTTTTTAAATTATGATGAAAATATGCAAAAAAACCCTATATAAACAAAGCAGTTATAAATTTAAAAGAATACAAACTGCAAAAGACAAAAGTAAATTAAGGAATTACGGAATTCTCCATATGAGGCAAGTTATTTTAATAGTCTTTTCATATGTGCCAAAAACTAAGCATGTTGAGTAAATTTTTAAAAACTTTCTCAGTAAGTTATTAGCACACCTTTAAAATTGGGATGGTAGAGAAAGGGAAAGGAAAACAAGTGTAAATAGGTAAATATTTTCACATGGACAATTAATTCTGAAAGTCTTATTTTATTATAATGAAAAAGTTAAATACTTCACCAACAAATATTCATTTAAGTCACATAATTGCATTATACCAAAAATGACTAAATGACTTATAGCCAGGCTTGAACTTTATGAATGTTAAACAGGTAATAAAAGAGAATAAACTATTAATTTAACAACTTAGCTAAAATTATAATTTAGAATAATGTTCTTCTAAATTTAAAGGGATAATTTTATATTATATGCAATTTATGAGACACAGCCTTTAAAAATAACACACAAGTTTTGACATATAAGTGTGCAGACAATTAGTGTGATAGTTGACTCAGAACAGATCCTCCATAAATCACTAAAATTTGGCAATATATTATTCTGTTTAATTTTAGCCTGGGAGACAACTAATGAGAAAAGTGTGCTTTACTCCTCTGTTCACTGCCAAAATGGCTCATTTATCCACATTCCATTCAGGCTTTACCAATTAGTTAAACCAAGGCACCACTGTCATTTTCAGTTACATCCTAAGCTGAAGAATGAGAACTGAAGTAAGGGTTAGAGACCAAAGTTGCAGAGCATTAAAATTAAACATACGTCCTTCTTATCAGCTACAGAAACCTTGTCAACCAATGAGACTGTCCTGTAAAATATCAAGTTATTAATAGGAAAAAGTACCCTGCATTTATCTTAAACCAATGAATGAGACAAAAAACACAGACATATTAATCTTCATCTAAGTTTAAGTGGCTAAAACTCACTATTTTTCTATTACGCAACTAGAGTAAAGTAAGAACTTTTTAGATGCATAGTGCTCTTAAGAAATTGTTACTCTTAGTTTTAAGAATAATTTCAAAACTTTTGGCTACATAGTTAAATAAACAAAAAAGGAAGAATCAATACTTCAAAAACAAGGGTGGGGAATAAAGGCAAGATAGAGTAATCAGACACTAAAAAAATGACAGAGCAGGGATGAGCTGCCAACTACTGGCAACCTTATCCAAGGTAATTGTCAGATTTAGTATAAATGAATCATAAGATTTTTAGGTATGTGTGTATGGTAGCTCGTGTTACTTAATTAATAATTATTTCCCCTTCTCTTAGGATACAGAAAATCACAAGAGAACTCTATCCCATTGTAACAATAAGAACAAGCCATGTAACCTATCAAAGCTTTTCAACATTCATCAGACAGATTTTCTATGAACAAAAATCGTAAAAGTGAAACGCCCCTCATAGGGCACAAGGAATGAACAGTGGCTTTTATTCTTGGCACAGCAGTAGGAGGAAAAGAAAGTGGATAAGAAGAAAACAACTGACCTTTTAACAAATGTTTAGAGTTAGTTAGGGGCAGACATGACAGTTTAGAATCTCTGCAAACCGTAGACACAAGGGGAATCTACCCACCTGCCATCCCTTTTCAACAAGCCTCCACCAAATGTTCATAAGAATAACAGGGGACAGGACTGGACAGATGAGAAAGATCCCACTGAGATGCAGGTACATGGAGCCTGATGAAGTCTGAGTGCAAAGAAGGAGAATCGAGAGAAATCTCAAAGCCACTCTGAACATTTCAGTGAGCACCAAGCAGGGCAATCTGTGCTAGGAGAAGAAAAGAGGAACTAAGAGAGATAGATCCCTCCATAAGGACAGATGAAAACAGCATGCTGAAGTCTGAGGGTAGGTCAGGAGAACTGAGTGAAAGTCACAAACCATACTAAAAGAAAAATTCTGATCCTGCTCTCAAAAATATCTGAAGTCTGGGGTGACTTAACATAAGTAAAGCAGGATCAGAACAAGCTCAACCACAGAATAGAAAGCAAAGACCAAACCCAACTCAACTAAACCAAAAACATGACAAAATAAGAGGCATGCCCTTTTGTGGGCATAAGCGTTATTTACCATAGGTTCTATTCTTTTTACATACAATGTTTGGCATTCAATTTTTTAAAAAAAAGATTATGAAACACACAGTAAAACAAAAAGAAATGACTCACTATCGAAAGAGAAAACAGGGGCTTCCCTGGTGGCGCAGTGGTTGAGAGTCCGCCTGCCGATGCAGGGGACACGGGTTTGTGCCCCGGTCCAGGAAGAACCCACATGCCGCGGGGCGGCTGGGCCCGTCAGCCATGGCCGCTGAGCCTGCGCGTCCGGAGCCTGTGCTCCGCAGCGGGAGAGGCCACAACAGTGAGAGGACCGCGTACCGCAAAAAAAAAAAAAAAAAAAGAGAGGAAACAGTCAATAGCACTAGTCCCAAAGGTGGCAGATACGAGAATTATCAAACAGGGACTTCAAAAGAACTCTAATAAATATGCTAAAGAATGTAGTGAAAAAGGTAGACAAGCATGAACTGAAGGGGAATTGCAACAGAGAGACAGAAACTATTAAAAAGAGCCAAACAGAAATCCTAGAATTTGAAAAATACAGTATCAGAGGTAAAGGATTCTTTAAAAATTTCTTTCTAAAACTTATGAATGATATCAACTGACAGATTCAGCAAACCCAAGAAAAATAAAGGAAAAGAAAACCAGATCTACACACATCATGACCAAAATGCAGAAAACCAAAGATAGAAAAAAATGTTGAAATCATACAGAGCGAACAAAGGCACAACAGACATAAGGGAACCATGATAAGGACAATTTCTCATCAGAAACAATGGTGGCCACAAGACAGTGGAATGATACCTTTAAAGTGCTAAAACAAAAGACAGCCTAGATTTCTATATCCACTGACAATATCCTTTTAAAATGAAAACAAAACAACAAAAACAATTTGTCACCCGAAGTCTTGCCCTACTAAGAATTATTAGAGAAGTGCTTTAGTCCAAAAGAAAATTATGCCAGATAGAAACTCAATTCTAGAAAAGGAATGAAGGGCACCAGAAAGAATAAAATATGTTGGTTAATAAAGCAGACCTCTTTAAAACATCCTATTTTAGTTACATGTATATACACACACATACACACACACGTACATCAATGTTACCGTCAAACCCAATTTAGATTAAATAAAAAATATACATTGAATACATTTGTGTACACATTTCCATCTATCCAAATTCTGCACATCCTTTCATTCAAATTAGCTTCCGCCATTAACACTTCTTACCACCACTGCCCTTTCCATTCTCTGGCCAGCTGCAATACTGAGTATTATAGAGCTCATTTTAGCCACTGACTCAATTCCATTTTCTCAGTATATAAGAATGTCATAAGTTAAGAATAAGGATGGCAGAAGAGGTTATGAGTGCTTTAGGAGATTGCAGAATGTGTGAAATTGTGACACATTCAGAAAGACCCATCTGTGTTCCCTGGTCATGAATTCAAAGTGAGTGAACTCATCCTGATTGCATGTTTTTCTCCAGTCCACTTGAGGTCCACAGAAGGAAGACAAATTGGACTTCAAAAATACTCTGCTTATTATTTTATATTTCCTACTGGTGTTCTTCTTTTTTCTCCCCAGATCAAGTAGTTACTTAATCAGTTTTATCAGGTATTAAGTTAATAACTGGTTTCCTTCTCACTCTTATGTCTTATTTCTCAATTGGAACAGAATTCATAAATGAGATTTAATGGTAACCTCAAACCATAAGTGTCAGTAATTAATACTTTGTGGTGTTTCAAACTTTTTACCTCTGACTTTATATTTATGGCATAAACCCTAAAACCATAAAGGTATTTACAAACAGCTTTGAGAGGAAAAAGCTTAGAATTTCTAAAAGATAAGAGATACCAGAGACAAAAGTAAAGGCAAAAATCAGACTAGAACAAAATATTAGGAAAAAACATAACGAAGACAATATTCATGACATAGGAAGACCTAAAAATTACTAAGCAAAAAAGATATAAAACCAAACAGGACAAGGGCGGGGGGTGGGGAGGGAAGCTGGGACGAGGTAAGAGAGTAGTACTGACATATATACACTACCAAATGTAAAACAGATAGCTAGTGGGAAGCTGCTGCATAGCACAGGGAGATCAGCTCGGTGCTTTGTGATGACCTAGAGGAGTGGGATAGGTAGGGTGGGACGGAGGCTCAAGAGGGAGGGAATATGGGGATATATGTATGCGTATAGCTGATTCACTTTGTTGTACAGCAGAAACTAACACAACATTGTAAAGAATTATACTCCAATACAGATGTAAAAGAACAACCAAACAGGAAAATGGGCAAAGAATATAAACAGACAACTCACAAAATAAATACAACTGGCCTTCACTAATGCTCAACATTACTAACGGCTAAAGAAACTAATGATAAAACAATAAGATAATTTTTCAATGACAGACTAACAGAAGCTTAAATGAATTAAAGTCTATTACTGATAAAGCTCTGAAGAATAAAGCACTCCCATGCTTTGCTGAAAGAAATGGAAACTAGTATAGTCTCTTTGAAGGCTATTTTGGAATCACCTATTAAAATTTTAAACATAATTTTAAACATTAAAATTAAAATTTTCACTGATCCAGCAATTTTATTTCTTGGAATCCTACATTAATACTTGTAGATGTTCTTAAAATATATGCACAAAGATGTTCACTTGTAGTATTATTTACAGTAATGAAAATATGTAAAAAAAATCAATGTCTACAGTCAAATTATAATTATTTAATGTTACACCACTCAGCTATTAGACAACGAAGTAGAGAGTATGTAATGACACAAAAATAAGTGCAGAATAGTATATGACAAAATAATAGTTAATAGTATAAGCATAAAACATGCTTACATATAATATATATTTAAAGATAAAACAGTGATATCTCTAGGTGTATGTAGGTGAATATATCAGTGATATAAAAAAAAAAGATCTGCAAGTATATGAACCAAGCTGTATATAAACCAAGGTAGAACACACATATCACTTCATGATATAAAGATAATATATTACTATATTACTTATATTCTAAAACCATGAAACTACATCCACATTTTTCCTGATCAAAATTTTGAATTTCAGTGAAAAATTTGGTTCATGTAAGAAACAAAAGCAAAAACTTGATTCACCACAAGTAAAAACCATTTAGAAAATTACCAGATCTCATAAAAGTCTCTCTTCTATTTATCTTCAGTGTGTCATTGCTCTTTACTCAGGATTTTCATTATTCAGAATCCCCATCCCCGTATCCTGCACCAAATCAATGTAAACAAATATGGGGCACAGGGAGATCAGCTCCGTGCTTTGTGACCGCCTGGAGGGGTGGGATGGGGAGGGTGGGAGGGAGGGAGACGCATGAGGGAAGGGATGTGGAAACAGATGTATATGTATGACTGATTCACTTTCTTATAAAGCAGAAACTAATAAAAAAAATTAAAAAAATAAAAATAAAAATAAACAAATATGGGATCCTATAACTAGAAAATAACTTTTAAAAGCAATTCTTCACTTTCAACTGGATTTTGTAGAATTACCATATGATCCAGTAATCCCACTCCTGGGCATTTATCAGAACAAAACTATAATTCAAAAAGATGCATGCACCCCTACGTTCACAGCAGCACTATTTACAATAGCCAAGACACGGAAGCAACCTAAACATCCATTGACAAATGAATAGATAAAGAAGGTGTGGTATATATACACAATGGAATACTGCCAACCATATAAAGGAACTAAATAATGCCATTTGCAGCAACATGGATACAACTAGAGATGATCATACGAAGTAAAGTAAGTCAGAAAGAGAAAGACAAATACCATATGATATCACATATGTGGAACCTAAAATATGACACAAATATGACACATCTATCTATGAAACAGAATCATGGACACAGAGAACAGACTGGTGGTTGCCAAGGGGGGTTGGGACAGGAATGGAGTGGGAGGTTGGAGTGAGCAGATGTAAGCTTTTATACATAGAATGGATAAACAACAAGGTCCCACTGTAGAGCACAGAGAACTATATTCAGTATCCTATGATAAACTATAATGGAAAAGAATATATTGAAAAATGTATATATATGTACAACTGAATCACTTTTGCTGCACAGCAGTAATTAACACAACACTGTAAGTCAACTATACTTCAATAATAAATAAATAAATAAATAAATAAATAAATTTTGTTTTACTGGAAAATATAATCAAAATATAGATTATAAATCAACACATAATCATTACAAAATTTATTATCATTGACTCACATACCTCAGTAAAATCTTTTCTATTACTAATATGACAGTTTGATTCATTTCAAATATTTCTGCATCTCTTTTATATATAGGCCCAAAACTCGAACATACATCTTAATTATATTAGCATATATTAAATAACCTAAGGCTATAAGCACTGCAAAGATACTGCAAACAATATGATAGAATTAACTTTTGAATTAATGATGCATAAAAAATGAATTAATGTACAACTTGGAATAAAGCAGTATTTAGTTTGGTTTAAGTATTTTAAAGCCAATACTGATCATCTCTGATCATGCTTAATTCTAAATAATTAATAATGTACTGATTTAGCATTTTAATCTTGCTGACTCTATGAAGTTACATCTGACTTAAATTTTAAGCATACAGAATTGAGGATCATATGCATATATCTCTTTTTATAGACAATAGCAGGAAACTTAATAAATGTTTTTTATTATAATGATTCTTAAAATCAACTGAAAGAAGAATCTTCAAAGTCATCCACACTAAATGGGGTCTATAGTTTTTAAATTCCATGTACCAGCAGTGGTTAGAAAGGACTCTTTCAAAATTATGAAAATACTCATCAAACTACCTAAGAGACAGAATATACATTTTGATTTAATTATGAATTCTTTGAATTATTAATTTTTTATTAATAATGATAAATCTTAACTTGGAAATTAAAAGCAATGCTTTTTTAACCAAAACCCGACAAGCATGTATTTTCTGATACTTAATATCATTACTTCTCATTTCATTTAAAATCTCATGACATAAATCATAGGATAGATTTCTAGCATTCTTTTAATCCCAGGACACTGCCCTCCATTCCATCAGTCATCCTTCTCCAGCCAACTTATTTCTTTCACTTTTTCAGAAAGTAAGGCTGCTTTTTAAATACAAGAACCCTAGGATCACCATGTTTCAAACATAAACAAAAATTTTTTTTAGAAAATTGCTTATCCGCATGTATCAAAACAAACAAATCCCCAATATTTATGTTTTTCACAAAGTAACCTGAAACTAAAATGATTTTTCCCCCAACATGAGTTGCCTTTTGGGGGAATAAGACCAATGGCTGAGGCAAAAAAATAAATTTGCACGTTTAATTTACCCTACTCACTATTTTCCAAAAATACTTATTAGAGCAACTTGATGGTTATCTGGAATCTTATTCTATTTACACCGTATAGACAACCATAAATAACAGCAGGTCTCTGAAATATGCCAATGTTTTATTCTACCTTGCTATGGTTCCAGTTTTGACATCTTTCCTCTGTAACTCAGACATAAAACACTACAAGATACACATAAATTTGAAGAGCAGGCAACTTTAGCCTTATATAGAGTTCTCAAGGTTACAAAGCTTACATGGGTGTGAAGATTAGTTGACAAAATTAGAAGCTTTAAAATTCAAAGACTTCTGGATTCTGCATAGGATTCCAGTATTAATTCAAATTCATGGTTGCCAACCGTTAAAAGAATTAAGAAGCCATTAATATTCCTGGAGTTCAAATTAGATTAGAATCTTCTGTAACATCAAAGATTAATGTGGAGCAAGTATATAAAATACAGAACACAAGGAATAGCTATAGCTATTAAAACCAACCACAATTATAAAGTATATTAATTTCATATTACCTCAATTACTTTCAAAAAACCATTGAAGCTTTGAGTGACATGTGATTTAAAACTATTTTAAATAAGTTTGTCAAATTTAATTCCAAAACCCCTAGACATACAATTTTCAAAGTTTAAATCAAAATACTAGCAAGGATATGGTATAACTGATAGTATAACACAGGCTTCAGTCTATAGACTATGAGATATTTTAGTAAAATTATTTTAATAAATATAAAGTATTTTGGAACACAACCATGCCCATTTGTTTACATGTTGTCTATGGCCACTTTTGTATTAAAACAGCAAAACTGAGCAGCTGCTAGAGAGATTATATAGCCCGCAAGCCTAGAATATGTATAGTATACGGCCCCTTAAGAAAAAATTTGCTGACCCCTGTTACACATTGCTGGTAGGAGTTTACTATAACAATTTTGCATATGAATTTGGTAATAAAAAGCTAATACCTTTTAACTAATTAATTTCATTTCCAGAAATTTATGCTAAACAAATATAGGAATTATTTAATATTAACAATTTCACATACAGTTATTTAGAATAGAAAACATTTGAAATTATCTAAATCTCCAAAAATGAGGACTGGTTATGCAAACTGATGTAGTCAAGTGACAAGCCAGTACATGTTCATTAAAATGATGGTTATGAGGACTATATAATAATGAGAAAATTCTTAGGACATAAACAGAAATTTTAAATACAGTCTAATACAAGGTAAATAAATAGCAAGGGAAAAACTAGAAGAACATGTAAAAGAAATTTCAGTGGTTTGTGATTGGTTGATGGGTTAATTTTTTTTTCTGCTTTCTAGATTTTCTAACTTTCCAAATTCTATTTACTAAAGATATAATTACTTTTATAATAAAAACTTAAAACAATATATGTAAACATCTAAAGATTTCATGTGTTTAGGTGACTGTTATTCCTCTGCTTAAACGCTGTCTTCCCAATCTCCTTTGCATTAAATGTAAACTTCTCATCATAGCCTACAAAGTCATGCAAGATCTGACTCACCTCTTCACCTCTCTCTGAAATCTCATCTCTGACACTCTTCAATGGTGACTATATTCCATCTACCGCTGAACATGCCAAATCCTTTGCTATTCTTTCAGTCACCTCTCTAATCCTTCACAGAGGCCTGTCTCTGACTACTCTATTAAGTTTTCATCAAGTATCTTTAATATTTATGATTATATAATTTTCTGTTTACGCATTATCTACCTCCTCAGAGACAATATAAGCTCATGAGATCAGGGACTATCTTCACTGTTCAAATATGACCGATGCCAAGCACAGGAATTGGCACATAGAAAACACTAAATTTAATGGATGAATATATGAATAAAGTTTTACATTTACCTTTAATCTTTCAAGCACTTATTATTAAGTGTTGCTTCATTTCATCCAGAAGTAATTATTTTAAAATATTTTCAAATCAAAGAATACTCCAAATATTACTCAATATAAAACACACTTTGATTACTGATAACAAACAGATCTCTCTCCAGCCTGTTTTCCAATATTCCAATGTGACACTATTTCATGTATGTTGTATTAAGACTTTAAACTGATTATATAAATTATATAGGCTATGTGGAGATATGTTATGGTCCACAAAAACTAGGAAGAAAATACTGTTAATCAATATTAACATTTGGCTGTAGATTAGACTCCTAATACTGAGGACTTAAACCCCAGCTGTTTCAACATCTATGTGTACACTGTAGCCACATGAAGCTGGTATCTGGAAACAAATATATTTCTTAAAGATATAATTGGCATCACATACATTTTTTCTTTAATGTTTTATGATGAACATTTTCCTGTGTTGTTATTGTTTTTTACTCTCTAGCATTCCTTTCCCCCGTCTCAGATACCTCTAATTCCCCCCCTTGAGCCTAAATCATTCCAGCAGTTGCAGTGGTGACCAGCACTACCTGGCTTCCTAAACAACTCCATACAGGGCAAAGTGACTGAGCCTAGACCTGTGCCTATCCAACATGTCTCTTGCCTCTGGATCCAGGGCTCACAGATGACTCCTGAGATATGGAGCAGTACAGTTCCTCACTCAGTGCCCATAACTACATGCAGAAGCTGAAGAAGCAGCAAAGTTAGTGCCCTGAGGAACAGAACCTTGACCAGTTGAGTATGTGAGCAAGTGGGAAAAAAATCTCTCCCAGAAAGAACTGTCCTGGGAAATAGTGGTGTATAACTAGATTATACACCCCCATATTGTTCCCCCTCCTTTGCGGACTCATAACCTTAATCATTCAACTATAATCTCTAGTAATAGTAGTACATAAGCCCTTCTCTTAGGCTTTGCTTTCTGAGGAACCCCCCAAAATCTTCTTTTGTTTCTTCTGGTAAAAGCACTCAAGTTCCCTTTGGGGAATTATCACACTCCCTCCCCTGAAATCATACATAATTGAGTGGGATTATCAATCAAGGTGTGCTATACTTCCCTGCCCAAAGTATACGCATGTGACTGAAACCAAGTGTCTTAAATTAATCTTAAATTATCTATTTAAACCTATGTCTATTTCATTTTACCTCATTCATATAATTTGGTCAGCCCTCTCTCCTTCTCTCCCTCCCTTTCTTCCATTCTTTAGCTATCATTTATAGATCTAATACATATAAGAGATTGTGTTAGGTATTCAAGGTACAATGATAAATCATTTCTGACTGGATTCTAAACAAGGAGTAGGATTCTGTCAACTTGACAAGCAGGAAAGGACATTCCAGGAACAAAGACCAGCTTGTGCAAAAACATGGATGAAAGAGAGGACAGTATCTTTAGAAACATACAAGTAATCTTAAAAGGCTGGAGCTGAAAATATGAATATGAGCATATTACTAGACCATGAATGCCCATTCCAAGGAGTAGTATTTTATTCTGAGGGTGTTAAATACCACTGAAGATTTTCAGGCTGGAGAAAATGATATCTCAAATGTGCATTTCAGAAAGATCAAAATGAACAGAGCATGGACTATGGACTGAGGGGTTAGAAGCAAAATAGGTAATATTTGATACTTTTACAATTAATCAGCCATTCAGGACATAAACCACAAGGGCACAGCCTGAGAAGTAAAAGTCAGAAATATTTTATTTCAGGGGTAGAAATAACATTTCATAACTAAATTAGATGTAAGACATAGGAAAGAATGGCTCAACTCACTGAGAAGATACAGTGATATAATTGTTGATGAAATGGACTAAAATAAGAAATGGTTTTGAAGAGAAAGGTGAAGACAGCAATTTGAGAAATGGGGAATTTGGGGTGTATATGGGACACCAAGGTAAACATATTTATTAGTAGTCATAATATATAGGCCAACATTATTTGTGGAAACATTATTCCTGGGAGTAGAAGTGTAAATGAACTACGTGGAAGGAAGGAGTTATAGTTATCAAATTACAACCATAAGGTAAAATAAAAATAGACACAAATTTAAATATGATACAACATAATAAACAATGAAAGTAATGCATATATATAAATATTATAGTTATTATATAAAAATATACTATATATAAATATTATCAGTGTAAATAAATACAGCTAAAACCGTTATAGTCAAAGAAAAAAAAACAAAAAACCTCGACTATGTTCATCAAGGAAATGAAATCTTTATGGACAGATGGTTATGGACTGAAAGAAAAGAAAAATTTGAAAAGGAAATTAAAGAATGGTTAAAGGACAGAATCAGAATACAAAAAAAATCAAGCTACATCCTCTCTCTCTTTCTTCGGTATTTCCAAGGGAATGATCCAAAGCACCAAATGCTAATCAAATCAAGCTTTTTTAAAAAAAAGAAAACCATTTGATTTTATATATGTACCAACAGTCTTATTGAAGTTGTTGGTTCTCTTTCCTCTAAATTGGTTTCACTGTTCTCAGGTAAACTTATAAATGATGGCAAGTGACTACAATTAGGCTACAGATTATAACCTACTCACTTGGAAACACAAAGGTAGTTTCTCTTTCCCAATAATTTCAACAGAAGTCTTGGAAATAAATCTCCCTGCATTGGCTTGGTTCATATGATCATCCCTGAAACAATCACTTCAAAAGGAACGAAACTGGATTTCTAGGCATGGGTCACATGTTCAATCCTGGAACTACACTGTGAAATCAATCCCACTTGAACTATATAGCTTGCAACTACTATCAGATAAGGAGGAAATGAATGCTGAAAAGGCAAAAGCAAAAGAAATGTCACATTTCACACCTAGGAGTTAGTACAGTAACTGATCATAATATTGTAATTTTTAAAGAATTTGATTACTTTAGTTCCAAATTTCAATGCTACAAGAATAGTACAAGGAGCTCCAAAATACCTTCCAACCAAATCCCCCAACTGTCTAAATCTGGACCCAATTGCTTTACATATACCAACACACATCTGCATATGTGTGTGTCCATGTGTACGTGTATAAAATCCTTTACTGATCCATTTGAGAGTATACTGGATACATGGTGCCCATTTATTTCTAAATATGTCAGTGTGCATTTACTAAGAACAAGGACATGTTCTTACAGAAATATTGTGTTTTTGAACAGATGTTGTGAAAATTTAAAACTCTTTCCTAATACTGAAAGCTCTTTAATTTAACAACAACAACAAAAAAGGTTTGTGTCACAAAGTCTCTTAATATCCCTGGAAATAAAAGATATTTCCATTACAAATAAAGAGAAAATGCAACATCACTAAAACAAAGTAAGTATTCCTTGGTTCATTTCTTTTAAAACATGTGATTTTCATTATTGAGAATTTTTCAGTTCTTGCCAGTAGTCATAGAAAAGATTCAGATTTCATTTAGAAAGTTCTCCACTCCCAGGTGGATAATAATCAATGTCTACACCCCCTGACAAAGGAAACCAATTGATTATACACTGCACCCCCACAGAAGTGTGCCAAGTCCAGCCAGTAGAGTGCCAAAGCACAAATGTTTGACATCCAAGACAGTGAGGGTACATGGAAAGATGTAATGAAGTCTTCACGGGACTCTCCGCAGAGCTCCTCTGAATTTGGCACACTCTGAGCCTTATTTTCTCCATTTTAAAGATGAAAGTGTTCCGCACCAGGCCAAGGAACAGGACCAGATTTACCCTCTCATGTGAAACAACCAAAATATTGGGAGAAAATATATGAAAAAAAGGTATGCAAGACACAGGAAATCAGGCAACAAAGGACTGTGGACCCTGACATAAAAAAACAAATAAGGTGAGCCCTACAAATTGCCCCAGCTTACTGCCTTGAGAGAACTTCCAGGATATGGTGCAGAGAGAGGAACCAGGCAAAGCTCGGCACTCTCTCCAAGTAGAGAAGACATAGCTGAGAATACACAGAGATCAGAGTGGCTGGAGTTCTCAGGAAAGAGTACCAAAGAGGAGAGAGAGATGCACAGAAAAAGAATTCCATAGATCTTCAAAGGGTCTTCTCAAGAATTCAACAGAAAGAAGAAAGAGGAATGGATATACAAATAGTCAATAATCACATTAAAAGCTGTTCAACATCATTAACCCACTAGGAAGTCAATACTAAAAAAAATTGAAAATAACAAATATTGACAAGGATGTGGAAAAACAGGAACCATTTAGTACAGTGCTGGTGGAAACACAAAATGGTTCAGCTGTAGTGGCAACAGTTTGGAGGTTCCTCAATAAGTTAAACATAGACAATTCAACTCCTAGGTATACTCACCAAAGAACTGAAAGCAAGTACTCAAACCAATATATGTAATCATATATTCATATGTACACATGTTCAGAGCAGTACTATTCATAACCGCCAAAGGGTGGAAACAATTCAAATGTCTATAAAGGATGAATCAATCAATAAATAGTAGTATATACATACAATGGAATATTATTTGACCACAAAAAAGGAAAAAAGCACTGACATATGCTACAATGTGGATGAACCTTGAAAATACTATGCTAACTGGAAGAAGCCAGATGAAATAGGTCACATATTTCCAATGGGAAATGAAGAGGAACCAGACAATATAATAAGAATAAGAAACACTCAGAGAAGAAGAAGAGAAACCAAGAGAAGAAGCAAATGGAAGAAAGTATTTCAAGGAAAAGAGAGTGAGCAATTTTGTTCAATACTGCTGCCAAGTCAGAGAAAATGAGGACTGTGAACTGCCAGCTGAATATAACAATATTTAGGTTACTAATAATTTGGACAAGAGCAGTTTTAATAGAGTGGGGGGAGCAAAAGACTGAATGGAATGAATTCAGAAACAGGAAGAGAAGAAATGGAGATAGTAGGTATAACACAATTCTTTTGAGAAGTTTTACTGCAGAGGGCAAGTAAATGCAGTGGTAGCTGGTGAGAAGAAAGTGGGATCCAAGGAAAGTTTTGTTCTTTTTTTTTTTTTTTGAGACAGGACACAAAACAGCATGTCTATATATAAGCTGGTGGAATGATCCAGCAGAGAGGGAAAAGTGAATGATACAAGTGAATGAGTACAGATTTACTGCAGTGATGTCCTTGAATAGGGAGAAGAGATGGGATCTAGTGAACCAGCTTTAGATAACAGCATGGCTATTTCATCTATAGTAACAGGAAGGTGGAGTACTGGTGTAGATACTGAAAGGTAAGTTAAGATGGTTGTGCATGTGAGTTATGAGAGTTTCTTCTTATAGTTTCACTTTTTTTCAGAGAAGTAGGCAGCAAAGTCATCATCCATAAAATGGGTTTGAAGGAGCTGACAATCAGGTATGGGGGAGGGTTTAAGGAGAGGATAAAATGAGAAACAGTGGTTTAAGGGCAGTGCTTCTCCAACTTGAATGTGCTTAAGAAACACAAATGACCCTGAATACCCAAAGCAATCCTGAGAAAGAAAAACGGAGCTGGAGGAATCAGGCTCCCTGACTTCAGACTATACCAAAAAGCTACAGTAATCAAGACAGTATGGTACTGGCACAAAAACAGAAATATAGATCAATGGAACAGGATAGAAACGCACGCACATATGGTCACCTTTTTTTGATAAAGGAGGCAAGAATATACAATGGAGAAAAGACGGCCTCTTCAATAAGTGGTGCTGGGAAAACTGGACAGCTATATGTAAAAGAATGAAATTAGAACACTCCCTAACACCATATACAGGAATAGACTCAAAATGGATTAAAGACCTAAATGTAAGGCCAGACACTATAAAACTCTTAGAGGAAAACATAGGCAGAACACTCTGTGACATAAATCACAGCAAGATCCTTTATGACCCACCTCCTAGAGAATGGAAATAAAAACAAAAATAAACAAATGGGACCTAATGAAACTTAAAAGCTTTGGCACAGCACAGGAAACTACAAACAAGATGAAAAGACAACCCTCCGAATGGGAGAAAATATCTGCAAATGAAGCAACTGACAAAGGATTAATCTCCAAAATTTACAAGCAAGTCATGCGGCTCAATATCAAAAAAACAAACAACCCAATCCGAAAATGGGCAGAAGACCTAAATAGACATTTCTCCAAAGAAGATATACAGTTTGCCAACAAACACATGAAAGGATGCTCAACATCACTAATCATTAGAGAAATGCAAATCAAAACTGCAATGAGGTATCTCATCTCACACCAGTCAGAATGGCCATCATCAAAAACTCTACAAACAATATATGTTGGAGAGGGTGTGGAGAAAAAGGAAACTTCTTGCACTGTTGGTGGGAATGTAAATTGATATAGTCACTTTGGAGAACAGTATGAAGGTTCCTTAAAGAACTAAAAATAGAACTACCATGCGACCCAGCAATCCACCACTGGGCATATACCCTGAGAAAACCATAATTCAAAAAGAGTCATGTACCACAATGTCCATTCCTCTATTTACAATAGCCAGGACATGGAAGCAACCTATGTGTCCATCAACAGATGAATGGATAAAGAAGATGTGGCACGTATATACAATGGAATATTACTCAGCCATAAAAAGAAATGAAACTGAGTTATTTGTAGTGAGGTGGATGGACCTAGAGTCTGTCATACAGAGTGAAGTAATTCAGAAAGAGAAAAACAAATACCATATGATAACACATATATATGAAATCACATATATGGAATTCCATATATATGGAATCTAAAAAAAAAAAGGTTCTGAAGAGCCTAGGGGCAGGACAGGAATAAAGACGCAGACGTAGAGAATGGATTTGAGGACAGGGGGAGGGGGAAGGGGAAGCTGGGATAAAGTAAGAGAGTGGCATGGACATATATACACTACCAAATGTAAAATAGGTAGCTAGTGGGAAGCAGCTGCATAGCACAGGGAGATCAGCTCTGGTGCTTTGTGACCACCTAGAGGGGTGGGATAGGGAGGGCGGGAGGGAGACGCAAGAGGGAGGATATATGTATATGTATAGCTGATTCACTTTGGTATCAAGCAGAAATTAACACACCATTGTGAAGCAATTATACTCCAATAAAGATGCTAAAAAAAATCACCTGGGGAATTTTATTAAAATGCAGATTGTGATTCTATGGATCTAGTGTGTAGCTTCAGATGGTGCAATTCTAACAAGCTCCCATATGATGCTAATGTTCTGTTCCAAAGTGACTACTAGTAGTAGTAGTCACTTTGGAGCAGAACATAAGCAAGGACGGGAGAGCCCAGGATAAACAGAGTGGGGGGGTTGGGGGGGGTGAGGGTGGGGAATGATTGTAAAGAAGCAGTAAGATTCTGCTTTTAGGATAGTGGTCATGAAATTACAGTGAGATCAGTCAGCATGACTATGTATTTTTCTCATCTCAAAGAGTTGTTATCTGGGACAATAAAGATCTCACCTTAAATTGTTATCTTCATTACATCTAAATGTAAAAAAGGGTAACTGAGTTGTGGTTCTTATTATCGTTCAGGTTGCAAAATATAAATAACAGCACTTTTCATGTGCTAGGCACTACTCTAAAAACTTTTAAGGCCTTACCTCATTAATTTTAACAACAACCCAAGGAAATAGGTTATACACTAATTTTATAGATGTTAAAATTGAGCCCTAGAAAAATGAAGTAACACGTCCAAAATCATAAAAGCAATTAAGCTCAGAAGACAGGATTCAAAACCAGGTCTGTATGACTACAAAGTCTCACACTTATAACCTCTGTTCTATAATAGTTCTCAAAGAGGTTATCTCTCTTCGAAGTATCCACTAATGACTTTTTATAAAATATGTAATTCAACTAAATATCCTATTCTCCCCACACCCCTTAAATTTTAGGTCTTATTATTTCTTCCATGTACACTTAAATTTTACTGGAACTTCTAGTTTCTGTGTCTTTTTTTTTTTTTTTGGCTGCATTGGTCTTCGTTGCTGCGCGCGGGCTTTCTCTAGTTGCAGTGAGCAGGAGCTATTCTTAATTGTGGTGCATGAGCTTCCCATTGAGGTGGCTTGTCTTGTTGCGGAGCACCGGCTCTAGGCGCACGGGCTTCGGTAGTTGTGGCTCATGCGCTCTGGAGCACAGGCTCAGTAGTTGTGGCGCACGGGCTTAGTTGCTCCGTGGCATGTGGGATCTTCCAGCACCAGGTCTCGAACCCGTGTCCCCTGCATTGGCAGGCAGATTCTTAACCACTGTGCCACGAGGGAAGCCCCCGGTATCTTCTTAAACTGTATGTCTATTCACATTATTTTCCATTATCTAGTGCTATGCAGTAAGCTGTGACTATATTTTTATTAATTATAATAAAGGTTTTTAAAAAACAGTGAAAGGACTTATACTATTTTGGAGTCAGAATAAAGTGTAAGTCAGTATCTATTTACTTTGAGCTAAAAGCCTATATTGAAACAGTTTGTTATACTATAATTTATGTTTCTTTACCGCAAATTAGCTAAATTGTGATTGGTAAATAGGGCAATGATATCAGCATATATATCCAAAAGGTTGTATTGATTCATATGCTTTTCTCAGCATGTGCTTTTCTCAGCACGTTTTGAAGCAATCGGCTTTCTTACAATGAAAGAGAAAGTTTTTGCAACATATGATGTGAAAAGGCTGATAATCCCATCAACGAGCTTTTCTTTCCCACAGTGACTGATTCAGAGGCTGCGTGAATCACTGGACCTTCTATATGTTAAGCTATCTGAACAGGATGTGAGTGCAGATGAAGAAGAGGCTAAGACATGTACCCTAAGTATAAAAAAAATTTTGATATATAAGTCTATATACTGGTTCACAGTTTTTCATTCTGATGAAAGTGGTCACTCTTAAAAAGCAAATTTCCTCAAAGATCTATACCTCAAACAAATCATGAGACCCAAGATTTAAGGCTATCCTGACAATGAAAGCCTGATTGCAATTGCCAGAGGAGACTTAACTGTGGTAGTATTTTCACCAAAACTGTTACTGTTTTTTTTTTTAGTACTCTGGTTATAAAGTTCTGTATGTTTTGACTGCTAACTGCTTCTAACCCAATTTTCCCTAAAAATTCTGTTAATTGTATGTGCCAAATGCAAGATTTTTCAGGAATTAATGTATGGCGTTATGGGAGAAATGCTTGTTCTGTAGAATGCCTTTATAATCACACACATACATATGCATGTGTGTGAGTGATACTACTCACAGGATCTTTTCATAAAGTTTTAATGAATTTCCCATTTCAATAATCACAATCTATTAACTCTGACTTACTTGTAATCTTAAATATATATACATATGTGAATACATATATATGCATATGTGTATGTACATGTATATACATAAATACGGAGAGTGAAAGAGAGAAAGAAATGGGGAGGCGAGAGGGAGAGAGAGAGAGAGAAGACACTTATTATGTATCTGGCACTATTCTAGGCCTGACCATGACTTACCTACTTAAAAAAGGATATGATAAAAAAAAATCACCTGAAGTGATAACTTTATATATCTAATGATTTGGTAATAGAGATAGCCTCAACAGACAATAACCATATATAATGCTACTAGAACCCTTGAATGGCTCTCAGGTAAGACTCACTTTACATTGAATGACCTCTTTACTCATACTACACTACTAATAGGGACTTCCTAATTTACATGAGACCATCCGACCCCTATTTCACCATTATATTGAATCTGTCCTCAGTTATTCAATCATTAATTCAATCAACATTCATTAGGTACCTACTATAACAGGAACCAAAGGTACAATGACAAATTTAAAACAGAATCACTGCGCTTATCAATATTTATTTAGTAGAGACACTGAAGTAAACAAATAAGAAGAGCAATGCCCTAGACATGTACAAAGTTAAATGGAAACACAGAGGTGCAGAAGGCTTTGAAGTCAAAGGTACAGGTCTGAATCTGGCACTGACGCCGACTGTGTAAGTCCCTGACCGTATCATTTCACTGCATATTTCTTTAATGTAAAACGAGACTAACACCGCACAATTTATAGGGCTGTTATGAAGACTGAATGAGAAAATGTTTATAAAATGCCTGTTTCACATAAATTTAAAAAGTGATAGTTGCTGCAATCATCATTATCATCACCATCATCATTATCATATCTTTGGGATGAAATAAATGAAGAACTAAAAATAGTTCTGTCTTTAGATTTCATAGAACTAGACATGTCATTTGCCAGCACCAAAAGCTTGTTGAATTACCTGGCTAAGGTAACCCAATCCTATGAAACAGCAGTCTTCCAAGAGATAGGCGTAAGGGAAGAAAAACTCAGCATCCTATGGGGGAGGGGATGCAGTGCTCTCTGACAGGTAAATTAATGAAAATCTAGTAGAGTCAAAATCGTAGACAAATAGTGAGGTGTACCTTAAACCAGCCTTCGGGGCTTCCCTGGTGGCGCAGTGGTTGAGAGTCCGCCTGCCGATGCAGGGGACACAGGTTCGTGCCCCGGTCCGGGAAGGTCCCACATGCCGCGGAGCGGCTGGGCCCGTGAGCCATGGCCGCTGAGCCTGCACGTCCGGAGCCTGTGCTCCGCAACGGGAGAGGCCACAACAGTGAGAGGTCCACGTACCACAAAAAAAAAAAAAAAAAACAAACAGCCTTCGTAGGAGGTCCTAGAGGACACTAACATGTATATATGCTTAAAGGGAGCCATACCAAATAGCACACGTTTTCGTCCATTTGTATATGTCTTCATGACAGCTGACAGAGAATTACTCTGTCCCTAACTGCTAATATCTGAGTAGGATAATTCTGCACATTAGGAATCCAGTGGGCAAAAACCTCATTTATCTAATAACACAAGGATGCAAAAGACTGACAATCCTGGATGATATTATTTGCCAAAAGTTATCTTAATTAGGATCAGAGTGCTTTACAGTTGCACCAGAAGTATAACTGATATTCCTCATTTATGGGAGATGATTCTCTGATATCCTGCTTTAGACACTACCTGCTAACCTGCCCCCATGTGTTTCTACTCTAAGGGTCAGCAAATACAGCCTGCAAGCCAAAATCAGCCTACCTGCTTTTGTACAGATTATAAACTAAGAAAGGTTTTTACACTTTTTAAAAGTAGAAAAAGTTCAAAAGAATAATATTGTATGAAAATTATATTAAATTCTTATTTCTGTGCCTATAAGTAAAGTCTGATTGGAACATAGTCACATTCATTTACATATTGTCTCCAGCTGCTTTCCTACTACAACAGCAAAATCGAGTAACTGAAACAGAGACCTATGGTCTGCAAAGTCTAAAATGTTTATTATGTGGTCTTTTATAAAAAGTTTGCCAACCCTTGATATGAGGCAAGGTATGAGGTATGGCTCTGAACCTCAATACTGAGAGGCACTGAATGCCTATCCGTTCCTTATAACACAGTGAGTGTCAAATGGATTTCTCAGTAAGACTCTGGTAAGATCACCCTGAAGTCCACCTCTGATAATAATACCAGGTAATAGCCATCATTTGCCAAGTACTTACTACTATATGCCAGGTATTATCATCTTCATTATATGGATGAGGAAACTGATGATCAGTGAGTGGTGGTAACTTGTTCAAGTTTACTACAGATAGTAAATCAATCCCAGTACTGTCTCCCATAAAGCCTGTGGGCATAAACGACTGCCTGAAATAAGAGTACAGAGAGTAAAAGAATTGGAAATAATGATCTACCTCAAAAGAAAATAATTTCCCACAGTGATGTGGATAATGATGAAGTAATGAATACTCTATAGAAACCAAGACCAATGTCCCTGGGAGGAAGGGACAATAGCCAAGGAAACCTTCTGAAAGTGGCTAAGAACTAAACAAACAAAATTGGCTCCCACTGCTAGTTTCCTTGTTTCTGTCAGTGGTACCACAATTATCTCAATTTTCCAACATATATAATAGACTTATTTATACCACCTTTTGATCTTGTCATTAGATCATACTCAAGTAGGCATAAATCCAGGCGAAAAGGATAATTAGAAAACTATATATCTTTATTCTCAAATTATACCTTTCCTATTCTTAAAATGTTAACATTTTAGCATTTTGTTTTCTGAATGAAGGTGATTCTAAATAGTAACTTTAATTTTTTTTTCCTTATTTGAAAAAGTAAAGTTGGTATTCAAAAAAAAAGAAAATAATACAAAATTATATTAAGAAGTTATCATTGTCTTAGTTATAATATCTTCAAGTCTACAACATAATGTTTTGAAAGAATAAAACAGTGGTTTTCCCTTGTAATCAAGTAACACGAACGCGTGACTTTGACTGCACACTGATTCATAACCTAGTCGCCCTACTTTTCAGTTAGAATGAGCACACTGCGTATTGCATAACTGCTAAGTGGTTAACCCATGTATTAAACTAGATACTTTCTATTTAAGTCCACACTTAAACAGTTCTTTACTTTTATTACAAATATTCAGGGTTGAGCAGTACAGTCAACTTTGGAAATTTACATTTTTTAAAAAAAGCGTACATTTAAAAATTATCCGGAGGACTCAGTACATGTAGTATATGTTCCTTTACTGTTTAAAACACAAAATGTCTTCATTATCATACCCACACTACTGTGCTTCCTATCCTTTATATTTGTCCATCATCCTTAGCATTGTTTTTTTTAGGAATTACACTGAATATAAATGATATGTTTTGCTTTCCAGCCAAATTAGAAAAACCTAAAAATATATTAATAGAGAATAACATCAGGGATCCAATTGTTCAAAATAAAAAAGTATAAAATAAATCCTTGGGAGAAAATATTCTGTTATGAAAATGTTGCTTTTAAAAATCAATGTTATTTCATGACTATAAAATTTTATTCAAGAAATTGTAAAAATATATTTTAATTTGCAAAGAACTATATTTTTAAAGTCAGTTTATATACTATATGTTACAACAGCAATCAAGACAAAATTCAACAAATACACCACACTTAAATCCTTATTCCTAAAATAAAGATCAGAGTAGTCTTAAATATTACTCATACACACTTTAAAAGCTACCTTGTTACATACGCCTAAGAATTTGAAGCACTTAAATCAATTATTACCACAATCGGCAAGATCTCAAATTAAAAATCTTATGGGGGTGTTAAAAGCTCGATAGTAAGTATCCAATGATGAGAACGTGTATTTGCTTTGGAAAGATAACTGCCAAACTGATGTCCTCCTTACTTATCCTTTCCCGATTATCAAGACCTGTGTAATGACAGGGCACCAAAAGTAAATGGCACGGTATAGCAAGCACCACAAGGTGGTGCTAATATCCTCTCATAACTGGCTGGATAGACCACTGTGGCTAGTCCAGATGTGGCCTAAGGTGATGCTCTTGCAACCCACAAGGTGGATGCCCAACTACAACATTCTCTGGTCTAAGAGAAAAGCAAACCATCCACAATTTAGAAGCTTTTTACTGTTCATTGTAGAAAAAAATTTTTGAATTTATAATCCTCTGGAGTTAACATTTGGTTTGCATCAACATTCTTCTCATTTAGTTACAATATTTTACATGAAAAGAAGGTAACCCTCTAAGCAACTAACTATCTTTACACTACTGTCAGATGAAATTAGTCCCTTACACTCAATAAATAAACTACTGTCATGCACAAGTCAAGATTTCTTTATCAGTAGGGTTCTTATGTGGGACACTGGTACAAGTGATAATAAAACAGTCCAGTATTTTGAAACCCATATTCATAAGGCCAAAATCTGTTTCCCAAATTAATACTTTCACTCATTTCTGTATACTTACTCATCTTCTTAATGTAATGGACTCCTAGAAAAACATATTATGGTTTCCCATAATTCAGGTTCTAAAAACACTAAACCAACTGCTAGAGTCATCCTTCCTTGAGTTGCTTTTAGTCAAACAAACACACAGCTGGATGGAAAGATGGAAGGGAGGATGGAAGGATGAAAGGAAGGGTGGAAGGAAGGGAGGGAGGGAGGGAAAAGGGGCAGAAGGGTGGGAGAGAGGGAGGAAAGCAATAGCCTGTCTCCAGAAATACAACTGCAATTCAGAATGGAGAAAAAGGGAGTTGCTAGAGAGTTACTATAACATAAATATATATGCACTGGGCACATATATGAAGTGTATACATATACACACACACACACACACATAAAACAAATAAATAATGCCCACTGCCCAAACTGCATTTTTGGGAGGTAAAGAAAGTTGCCCAAGGTCATAAAAGGACTATCAGACTTCAAAGCCTCTTTTTCATTATTCCATAAAAGAATGATGCTAATATCGATGAGGACAGCTAGTGTGCGCTAAGTGGCGACTATGTGCCAAGCAATGTGTTAAGCATTTTACATTTATTTTCTCAGTTAAGCCACACAACAATCCTAAAAGGTATTCTTATTTCCTTCATTACAGATTAGAAAGCTGCAGCACAGAGGGGTTGAGTAACCTTCCCAAGGTCCTACAACTATTAAGTGGTAAAGCTGGGATTAGAATCTAAGCAATGTGACTACAGTAAATCTGCCACTTAACCACTTCACAATATTGCCACTCATAAAATACAAAACTATTTCCTTTGGGAATAAAATAAATGGCTGTTTAATGAAGAGTAAAAACAAAAACAAAAAACTTTTATTAAGCACATAAAACAAAAAAAATAAATGCTACAGCAGACCCTATGGAAAGGGATCTCAAAGAACTTGAAATCTCAATAGGAAAACAAAAAACATAATGACACTTTAAAAACACAAAATAAGATAGTAAAAAAGTAATGTGGTTAATTACCAATGACTAAAGAAAACAAGATATCAGAAAGGGTAAAATATGATTAATTATAAACAATAGCCGACATAAGGTTTTTAAAAATAGCAATCACTTCAGATAGAGCAGATTGGGAATGTCACTAGAGAAGAGGTAGATTTTAACTGATTATTTATGGAGAGAGAGGTTTGGACAGGTGAGAAGGAGGAAGAGAGGACATCCTGAGCATTTTAATATATGAGTGAAAGTATAAATGCAGAAAACTGCAAACTGTGCTCAGGAGTTGACCAAGATAGTGTTTTTGCATAGAAAACGTTAACAGAGAAAAGCTGAATGGGCTTTATTCTTCCCCAAATAGTCCTCAAGGCCTGGAGGTGAATAAACAAATCCATGTTTCTAGCTAGTTAATTACATATTCTATAATAAATATTTCAGAAAGCATAAAGAAACTGGATTTCAAATTATATGAAGAACCAATCAAAAGGAAATTGGCTGATTGCAACAGAAAGGAAAGGAAGAGAGACAGGAATGAAAGAACTAATGGGAAAAATGTCAAAGAAATTATTAAATCACCAGTTTGCAATTCATAAAATATTCAAAAGCAATATTAGAGATTCTCTAAGCTATTTAATTTTAAGTCATATCTTTACACAGTACATGTAGTAAAATTATAATATAAAACTAAAGCTCATTTTAAAATTACTTTATCATTAAAAGTAGGTAAAGTTATTTGATTTCTTTGTGGGGGAGGGGGGAATAAGGGAGAATTTAAAATAATCTGTGTAGTGCTTCATAAAAAACTCCTAAATATACTATTTCATTTAAACCTCAGAACAACCCTATGAGAAGTTACATTATAGGAGAAGGAACACAGTCACAGAAGTATAGTTACCACACCTAATTTATATTAAACCTGAAAGTGCTAAGATTCAAAGCCAGTTTTCCAGACTTCAACCTGAAAATTCTTTTTCACTGTTACTATTTGGTTTCTATTTTCATTACAATAAAACTTACACTGCAAGCAAGTAAAGGTCCTGAAAATTATGGACAGTATTACTTGGACGAGACACACGGATATTATATGGATAGTATATCCAGTCCCAGAGCAATGATTCATACATTCCTCCACCCAACAAATACTTATTAGGCACCAACTATATGCCAAGCACCATTCTAGACACTAAAGATACAGTAGTTAATAGAGAAGTAAACAAAAGGCAAGAACACAAAAAAACATGAAATAGTGATAAGTATAATTCAGAGAATTACAATACAGTAATAGGGAAAAAAATGAATGGGTGACTCCTTAATATTGGTGGTCATGAATACCTCTCTATGAAACTGACCTGTAAGCTGACACAGAGCCAGCCAAATACAAAGCAGTAAGACCACAATTCCAAACAAAAGACAGAGTTAGAACAGCCCTAAACAGAAATATAAAGGCAGTGTAGCCAAAACATAGTGAAAAAGGAACAGAGTCACAGATTAGGTCAGAGAGGTAGGTAGGGGATTTTTAAGTTAGAATAAGCAGTTGGAATTTTCTGTTCTCAATGTGATAAAACGGGGTGGGGAGGGACTTCCCTGGTGGCACAGTGGTTAAAAGTCTGCTTGCCAATGCAGGGAACACGGGTTCAATCCCTCGTCCAGGAAGATCCCACAGGTCACGGAGCAGCTGAGCCCGTGCACCACAACTACTGAGCCTGCACTCTAGAGCTCACGAGCCACAACTACTGAGCCCACCTGCATGCTGAAACTACTGAAGCCCACGCACCTAGAGCCCATGCTCCGCAGCAAGAGAAGCCATCGAAATGAGAAGCTGCACACCACAAAGAAGGGTGGCCACTGCTCGCCACAACTAGAGAAAGCCTGTGCAGCAACGAAGACCCAACGCAGGCAAAAAAAAAAAAAAAAAGAGGGTGGGGAATAACATAAATTTATTTATATTAAAGGGGAAAAAATCAATCGGTGTGATGTAAAGAATATAGCAGAGCAAGCTTGGAAGCAAAGACACCAATTAGAACTAAAGTAGTCGAGCAGCTCTTAACCTTTTCTCCACCCGCAACTACCTGAAGGAAATTACACTCTCCAACAAATAACAGCAATGGAGAGGAAATTCTGATAAAACTCCTTGCTCTCTTTTAGAGGCTCTACTCTAGAAGAACTAGGTAGCATTCTCCACTTTCACTCTCAACTTCCCTTCTCCCAAGATTGGTCATTTTTTCCTTTCTTTGTTCTGTTCTTTTCCCTCTGCCTAGCCTAAAAGTCCACTTTGGATGCTACTCAATCAGAACTGGATGCATGTCTCAAAAGACCACTGATATTGCCTGAATTCAATGTTCTTGATATTAATACTTTTAAAAGTTTTGATTCTGGACAGAGGCAACTAAAAAGACATCTCCACAAATAAACAAATTTGTGGTTTGTCCTGTATAAGAAAACTCTAAAGATAATGTAGACTATATAATAGGCAATTTTCATTTAAAAATCCAATTTTGACATGCTTTCTGGACACAGGCAAATTTTTATGCAGTTTGAAATAAATATTTAAAGATATTCAATTCCTAGCATGTGAACACACTAAAAATGTCTATGAAAATTAAAACCACTCTCTGGAATCTGGTGAAATACCCAATTTTAGTTTAAGTTTCATTTCTCTGTATCCTGGGATATTTCTTCTCTATTGTTTAGAAAGCACAGACTTTGAAATATAAAATGAAAAGAAGGCCTGGAGTAGCAAGCTCACAATAATGATATTATCCCAAAGTTGTAAGTTTTCAATTATTAATAATAAAAATTAAAACTCATTTTTCAGCTTAACCAAATGTTTCCTAACACTATCTAAGTCTCAGAAAGCAATGTGTTGCTACATCTAGTCCTCTACACAAAAATTCTTCATTCTTATGGCATGTTCATTAGAAGATAAAACTGAGTTGAAATGACTTAAATCTCATTTTCTCATACAAACAATGGTAATATAGCAGGTTACTTTCTTAGTCATGAATGTGATAATTTTGGAAATTGATATAATCATATTTAATCAATTATAAGTGACAGACCTATATGCTATAAAACTTTTTTTCAATAGAATGAAAAACACAGTCACATAAAATCAAAGATAATATTATATGATAACACAGTGTACATTTCAAAGATCTTTTCTTGTTTTTCATAATTGTTTTAACTGCCACAAATTTTTAAGGAGGCTTCCTCAAGGATATGGAATCCAGGACTTATTTGGAAATATGTTCAATCACTTTCAAAAAAGTGATTTTCCACAGAACCAGAGCAAAATATTTCACAATTTGTATGGAAACACAAAAGATCCCGAATAGCCAAAGCAATCTTGAGAAAGAAAAACAGAGTTGGAGGAATCAGGCTCCCGGACTTCTAACTATACTACAAAGCTACAGTAATCAAGACAGTATACTATTGGCACAAAACAGAAAGATAGATCAATGGAATAGGATAGAAATCTCAGAGATAAACTAACACACATATGGTCACCTTATTTTTGATAAGGGAGGCAAGAATATACAATGGAGGAAAGACAGCCTCTTCAAAAAGTGGTGCTAGGAAAACTGGACAGCTACATATAAAAGAATGAAATTAGAACACTTCCTAACACCATACACAAAAATAAATTCAAAACGGATTAAAGACCTAAATGTAAGGCCAGACACTATAAACTCTTAGAGGAAAACATAGGCAGAACACTATGACGTAAATCACAGCAAGATCCTTTTTGACCCACCTCCTAGAGAAATGGAAATAAAAACAAAAGTAAACAAATGGGACCTAATGAAACTTAAAAGCTTTGGCACAGCAAAGGAAACCACAAACAAGACGAAAAGACAACCCTCAGAATGGGAGAAAATATTTGCAAATGAAGCAACTGACAAAGGATTAATCTCCAAAATTTACAAGCAGCTCATGCAGCTCAACATCAAAAAAACAAACATCCCAAAACAAAAATGGGCAAAATACCTAGACATTTCTCCAAAGAAGATATACAGATTGCCAACAAACACATGAAAGGATGTTCAACATCACTAATCATTAGAGAAATGCAAATCAAAACTACAATGAGGTATCACCTCACACCAGTCAGTATGGCCATCATCAAAAAATCTACAATAAATGAGGGTGTGGAGAAAAAGGAACCCTCTTGCACTGTGGGTGGGAATGTAAATTGATACAGCCACTATGAAGAACAGTATGGAGGTTCCATAAAAAACTAAAAATAGAACTACCATACGACCCAGCAATCCCACTACTGGGCATATACCCTGAGAAAACCATAACTCAAAAAGAGTCATGTACCACAATGTTCATTGCAGCTCTATTTACAACAGCCAGGTCATGGAAGCAACCTAAGTGTCCACTGACAGATGAATGGATAAAGAAGATGTGGCACATATATACAATGGAATATATACAATGGAATATTACTCAGCCATAAAAATAAATGAAATTGAGTTATTTGTAGTGAGGTGGATGGACACAGAGTCTGTCATACAGAGTAAAGTAAGTCAGAAAGAGAAAAACAAATACCATATGCTAACACATATATATGGAATCTGAAAAAAAAAAGAAAAAAAAAAGGTTCTGACGAACCTAGGGGTAGCACAGGAATAAAGACAGAGACGTAGAGAATGGACTTGAGGACATGGGGAGGGGGAAGGGTAAGTTGGACGAAGTAAGAGAGAGTGGCATGGACATATATACACTACCAGATGTAGAATAGATAGCTAGTGGGAAGCAGCCACATAGCACAGGGAGATCAGCTCGGTGCTTTGTGACCACCTAGAGGGAGGATGGGAGGGAGACGCAAGAGGGAGGAGATATGGGGATATATTTATATGTATAGCTGATTCACTTTGTTATAAAGCAGAAACTAACACACCATTGTAAAGCAATAATACTCCAATAAAGATGTTTTAAAAAAATCCTAAAAGATAATATTCTTATTATTAACAAATTTGAAAGATATATGAGCAATAATATATATGTGTATATATTCAACTATGTATGCATATGGGGATACATATGTTTTATATGGATACTTTTTTATACATATAATCTTTAATTGTGGAAAATATAAAATTGCATGATCTGGATTGAAATGATAAAGTAACATAGTCTGAAACAGGACTACACTAAAGCTCATATAAGCTGTCTTCCCAGATTTGACATTCTGAATAAAGAATGAGAATAGTCTTTAAAAAAAAAAAAAGAAAAAGAAAATCTAGTCTCTTCACCTAGTTAATGCCTACACTCATTCACAGCTAAATTCAAACTTCAAGAAAGTTTTCACTAATTTTCCAAACCAAGTCAATTTTCCTACTGTATAATCTCATAACGTTAATAATTCTTTCTTCTGTGAGACTACTGCAATTTCAATTTTATATTTATTTGTGTGATTACTTGTCCTTCCAACTTATAAGCTCTATGAAGGTAAGTATCAACTGTTTTGCAATCCACTGTATCTTTACACCTTCAATCAAAATTCGTTAAACAAGTTTTTAAAAATACATGTATGATGCAATGTATTAAAGCAATACAGAGTATAAAGAGAGAATTCAAAATCTTCCCTCCTCCCCTCCAGTCACCAGAAATAACAACCATTACTATTCTGTCATGTATTCTTCAAGACTCTTTTCTAGAATTATAGTAAACTATGTATCTACAATTACATTTTTTATAAAAATTGTATCATATTTAGGGCTGCCAGATCTAGCAAATAAAAATACAGGCTGCCTAGCTAAATTTAAATTTCAAATGAACAATGAATTTCTTTTCATATAAGTATGTACCAAACATTATCTGGTGTTTACCTGAAGTTCAAATTTAACTTGACATCCTATATTTTATCTGACAAGTTTAATCATGTAATACATATTGTTCTAGATTTGGCTTTCTCCACTATAGATTTTAGATTTGTGCTGGATATATTTATAAGAGCTACTGAGCTATACCTCCAACAAGGAACTATTAGACTAAGTAGTAAGAGGAAGAAATAAAAAAGCATGCTATTTTCAAATATGAAAAGCGTCCCACATCCCTTAAAAATAAACTTCTATTTTCCTTTTCATGAGGCAGAAAATAGTCTATTTTAGGTATGAAAAACTGGAAACCTTCTGAGAGTTGCAAATTTTCTCAAAGTAACACTCAAAGATGGGCATTTGGCAGAAAGTTTTCATGCTGTGAAAAAACTCCCCTAATTCAACTTTGTCTGCATTTCAAATATATAAACTATATACTAACATTTTATCACTAAATTTATAGGATAAATAAAAATAATTTACACTTAAAAACAAAACAGGGCTTCCCTGGTGGCGCAGTGGTTGAGAGTCCGCCTGCCGATGCTGGGGACATGGGTTCGTGCCCCGGTCCGGGGAGATCCCACATGCTGCGAAGCGGCTAGACCCGTGAGCCATGGCCGCTGAGCCTGTGCGTCCAGAGCCTGTGCTCCGCAACGGGAGAGGCCACAACAGTGAGAGGCCCGCGTACCGCAAAAAAATAATAATAATAAAATAAAATAAAAAACAAAACATTCAAATCATTCTGTGAATAACTGAAAAATAAATACTTTCAAAGGCGCTTCCTCACTACAAGTAATGGATCACGATTGCACTTTATTATTCAATGAAGATAAAATGATATGACCATTCTTACATCATTTAAACCAAATTTTAAAATGTTAATGCCAAGCCTAGTTCTCTGATCAAAATCACCATATTTGACTTTTAGAATAGAGAGCTGTTTTAAATGGTTCCACAGGGGAAATAGCATCATCTAATTTATATCCATGGTGTTTAGAATTGCAGAGGTAAAACAAATAACTTTTGTATGTCATCTGAAAAAGTTTATTTCCATGATCGCTTTATTTAGCAATCTTGATTTCATCTATAATCAGAAATGTGATGTGCTAAACATGGGCTAGAAACAGAGTTTATTTTGTTAGCAACTTAAAAATATAAGACCATTTATTTGTTAATTATATAAAGCTGAGAAAAAAAACCACATAGGCCATAAAATTAATCTTAGTACCACATAGTTAAATCTTGTGACATGCACTTCAGAGGTATTATGGTTCAAGTTGGACCAGAGTCAGCCAGCAGATTATAAAGATAAAATGACAATTATCTGGTAGAGGCAATAACATCAGTTCAGTCAATCCAAACTTACTGAAATGAACAGGGGCAAGTTATATCATGATCTGAACAATATTTCCTAACTTATAAACTGAGGGTTTGTTTTAAAAATTAGACCCAAAACTTAAAAGATTATTGAAATTATTGCACATGTAAACAAGGAGACATGCACAAGAATATTCAGGAGAGCATTATTTGTAATAATTTTTTAAATGGCAACAAATAATGACTAAAAAAATGAAAACACTGTGGTACATTCATATAATGTAATAATATAAGCAGAGAAAAATGAATGAACTACAGTTACACAGCTGTGATACATGCATCATAAATTGAGTAATAAAATGAAGCTGGAGAAAGAATACAAATGGAATGATACCTGTGGCAGCTAACTTTTGCGAGGTAACACACCACCCCAAAACAACTAACATTTATTTGGCTTCTTATTCTGCAGGTCACCCACTTGGGGTGGCCCTAGCTGGAAGATCCTCCTGGTAGCCTTGATTGATCTCAGTTGAGGCTGACTCTGACATCCGCAGTCAGTTGCCAGGTCAGAAAGAGGCTGATTGCCTGCAGGGTACAGCACCTTGGCTCTCCTCAACATGGTATCTCATATTCTTGCTCAAACTTGTTCACATGGTGGTGCCTGGGTTCCAAATGTAGCAGGAAGGCAAGTTTCAAAATGCAAGTGTTTTTCAAATCTCTTTGTCATGTTTGCTAATGTCCTTTTGGCCACAGCAAATCACATGCACCAGCTAAATCAGAGATGGACAGAATACAGTGTGACAACTTGCAAGAGTCACAGGGAGAAGAGAAATTTATATCAATTTCTATAATCTACTACAATACCACTTATATAATGCTAATATTATGCAAAAGAATACTATATGTATTGTTGAATGAAATATGCACACATATAAACATACCAAAAGTATGAATATATGCACAGTAACAATAAATGCCAGGTTCAAGATAGTGACCAACTCTTGGTTTGGAGAAGGGAAATGAGAAAAAGGAAAAATATAGAGGGAGCTTTAACTACATTATCAATTGAAAGAATGGTTTATGGATGTTCTTGTGAAATAAACTGTTACACCTTTTAGCATGTCTAAATATATAGGAAAAAATAATAAGGGGAATTATAAGGGAATTCCTATAAACTAAGAGTATTATAAAGGTCCTTCAACACATATTACTAAACATACACTGCAAAATAAAATCTGGCATAATTTTTTAAAAGCCCAGTGAATTAGAGGATCAACTTTACATTATCTGCATAACCAGAAAAAGCACAAATACATTAAAATAAAAACGAATTGGATTGGCAAAATCTGGTAAGAAATAAACAAAAACTGCTAGAAGACATACATGCTCAACACAGGTTACAAA
The DNA here is from genome assembly GCF_964165515.1 of Mesoplodon bidens. Taxonomy (NCBI): domain Eukaryota; kingdom Metazoa; phylum Chordata; class Mammalia; order Artiodactyla; family Ziphiidae; genus Mesoplodon; species Mesoplodon bidens. Next base: position 42,553,097 of record NC_138173.1, on the reverse strand, counting down.
ATACTCATTTAAATAATGCACTATCAAACATGGGCTAATAATTCAAAATTACAAAAATGAGAAAATAAGCTATCATGATCTATGATCAAAAGAAAACAGCAGAAACAGACCTGAAAAAACTTTACATAACAGCATTATTAAATGTAAATTATAGTATAATAATGTTTGAATTAAAGAACTAAAAGATGGAATGCAAAATTTAAGAACCAATTACAATAAAAAAAACTAGAGAGCTGAAAGAAGTTCAAAATGAATTATTAAAAAACTGTATTCACTGAAATTGTAAACACAGTTGGTAAATTAAATAGCAGATTATAAAAATAAAAAAAATAATTAGTGAACCTAAAAAGATGCCAAAAGAAATTACTCAGAATGTAACACAAATTAAAAAGAGATTAAAAATATGAAAGGGGTACAGAGACAAGAATGATAGAATAATAGTATCCGGCATATGTTATTTTTTTATCATATGTTTTATCAAAGTTTCAAAAAGCAAGAAGAGGGAGAGAGCAATATTCAAGGAAATAACAGTGGAAAATTTTCCAGGTTGCTGAAAGACACATAAATTACATAAAGTAACTGTAACCAAAAGATACAAAAGGAAGTAGAAAGAATAGACATATTCCCTAAAATGGATTAACAATTAGATTAACAGCAAACTTCTGAAATGAAAAAAGAAAGTATCAAGGCAAAATTTTCTACCCATATAAACCATTGTTCAATTTTGAAATAATGATAAGTTAAATAGGGCAAAACTTTCTAGGTGGCCTCCTAGAAAAAATAAACTTATCAAAACTAACTCAACAGGAAGTAGGAAATATGAATATCCTAAACCTACTAGAGGAACTGAAACAGTAGTTTAAAACTATTTTTAAAAGAACAAAGAAGAGGAGGAAAAAGGAGGAAGGAAAGGAGGAAGGGAGGCTACAATGGTAGAAAGGAAAAAGCACAAAGAAAAGAAGACAAAAAATAAAGGAAGGAGGGAGGGAAGGTAAGATGGGTGAGAAGAAAAGAGGGAGGGTGGGGCAGGACCGAACAGTTCTAAGGAAAATTCCACAAAACTTTTAAAGATCATTCCAATCTTTTATAAAATATTCCAGAAAAAAAATTTTTAAGTTGTTATCAATTTATTTTATACACAAACACACTCTTCATGACCGCTTGTATAATTATTTGGGAGTATAAATTAAATTTCTAAGCACTGCTTTAGCTACCTCTCACAAAATTTGAAATACACTATCATTTAGTAAAAATTTTTAAAAATTCATGACTAAGATGGGTTTGCTGTAGGGCTGCACATATAGTTTAATAGAAATTTCTCAACCTATTAAGATATCTGCAAGATATATATTTAGTATCACATCATGCTTAATATAGTCATATATCACACTTATTGGGGAAACATCAGGATTTTTTTAAAAAATCATGAAATAGAAGATGCTGACCCACCACTTCCAATGCTGAAAGTCCTAGCCAGTGAATTAAAATACAAACAAGATATAAAATATATTAAAATTATATGCATAGGGTATGATAAAACAGACAACCAAACACTCACTCACATAAACATAAGATAAAATACAGACAAGTTCAATAAAGTTTCAATTAAAGTCCAAATACAGATTTTCCTGGAACTTGAAAACTTAAATTTAAAAAAAATCTTTTTGTAAGGTATGACCTCATCTCTTGTCATTCCACAAAATAATGCCTATTAGTGACCCAGGTGCAGAAAGCCCTAGGGTGTGCAGTTGTTGCCATGTGGCATCAGCCAATAGGCTAAGGGGGACATGAGCCAATTTGAGACCAGTGAGTACATCCACTCTGACCTCCTAGAGAAAAACATCAACACCATTTACAAATGACTGAACCAGCTCCTGATCCTCTCAAGAAGATTGTGTATGGAAATCTGAGATCAGTCAACCAGGAGACTGAGCTGGTTAAGATATATCTACGGCTGCAGTCCAACTGCATAGCCAGGCAGAATGTCATGGCCCATATGGTTCATCAGCAGTGGGGTACCAAAAAGTACCATACCATCCACCATTCACTGTGACCACCTAATCAAGGCCCAGCCGAAGAGAGACAAAGATCTACACCAGTCCAAGGACATAAACCAAAAACTGTACAAATTCCTGGCAACCACAGCTTCCAAGTATATACAGGATGGACTTCTGGAGGACTGGATCTGGAATTATTTACTGTATCACTTTGGAAAATCACATACCCTGGGATTCTTCTGATTGGCACTTACTCTCACTTGCCCTAGTGGTGACCTGTGGGGCATCTGCACTGGATTTGGAGGTGGTGAAGCTGTGAATGGCATGTTTGGGACTCCACTGAAGTTGAAGTTCCCCAAGGTGATTGGTGTGAAACTGATGGGCACGCTCTCCAGCTACTCCCATATAACTAGTAGTGTCATGTACGCTAATGAGAACATAGTCTATTAAAACAGAGAAGTTCCTCATAAAAGAGTCTTAGCTGCCCTAAAGCTATAAACTGCAAGATTCAAATAATGTTGCTACATAGTCTGACAGTTTTATTGTTATTTAGCTCTCACTGTAGTAGCTACTACGGTAAATGACTAGCTTGCAATGCATAAAATCAACGAAGTTGATTGCCACAATAGGTTCAGCTGAAATCCTATTGTGGTAATCATTTCACAACACATGATAAATCATGTTGTACTCCTTAAACTTATACAGTGATGTATGTCAAATATTTCTCAATAAAACAGGGGGAAAAAATGAACAAAGTTGATCCCCAAAGTAAGGCTTTCTAAGCACTTTACAGCACCAATCCATGGTCCTGTAAACAAACAAACAAAAACAGCTAAGTAAATTGTCAACACTTTTCACTTAAGTTAATTTTTCTTCTGTAGGCCTTATTACCTTCTGTCCCAAACCAGACAAATAAGAGTTTAATGGTAGCATCTATCTTTATTCTGAAAAGGATACAAAAATTAGAGGAAGTTCAATGGATGTGCAATAAAATTATCTATGATTAAAGAAACTGAAGGAAAGCATTTTTAATGCTTTAAGCTGAAAAGTGAAGGAACTATCCTTACCATGAATAATATGAATTTTCTTTAAGAGATTGAACTCCATCTAATACTATAATTCAATAAAGGACTAAACTAGTCCTAAACTGCTTCTTAAGACAAGGGGAAAAAAAGAAATTTCTGACTAGTGGCTTTTAGTCAATTACCATGGGAACTTGGAGATTCTTTTTTTTTTTTAATTTTTTACTATTATTTTTTAACAAAGCGCTCCAGGGATAGGGGACCAAGGGAGGGGGGGAGGAGGGGAAGTGAGGCCCCAGCCCCAAAACCCTTTCTTTTTTTTTTAAGATTCTCTTAAAAGCCATTAAAAGACAAGATATTGATGGTTTCCATTCTATTTAAAGATAATGACTAGGATCATTAACGTAAGGTAGAACCTTGTATCACTATGATTTCCTTCTAATGCCTTCACTTTTCAACCTAGCACTCCACTTTCCCACAACTTAAAAGGTAAGAGACAATCAAAAATTAAAATACAGGTGCTAATACTTGGATATTAAAAATGAAGGGATAAAGGAGGGACCACTTAGGAGATACAATTAATTCAGACTGAGGGTAGGAGTAAGGGAAGAAAGAGGAAATGACCAAAGGAGAACTAATGCAGGAGCTTGTGTCCAGGGGCAAGAAACAAGTATCTTAAGTGATGTTAAGAAAGATAAATCCTGTTCTCTGATTCTGTTTACTCAGTACTCGATTAAATTCCCAAGATTTAATTCTCCTTTCTCTTCCCAAGTCCCATCCTTCAAATAAAAAATTGGTTAAACATACACAAACTCCATCACTGGCCCCTGACTAGTACTGTATATTCTCTATGAATGGCCATAATAATATAACAATGAAGACAATACTGTCATTGTTTAATATTATATGTGTGATCAAAAGGTTTTGATATAGGGTACTTAACCTTTATACAATTCCAGCACAGTTACATTTTGAAATAGTAGCTCCAAGATAACTACTCCAAATAATATGTTCATATTTGAAACTCCTTTCTAAAATCCTAGGTAAACACTTTGAAACAGGCATCTCTATAATGAGTTAATATAAATTACAGAATAAAACACAGATGCTGAAAAAAGTTGAAAAAATATTTTTCGTTGTCACAACTTGGAAGGTATGATTGGTACCTAGATTGTAGAGAGTAGGGATGCTGCAAAACATCCTAAAGTGCACAAGACAGTCCCAGCAATAAAGAAATACCTGGTCCAATATGTCCAAAGAGCCACTGTCAAAAAAAGAAAAAATTTGTTCTAAAGGAACACTGAAGGTTAGTAAATTATTTACTGATAGATTTTCTTTGTTGCAGTACATTATTAGATCAGTCACAATGATAAGAAAGACATTTTTTAGGGAAATTCCCAAGGAAACATTGTCATAGCACAGAAAAGGAAGGTAAAGATCACTGAGAAAACTTCGTGGTTAAATTTAATATAATCCACCATAGCTGATGGCTCAAAAAGAAATAAGTTGTTTCAAAACCAAAATTGGCAGTAACACTGCAAAAAGACCCATTTTATTTATAATCTGGAACTAACAGGGTTTTTCCCCTTAATGCAGATGAATTTTCTTGAACCACTAACAACATACATTGGATGTCAAGGCAAAAAATGTAGACATAAAATTTTGATCAGCATTCCTTAAGGTGATTTTGTCAAGCAAGATACATAGGTTACACTGTCCCTCCAGAATCCCTTAAAAATGTATTTTTTCAAAATTAGTCATTCATTTTACTAATAGTATAGAATCTAATAGTATAGAATCTAATTACAGTAGCTGCTTAAGTAGTATTTATTGAAATGAATGATGTTTAAAACAATATGCCCCTAACTAAAATATAGGGTTTAGAATGCTCAAAAAACGCCAAAAGATTGAAAATTTCACTCAATATGTTTCACATAAAAACTGGTAAGATCGACAATTCAAGTTGGAAAAATGGAGGGGGCTCGTGAGTCGGTGGCGCTTTCTGCTTCGCGCGACGTGGAGAGAGTGGCCGGGACAGACGATGGGGCCTCGGATCTTGCCACCTCCCGAAAAGACTTCTGGGTGCGCTGCACCTCGAAGCGGGCCGTGACGGAAATGCTAGAACTGTGCGGCCGCTTTGTACAAAAGCTGGGGGACGCGCTGCCAGAGGAGATTCGGGAGCCCGTGCTGCAAGATGCGCAGTGGACTTTTGAATCAGCTGTGCAAGAGAATGTCAGCATTAATGGGCAAGCATGGCAGGAAGCTTCAGCCAATTACTTTATGGATTCTGATATCAAAGTCCTTGAAGACCAGTTTGATGAAATCATAGTCGATATAGCCACAAAACGTAAGCAGTATCCCAGAAAGATCCTTGAATGTGTCATCAGAATCATAAAAGCAAAACAAGAAATTCTGAAGCAATACCACCCTGTTGTACATTCATTGGACCTAAAACATGACCCTGATCCAGCCCCTCGTATGGAAAATTTGAAATGCAGAGGAGAAACAATAGCTAAGGAGATCAGTGAAGCCATGAAGTCCTTGCCTGCATTAATTGAACAAGGAGATGGATTTTCCCAAGTTTTAAAGATGCAGCCTGTTATCCAGCTCCAGAGAGTCCACCAAGAAGTGTTTTCCGGTTGTTGTAGGAAACCAGATGTTAAACCTGAGAGCTTTATCGCACAAATAGAAACCACACCAGCAGAGACATCTGCTAGGAAAGACACTGACTTGGTACTGAGAAGAAAGCGAACTAAAGACTGCCCCCAGAGAAAATGGTATCCACTGCGGCCAAAGAGAATCAGTCTTGACACATAAACTCTTTTTGTTTATCTTGGGAGTTGAGATTAGGCACTATCAACATTTAGATTCCAGCTTAATGCCTGGACAGGACTTCATTTAAAACAACAGATAAGTAGTGATTCTTTTATACAAATATAGTAGCTCTGTGCTGGGGTATGATGTAATATTGTATTTCTTTCCTCACCTTTGCATTGATAGTCAGTGAAAAGCGTATTGTTTGAATATTGGCACAAAGCCTGTCAGTGGTCATTAAGAGTGCAAGCTTTTACTGTCCTTGAATGCCATCAACACTTGGCTGCCTTACAGCTTTTATGGAATTTCAGAAGTAACATATTCCATTGGGTTTCCTGGATATACATCTTTCTTTTAAAAAAAGAGCTGTGTGACAGTTGTCGTTATTTAAGGGCTGAAAGTCATCATCAGTTCTGCACAGGAGCAGATGCAGTCCTCCCCTACCCCTGCAAAGCAGTTTGATTTATCAAATTAGCGTTCAGGTGACAAGACTGGCTCTGACTTTGTTACTCTAAGTTCTGCTAATTTGGATTTGTGGGATTAATTTTAGGATTTTTTGGTTTTGTTTTATAAGATAAAGAAGATGATTATTTGTGTAAAAATTTCTCTTAGAAATAAAAATTGGCACGTAGCCAATGTTTCTTACCCACACTTCTGTTTTCCATAGATCTCTTAACTTTTTTTTTTTTTTTTTTTGCTGTACGGGGGCCTCTCACTGTTGCAGCCTCTCCCGTTGCGGAGCGCGGGCTCCGGACGCGCAGGCCCAGCGGCCGCGGCTCGCGGGCCCAGCCGCTCCGTGGCGTGTGGGATCCTCCCAGACCGGGGCGCGGGCCCGCGTCCCCTGCATCGCCGGGCGGACTCTCAACCACTGAGCCACCAGGGAAGCCCCCATAGATCTCTTAACTTTTAAACATAATTTGACTTGGAACTAATAGTTTCTTTTCAGGATTTCTCATTATTTCTTTGTAAATGACTCCAGATCAAAAAAATATATATCAGATTAATCCATTAAACAAATTGTCATTGTGGAACAAATATAGATGCAATCATACTGAACTATTTTACATTTAAGAATGTTTATATATCAAGTATATAATCATTGGTAGAAGTCTGAGAAAGCTATATTGCCTATACTTCTAACATTAACTGCAGTTTTTTATCTCTTATTGTGTCTCTTACATTAATACAATGTAGGCAGGGTCATCTAATTTGCCAGCTGTTTCCCTATTAATGACTGAATACCTTCATTCCTTTGCAGAGGAATTTACTAATCATGAGGCTGGAAAATCCATACTTCTCTTGTTCATTATGTCTTAATAATCATAAAAGTCTAAATGTGACAGAAAATCTGTCTCAGTGAAGAAAACTTACAAAGCTACTTTATCGCATTCTGTATTTGAATGTTACAACTTGAGATCTGTATATTTGTACACAGCAGTGTGTTTTTTATTAAAATAACGTACAAAGAAAAAAAAACTGGTAAGATCATACTTCACAAGTAGAAAAGTCCTATAATCCAAAGAACAGCCAAACTGAATGAAAACTTAGAAATCATCCTGAGCTAAACTTCTCAAAGGAGGGTATTTACTCCTAGGCATATACAATGGTGAGCCATTTCTTAAAATTCTCTTCTCTAGATAGCTAAAAGTTAATGTTGGCTACAAAAGATATTTTCAGCAAGATCTGAAACGTGGAAGTGAAGTGGCAGCCATGTATGTTTCACACTCATGAGGTGATACTGCTGTCCATGCATGTCTCTGCTTATCTGCTGGCTCGCCTATTTGGCACAGGTAGCAGCCGGCCCCATAAGCAGCACCAACTTTTGCCAAAACTTCTCCTTCAACTTCTCTGACTTACTCCTGGGCCAGGAGCATTATTTGTGGTGAGCTACGTGATGAAGGATATAATATTCTCTCACAAGACACCTATATCATACCTATATCATCAAAGTACGAAACAGTGAGAGGTCACAGTTTCCACTAATCCTCACAGGTTCCCATTTGTCCTGGCTTCCCTTTACTTCATGTCAACCTTCCCTTCTTGACTTTCTGCCTTGATGACTTTGGGTAACAGCACCAAACATAGAAGAAACAACTTCCAGACTGCTTAAACAACTCCCACAACTGAGTATGGAGAACGCTTCATAATAAATCTCTCAAATGTGCATCTCCTAGTGGTCTGCTTCTCTGATTAAACCTTGACTGATAAAGAATTTCTGCAAGGTGCACTTTATGTATTGCTTGAGAATATTCAATTACAGTGTAAGTCTAGAAAAACAAGATGTATAAAACTCGTAAGAAATGTTAACCACAGACAGTATATTTTAAAATATCTTATGAGATATAAGTAGAACTCTTATATATCTGTGTGTGAGAAAGCAAGAAGCTTATGAAACATAGAATTCGTAAGACATGTTAAATATAGATAGTAAATTATCAATCTGTTAGGGTGCAGGAGAGAAAAAAACATACAAACACTGCATGCCACAGGATACAGGATACAGGCAGTGTGGTCTGTCCTGCTTACATCCTATCCCATGTGTGCTGACCACCTTATCTCTATCTAGCATCTTGCTTCTCATTTGTGTTCTAATTAATCTTGACTGTGCTCCGATGCAATTTTTTGCCTTTATTTGACTTGTACCCTGCTTTATAGAGTTAGTGATTTATTGAATATTTAGAACAAAGTCTATGACAGACATTTTTAAGATGAAATTGCTGTGCAAGGATTTTGTTAACCTGACATTTTAAGAAAAGATTAAGTAAGACACTACTTAAAACAGTCGAAGCACCAAGTTTTTTAAGAAGCTCAATATGGCTTTTTCATATTAAGTTGAGAAAATCTGAAAGGATCTATTGCTATTAGAGATGATATAAATTTATCAGCTTATCTTTAAAACATATTTATATCAACTCCCTTTTAATTTATAATATGTGAAGCTCAACATTTATTAGGATCAACAAAATCAAAGTAGAAAGGTTCAGTACTGATATTATACCATAGCAGGAGACACACAACAAAAGTCCATACCAATTAAGAGCTTTTAGTATCATCTGGAAGATGGTAATTTCTTCAAAGACATTTAAGGGAGTGAAACAAAGGATTTATCTAAGTAATAAAGTCCTAAAGAGGATGCTGTTGGTGCCTCTCCAACAGTCACCCTCCTCTTCTTCCTTCTGAATAGAATCCCAAACTTTATGCAAGAACCCGGAATTGAGTGCTATCTCCACTCTAGGTTCAAGCTTGTCATGGCAATCCCATCTCCCTTGATGGGTTTTTAAGAACCTGAACTGGGACTTCCCTGGTGGTCCAGTGGTTAAGAATCAGTCTTGTAAGGCAGCGAACGCCGGTTCGATCTCTCATCCAGGAACTAAGATCCCACACGCCATGGGGCAACTAAGCCCGCATGCCGCAAATACTGAGCGCCACAACTACATGAGCCCACACGCTCTGGAGCCCATGCGTCACAACTAGAGAGAAGCCTGTGCACTGCAACGAAGAGCCCGCACACCACAACAAAAGATCCCACATGCTGCCAACTAAGACCCGATGCGGCCATAAATAAATAAATAAAGCCTGAACTAAAGCTGACCAACACATGGCATTCCATGGCAATTATTACTGGTTAAAAGGTAGGCATGTGGCCTAAGCTGACCCAATCACACTGAGTGAAAGAAGTTTTAGTTCCACGGCGGGGATTGGGGGGAGAAAAGTACTGTTTGTCTATCTAGCACAGACATAATGTTAATTTAAATTAGCAGAAGTTTCTCATTTTCAAGGCAATCGTTCTTAGAATTTTTTAAAAAATTAAGACTGTAAAAAAAATATATTAAAACTACTAAAGAGAAACCTGTCTGCAAAGTATGAGCTATTTCAAATTTTTGAGAAAATATTACTTTTTGCAGCTATGGATATAGTTAATACATTAAGGCTAAATGCTCCACTAGTTCAATTTTCATCTTGAAAGAGAAATCCCAAATAAAAATCACTATTCTTTAATAATATTTTAATTTTTAGTCATTAATAAACTTCAAAATTCAAATTGAATTGGGCTGACTCAATTTCACACTGCTACCATTTTTACCCAATTATGTTGATTATAATGTTGTATTTCTTCTTATCAAAGACACCACCAATTATGACACACTATTGTTTCATATGTGCGTAGAGCTGGAACACCCCAGGGGTACACCTTTGTGTAAGATTTAGGAGAAATAAATCCTCCTACTTTATAGGAAAAGCAACAAAACTCATGAAATAGGCTTTACCCTGGGTGAAGGGTGGGGGACAAAATCTCCCCAGAAAATTTAAACAACACAATATTCACACAGTTAAGGCATTCTGAGTTCATACTAACAGTGAAGTCCAAACACCATCTAAGAGATAATTTAATGTAAAGTGGTCTCAGGTTGATGGTGTCTGAGATGACTGGAAGAAGCAAACACGAACTCCCTCTATAAGAACTAGACTTCAACTGAGGACAAGAGTAATAATAAAAGGCCACTTATTTTAGAAATGTTAAAATCTGGGGGGGGCGGAAATGGACCTTGGAATTGATGAAATAGGGTATAAATTAAGTGTGATAAATGATACATTTGTAAGAGACAAATAAATACATGAAATTTAATTACAAATATGGGAGGAGCCCATGAAAATACTTAATTACTGCATCATATAGTTTTAAATCTGGGTGCTCATGAAATCAGTCTCTCCATCTATTTTCACCAAAACAACCCTTTTGAAATAGATGAATTTCTAACATGCATCCATTTGAGTCTTCTTTTTTAAGCATCTTAAACTAACACATGGCTAAAAGCAGCTTAGTTTTATCCTACTCGTTCTTCTCTTTGTAACCTATAAGATTCTGGCCAAAGAAGAGAGTGAAACCTTAGGTGTTTATCTGTATACAAGTTAACTGTATTATATTTTCTAGATGTCCACTAATAAGATTTTATTTCATATTAGAAAATTTGAATTTCTCAAGTTCCTTTTCAACTCTTACAAGTAATATCTTGGTTGTCAAACTGTCAACTTCCATTTTGAGCAAAATTACTTTCACAGACTAATTTACTTTTTTTTTTTTTTTTTTTGCGGTATGTGGGCCTCTCACTGTTGTGGCCTCTCCTATTGCGGAGCACAGGCTCCAGACGCACAGGCTCAGCGGCCATGGCTCACGGGCCTAGCCGCTCCGCAGTATGTGGGATCTTCCCAGACTGGGGCATGAACCCGTGTCCCCTGCATCGGCAGACGGACTCTCAACCACTGCGCCACCAGGGAAGCCCCTAATTTACTTTTAACCAATTGGGTAGAAAGAAATTCTGCCTTATTCCAAGTTACTTAAGTTTTTCATAAACTATTTATTTACTCGACAATTGGAAATATTCACATACAAGAGAATACATAGTCTTTGCTCTCATGAAGTTTAGAAGCTAGCTGGAAACAAGATATACATTTCAAACATTAAATGTGAATGACACTAGTTTATTCACTCAATATATATACTGAGTACTTGTTGTATATGCCAGAACATGTAAGCCTTTTCAACCTCGGTTCCCCACCTGAACCATAAAAGACAGAAAATTATTTGAGTCATTATGTTCTTAATTCTTCCAGGTATGATACACACAGATGCGTAGAAGGGAATCCAGTAGAGAATAGATGAGAAGGAAAAGTGATGATTAAGATTTTTTTTCAATAAAATTAATGGCAAAGATAAGTAAACCAATCATTAAAGTACAACTATGGGAACATGGAAGAACAGTCCCCATAAGCCATTGCATATGGGCAACAAATAAACAATTTAATGAAGGGGAAAATTCCAAAGAAAGAAAATGTTATTTTCTTTGAAATAGTAAAACCTTGAAAAGAATGCGTAATTTAACTATTTGGAAGGTAGGTACAGAGGGATAACATAAAAAGTATCATAAGAATTGAAAGGCACTTGTATAAAAGCCACCCCAGAAAAACTAGCTGATACTTGAAAGTTGATACACCTGTATCCTACCAAAAGTGATCTTTTCTCTACAAGGAACTAGCATCTTGCTTAGTGTCCTTGTCAGTCATGTAATATAATGCTCTTAAGAGAACTCAATCATAAATTTCCCCTGAGATACCAGATTTATGTTGATTGAGATTTTAACCTAAGCCATAAATATACACAGATTAGAATTACTCTGCTAAGGTTGTTCTTAGTAATAAATTTTACAAAACTGCCTTTGAGAAGTAGACTGAAGTGTCAATACCTTTTATCCTAGAGAGTAATATTTTGAGGAACAAATGAGGCATAAAATTAAACTGGTTTGTTTTACTAAGTTAGATAATACATGAGCAGTTGCAAAGGTTGAAATACTGGATTTCACCTGAAAGAATCACAATAGGGAATCACTGTGAGGTTTCACACGTGAAAAACCCAACTGACAATAAATAAAATCAATTGACAATTTATATAGAATGAATGAAAGAAGCAAAATTAGAAAGAGAACAAACTATCCAAACTATTCTGTGATTAATGCTGCCAATCTAGTTTTAAAGTATGGGAAGTAAGAATAAAAAGGGATAAATCTGAAAGAATCTTAAAGGAAAAAAACCTTAAGACCTGTTGACCAACTGAATAAACAGTAAACAAGAGCATAGATTAAAATATGTCATTAGGCTTTTGAGAATAGCAATACCAGTTTTCATGTTCAGGACCTAAATGAAAATGAGGATGGTCACTAAAACCTCAGATTTTATGTAAAAGACATCTTAATAGCTTATCCAGTGGAGGAAAAAGCCCTTTAAATTAAAAGTATCAAAATATAAAAAAACAATTATTTTAAAAACCATTTATAATCTCTGCAACTAAAGATAATCTTACAAAACTGATTATATTAAAGTAACAAGTCTCAAAAATTCCCCTCAACCTGTAAACAATCATTTAGCTTCTTTAGAATAAAGGATTCAAGGTAATCTACATGTAACTTGTGCTGTATCACTTGAAGTTCGATCACAAAAACTTTGAAAATATATTTTAAGACATGAGACTTTAAAACTTTCTTAGCAGAAGAATCCTTTACTCAAACAAAATCTTACATAGTAGTCCAACAAATTAATCAGAAAAAAGCAGAATTGCTTTTATGGAATCTAGAAATAAAGGTCCAGAGCCTCACCCAATGGCAACTCTTAAGAAATCTTGGGCTCTGCAGAGCACACGTTTTAAAATAAAATTAAATGGATAAGAAAACATTATATATCACTTTGTCCTGTGAAATAATATCTGCACAACACTAAAATTAAATTAGTTACCTTATTGACAGATTGGGATATACAAGTGAAATAGGCAGTACTTGAAAGCTGAATGGAATAAAAAGGCTAATATTTGGTTAGAGGAAATAGGTACTCAATAATTATTTACTTCAATAGTTTGAGAAAGTGAAAATTATCATGAGAGATTGCACTTGCTTAACTTTAATTACTTTCCCATGTTCATTCCACTGCTTGGCTTCTAAGCCTAAATTTCAGAAAGAGTCTGATCAACTGCTGAGTTAAAAAGATCTCTTACCGCTTTTATCTTTTAGTAAAGCTACCGTCTGCAAAGACCTCCCCCAAGAATCATGGAGTATGAACTATAGGATTGCTCATGCCTAGTTGCTGGTATCCCAGCCTGCATTCATTACTTCACCCCATTAACATTCCATGCTGGGAGTCCTTTTCCAGTTTTATGAGGCGAAACCACAAAATGTCAGGTTAACAAAATCCTCACGCAGCAATTTCACCTTAAAATACTGCCTGTCAAGGACTTGCTTCCAAGATATTCAATAAATCACTAACTCTATAAAGCAGGTTGCAAGTCAAATAAAGGCAAAATTTGCATCAGAGTACAATAAAGATTAATTGGAACACAAGCTGATTATTTAGAACTACAACCTTTGGGGAAAAGAGAGTAGAGCGGTAGGCTTCAAGCGCACCTCGTAACCTGTCTCCGTTTTTAACTGTGCTTATAGTTATACAGATATACTTAATTATTACACCCATTTCCAATCATTCAGATACCTGATTTGAGACAGTTTCATAGACAGTAGAGAGCTTTGGAGATATGAACACATTGGTTCAAATCCTGGTTCTGCCACTTATTAACTATGTGTCTTTGTCTCCCTAAACCTTGTTTTTTCCATGTAAAAATGAAGCAAATAATTCTTTCTTCATTGGGCTATTTTGATTTTCAAAAGACGTGAGACAAAAGCACCAAGCATAATGCATAACAGTCATAATCACAAATGTTCAGTAATGGTGATAATAATAAATGTTCAATAGTTGTTAGTTTCCTTCCCTCTATCCTTTGTAGAGATGAAAATTGCCAACTTAAGAGCTACTGTTCAAACTCTACACTCTCTGAGGATACCATAACTAAGAGATCTCATCTCTGTATGTACAGTGATGGAGTCAAGAAAGACATGTTAAGTATGAATGGGAAAAAGAAAGAGAAAGGGACAGTTTTTGGCATACACGTAAGTGAAAATACACCCATTAAACACATCCACCTACACTCCTTTCTCCTTCGCTCAACAGGAATGAAGCCAAGCCTGTGCACTCACCCTCTACGTTGGTGATCCCTGTCAATGCTAGTAGTATTAGGCTCTCAAGACAATAATTAAACCATGTTGGATGCTGATCTTCAAAACAAGTATCTTTAAGTCGAATAACCTGAGCTTGAATAAATCTTTACACTCTCTTGTTGACCATGCTACAGACTCTTCACAGTGGACTTTAACTAGTCTGAGACTGCCAGAATGGACAGAAATTAATCCCAGTGAAACTTGAAACGTACATTCTGTTCTGGATTGAAGTTACTTGCCTAAGAGCTCCCTCATTAAATATTTCTTAGACAACTATTAAGTACCAGGCATTAAAGCTTTCTCAGAACTGTCATCAGGACCTGGAGAGAACGACCACTTTTTCAGGTCTGAAACTGTCTCTACCAAGAAAATGAGTAGGAAAGGAGAGGGACCAAATCAAATAATGCATACCTGTGTAGTCTAGGGAACTGACATGAAAGCAGGTCAAATTCACACTCCAACACTAATTTCCCAAAGGACCGTAATTCACACTCTGATTCTGTTCTATAATTTTCTGATAAAACATTATTTGTATGGTCATGCTAATGACCTTTATGAGTAAGTATAAGGTGCAGAGGATAACATACATCAGTGTGAACTGTCAATGAATTAAGGCAAAAATATTTAAGAACCATTGCTGCCCGATTCCCACATGTTCTCACTACTATCATAATAGTAATAATTATTCCTTTTCTTTGAATCCATTCCAATTTCTTCAACTCCCTTTGTAAATGCAGATAACAAAAGTGAACAGGAACCAAAGCAGGACTCTTGCAATAACTAAGCCCTTGCATAAGGCTTCCCACTTCCAGTAAAAACACACAAATCTTTGCCACTGACATGTGGATTGCATTCATATTAAATTCCCGATTCAACAGTTAAATGGGCATGCTCATGCTCTCAATCTCATAAGCAAAATAAATCTAAAAGAAAATTGGTTAATACTAATATTTCAGTTTAAACACTGCAATCACTGTTCACATTAGACTGATGTGACCAAAAAACCATGACCAATCCTGAAATTTAAAATTCACTTCTATTTTCCTCTGATGTTCTCTTATGATTTAGACTTGTTTAATATGCAAATTTACATTTATACATCCAGTACAACATAAAGAACATCAGCATAGTGTTGGGTCTCCCAAATCTCAGAAAACAGTAGTGATCTAGTGAAACCCTAAATCTAACAATTCAATTTGATCTTACTAATAATAACTGAATACATTTTAATAGAGTACCTATATATTTTAGCGATGTAGAGATCTCAAGTATCTCACAAAAAAAAAAGATGGCTATTTTGTTCCACACTATTAGTAAAGAGCAGTCAATAACAAAGAGCTCTAAAAAAAGAACAGAGTCATATATAGATAAAGACAAAAGCAAGGAAACCAAGAATTAGGGCTCTCATCAAAATGATACAACTAAAGGAGCACACAGTCTTTGGACACAGACTGATATTATTGTGTTCTCTAACACTTGAGAAAAGCCTGTTTGGCTTCCAATAATAATTGCATCGCAGAAGACAAAAAAAGCCTTCCTAGGAATTTACACTTTGATCAGCAACGCTAAGAACACAAAAGTCTCACCTTCTTTCCTGCATATACAAAAGAGGTCCTACAAAGTCTAGAAACCCCTTGTGTTGCAAAGAGATAGAAATGAGATCGAATAAAATTAATTATTTATTATGACTAAGTTTTAATCCTTTGGATATCTCATATCACATTTCTTGTATGGTAGGAGTTAAATAAATGGTCCATAAGCTTACTAAGCAAAAAAATGTTATTTGGAAGTAAAGTGAAACTATAAATGCTATTCAAATGCAAATTTAAAATTCTCCAACTCGGCACTGGAAATGAGTAAAAAGCTCATCTGATATAAGTGTGATAACAGAACAGATTAAACATTTTTTTAGCTTTTTACAGGAAAAAGAAATGGTCGAGACCCCGGAGGAAGATGGCGGAAGAGTAAGACGCGGAGATCACCTTCCTCCCCACAGATACATCAGAAATTCATCTACACGTGGAACAACTCCTACAGAACACCTACTGAACGCTGACAGAAGACCTCAGACCCCCCAAAAGGCAAGAAACTCCCCACATACCTGGGTAGGGCAAAAGAAAAAAAAGAATAAACAGAGACAATAGGATAGGGACAGGACCTGCACCAGTGGGAGGGAGCCGTGAAGGAGGGAAGGTTTCCACACACTACAAGCCCCTTCGCGGGCGGAGACTGCAGGTGGCGGAGGGGGAAAGCTTCGGAGTAGCGGAGGAGAGCACAGCAACAGGGGTGCGGAGGGCAAAGCGGAGAGATTCTGGCACAGAGGACCGGTGCCCTCAGGCACACACCAGCCCGAGAGGCTTGTCTGCTAGGCCGCCGGGGCGGGCGGGGCTGGGAGCTGAGGCTCGGGTATCGGCTTTCAGTCGGAGCACAGGGAGAGGACTGGGGTTGGCGGCAGGAAGAGAGCCTGAAGGGGTTAGTGCACCACGGCTAGCCCGGAGGGAGTCTGGGGAAAGGGTCTGGAGCTGCCGAAGAGGCAAGAGACTTTTTTCCCTTTTGTTTCCTGGTGCCCGAGGAGAGGGCATTAAGAGGGCTGCTTGTGGAAGCGCCGGAGACAGGCGCGAGCCGCGGGTAAGGCGCGGACCTCGGAGACGGGCGTGGGACGCTGGGGCCGGGGGCGGGGCCGCCGCCGCCGCTGCCGCCACTGCCGCCGCCGCCGGGCCTGTGTGCGAGCGCGGGTCACTGTCCGCCCCGCCTTCCGGGGGGCCTGTGCACCCCGCCACTGCCGGGGTCCCAGGACCCGGGGACGGCTTTCCCGGGAAACCGCACGGAGCGCCACGGGCTGCTGCAATGTCACGCCGGCCTCTGCCGCCGCAGGCCCGCCCCACACTGCGCGCCCCTCCCTCCCCTCTGCCTGAGTGAGCCAGAGCCCCCGAATCAGCGGCTCCTTTAAACCCATCCTGTCTGAGCGAAGAACGGACGCCCTCCGGCGACCTACGCGCAGAGGCGGGGCCAGGTCCAAGGCTGAGACCTGGGAGCTGTGAGAGCAGAGACAGGGAAATCTCTCTGTGCAGCCTCGGAGGCAGCGGATTAAAGCTCCACGGTCCATTTGATGCGCCCTGCGTCTGTGGAGTGCATGAATGGACAGCGAATCATCCCAAATTGAGGAAGTGGACTTTGAGGACAAGATTTAAGACTTTCCCCCCTTTTCCTCTTTTTACAATGAATTTTCCCAAATTAAGGAGGTGGACTTAGAGAGCAAGATTTCAGACTTCTCGCCCTTTTCCTCTTTTTACAACGAATTATCCCAAATTGAGGAGGTGGACTTGGAGAGCAAGATTTTTGATTTTTCCCCCTGCTCTCTTTTTGTGAATATGTATCTGTAATCTTCTGTGTAAGATTCTCTCTGTATAGCTTTGCTTCCACCATATGTCCCAGGGTTCTATCGGTCCTTTTTTTTCAATAATTACTTTTTAATTTTAATAACGCTACTATATTTCATACTTTATTCTACTTTACCTGCTCTTTCTTTTTTTCCTACCTTCCCTTCCTCCCTCCCTCCGCTCCTCCTTTCCTTCTTACTTTTTCTTTCCTCCCTCCCTCCCACCCATCTTCTTTCCACTTTCCTTTTCTTTCCTTCCTCCCTCCCTCCCTCCTGTCTTTCTTTCATTCTTTCCTTCCTCCCTCCCTCCCTTCTTCCATTCACTCTTCCTTTTGCTTTCCTCCCTCCTTTCTTTCCTTCTTTCTTTCCATCCTTCCTCCCTCCCTCCCTCCTTTCTTTCTTTCTTCCGTCCTTCCTTTCTTCCCTTCTTCCTTTCTATCCCTCTCTCTTTCTTTCTTCTACTAATTCTTTCTTTCTACTTTTTCTCCCTGTTATTCTGAGCCGGGAGGATGAAAGGCTCTTGGTGCTGCAGCCAGGAGTCAGTGCTGTGCCTCTGAAGTGGGAGAGCCAACTTCAGGACAAGGGTCCAAAAGAGACCTCCCAGCTCCACATAATATCAAGCAGCAAAAATCTCCCAGAGATCTCCATCTCAACACCAGCACCCAGCTTCAGTCAACGACCAGCAAGCTACAGTGCTGGTCACCCTATGCCAAGCAACTAGCAAGGGAGGAACACAACCCCACCCATTAGCAGAGAGGCTACCTAAAAACATAATAAGGCCATAGGCACCCCAAAACACACCACCAGACGTGGACCTGTCCACCAGAAAGACAAGATCGAGCCTCAACCACCAGAACACAGGCACTAGTCCCCCCCCACCAGGAAGCCTACACAACCTACTGAAACAACCTTAGCCACTGGGGACAGACACCAAAAACAACGGGAACTACGAATCTGCAGCCTGCAAAAAGGAGACCCCAAACACAGTAACAGAAGCAAAATGAGAAGACAGAAAAACACACAGCAGGAGAAGGAGCAAGATAAAAACCTACCAGACCTAACAAATGAAGAGGTAATAGGCAGTCTACCTGAAAAAGAATTCAGAATAATGATAGTAAAGCTGATCCAAGATTCTATTTCCAAGATCCATAATCTTGGAAATAGAATAGACAAAATGCAAGAAACAGTTAACAAGGACCTAGAAGAACTAAAGATGAATCAAGCATCGATTCAAAACACAATAAATGAAATGAAAAATACTCTAGATGGGATCAATAGCAGAATAACTGAGGCAGAAGAACGGATAAGTGAGGTGGAAGATAAAATAGTGGAAATAACTGCTGCAGAGCAAAATAAAGAAAAAAGAATGAAAAGAACAGAGGACAGTCTCAGAGACCTCTGGGACAACATTAAATGCACCAACATTCGAATTATAGGGGTTCCAGAAGAAGAAGAGAAAAAGAAAGGGACTGAGAAAATATTTGAAGAGATTATAGTTGAAAACTTCCCTAATATGGGAAAGGAAATAGTGAATCAAGTCCAGGAGTCACAGAGAGTCCCATACAGAATAAATCCAAGGAGAAATACACCAAGACACATATTAATCAAACTGTCAAAAATTAAACACAAAGAAATCATATTAAAAGCAGCAAGGGAAAAACAACAAATAACACACAAGGGAATCCCCATCAGGTTAACAGCTGATCTCTCAGCAGAAACTCTACAAGCGAAGGGAGTGGCAGGACATAATTAAAGTGATGAAGGAGAGAAACCTGCAACCAAGATTACTCTACCCAGCAAGGATCTCATTCAGATTTGACGGAGAAATTAAAACGTTTACAGACAAGCAAAAGCTGAGAGAGTTCAGCACCACCAAACCAGCTTTACAACAAATGCTAAAGGAACTTCTCTAGGCAAGAAACACAACAGGAGGAATATACCTACAATAACGAACCCAAAGCAATTAAGGAAATGGGAATAGGAACATACATATCAATAATTACCTTAAATGTAAATGCACTAAATGCTCCCACCAAAAGACACAGAGTGGCTGAATGGATACAAAAACAAGACCGATATATATGCTGTCTACAAGAGACCCACTTCAGACCTAGAGACACATACAGATTGAAAGTAAGGGGATGGAAAAAGATATTCCATGCAAATGGAAATCAAAAGAAAGCTGGAGTAGCAATTCTTAAATCAGACAAAATAGACTTTAAAATAAAGACTATTAGAAGAGACAAAGAAGGACACTACATAACGATAAAGGGATCGATCCAAGAAGAAGATATAACAATTGTAAATATTTATGCACCCAACATAGGAGCACCTCTATACATAAGGCAAATACTAACAGCCATAAAAGGGGAAATCAACAGTAACACAATCATAGTAGGGGACTTTAACACCCCACTTTCACCAATGGACAGATCATCCAAAATGAAAATAAATAAGGAAACACAAACTTTAAATGATACATTAAACAAGATGGACTTAATTGATATTTATAGGACATTCCATCCAAAAACAACAGAATACACATTTTTCTCAAGTGCTCATGGAACATTCTCCAGGATAGATCATATCTTGGGTCACAAATCAAGCCTTGGTAAATTTAAGAAAATTGAAATTGTATCAAGTATCTTTTCCGACCACAATGCTATGAGACTAGATATCAATTACAGGAAAAGAGCTGTAAAAAATACAAACACATGGAGGCTAAACAATACACTACTTAATAACGAAGTGATCACTGAAGAAATCAAAGAGGAAATTAAAAAATACCTAGAAACAAATGACAATGGAGACACGACGACCCAAAACCTATGGGATGCAGCAAAAGCAGTTCTAAGAGGGAAGTTTATAGCAATACAATCCCACCTTAAGAAACAGGAAACATCTCGAATAAACAACCTAACCTTGCACCTAAAGCAGTTAGAGAAAGAAGAACAAAAACATCCCAAAGTTAGCAGAAGGAAAGAAATCATAAAGATCAGATCAGAAATAAATGAAAAAGAAATGAAAGAAACGATAGCAAAGATCAACCAAACTAAAAGCTGGTTCTTTGAGAAGATAAACAAAATTGACAAACCATTGGCCAGACTCATCAAGAAAAGAAGGGAGAAGACTCAAATCAATAGAATTAGAAATGAAAAAGGAGAAGTAACAACTGACACTGCAGAAATACAAAAGATCATGAGAGATTACTATAAGCAACTCTATGCCAATAAAATGGACAACCTGGAAGAAATGGACAAATTCTTAGAAATGCACAACCTGCCAAGACTGAATCAGGAAGAAATAGAAAATATGAATAGACCAATCACAAGCACTGAAATTGAAACTGTGATGAAAAATCTTCCTTCAAACAAAAGCCCAGGACCAGATGGCTTCACAGGCGAATTCTATCAAACATTTAGAGAAGAGCTAATACCCATCCTTCTCAAACTCTTCCAAACAATATCAGAGGAAGGAACACTCCCAAACTCATTCTACGAGGCCACCATCACCTTGATACCAAAACCAGGCAAGGATGTCACAAAGAAAGAAAACTACAGGCCAATATCACTGATGAACATAGATGCAAAAATCCTCAACAAAATACTAGCAAACAGAATCCAACAGCACATTAAAAGGATCATACACCATGATCAAGTGGGGTTTATTCCAGGAATGCAAGGATTCTTCAATATACGCAAATCAATCAATGTGATACACCATATTAACAAGTTGAAGGAGAAAAACCACATGATCATCTCAATAGATGCAGAGAAAGCTTTCGACAAAATTCAACACCCATTTATGATAAAAACCCTGCAGAAAGTAGGCATAGAGGGAACTTTCCTCAACATCATAAAGGCCATATATGACAAACCCACAGCCAACATTGTCCTCAATGGTGAAAAACTGAAACCATTTCCACTAAGATCAGGAACAAGACAAGGCTGCCCACTCTCACCACTCTTATTCAACATAGTTTTGGAAGTTTTAGCCACAGCAATCAGAGAAGAAAAGGAAATAAAAGGAATCCAAATTGGAAAAGAAGAAGTAAAGCTGTCACTGTTTGCAGATGACATGATACTATACATAGAGAATCCTAAAGATGCTACCGAAAAACTACTAGAGCTAATCAATGAATTTGGTAAAGTAGCAGGATACAAAATTAATGTACAGAAATCTCTGGCATTCCTGTACACTAATGATGAAAAATCTGAAAATGAAATCAAGAAAACACTCCCATTTACCACTGCAACAAAAAGAATAAAATATCTAGGAATAAACCTACCTAAGGAGACAAAAGACCTGTATGCAGAAAATTATAAGACACTGATGAAAGAAATTAAAGATGATACAAATAGATGGAGAGATATACCATGCTCCTGGATTGGAAGAATCAATATTGTGAAAATGACTCTACTACCCAAAGCAATCTACAGATTCAATGCAATCCCTATCAAACTACCACTGGCATTTTTCACAGAACTAGAACAAAAAAATTTCAAAATTTGTTTGGAAACACAAAAGACCCCGAATAGCCAAAGCAATCTTGAGAACGAAAAACGGAGCTGGAGGAATCAGGCTCCCTGACTTCAGACTATACTACAAAGCTACAGTAATTAAGACAGTGTGGTACTGGCATAAAAACAGAAAGATCGATCAGTGGATCAGGATAGAAAGCCCAGAGATAAACCCACGCACATATGGCCAACTTATCTTTGATAAAGGAGGCAGGAATGTACAGTGGAGAAAGGACAGCCTCTTCAATAAGTGGTGCTGGGAAAACTGGACAGGGACATGTAAAAGTTTGAGATTAGATCATTCCCTAACACCATACACAAAAATAAGCTCAAAATGGATTAAAGACTTAAATGTAAGGCCAGAAACTATCAAACTCTTAGAGGAAAACATAGGTAGAACACTCTATAACATAAACCACAGCAAGATCCTTTTGGACCCACCTCCTAGAGAAATGGAAATAAAAACAAAGATAAACAAATGGGACTTAATGAAACTTCAAAGCTTTTGCACAGCAAAGGAAACCATAAACAAGACTTAAAGACAACCCTCAGAATGGGAGAAAATATTTGCAAATGAAGCAACTGACAAAGGATTAATCTCCAAAATTTATAAACAGCTCATGCAGCTCAATAGCAAAAAAACAAACAACCCAATCCAAAAATGGGCAGAAGACTTAAATAGGCATTTCTCCAAAGAAGATATACAGACTGACAACAACACATGAAAGAATGCTCAACATCATTAATCATTAGAGAAATGCAAATCAAAACTACAATGAGATATCATCTCACACCAGTCAGAACGGCCATCATCAAGAAATCTAGAAACAATAAATGCTGGAGAGGGTGTGGAGAAAAGGGAACACTCTTGCACTGCTGGTGGGAATGTGAATTGGTACAGCCACTGTGGAGAACAGTATGGAGGTTCCTTAAAAAACTAAAAATAGAACTACCATATGACCCAGCAATCCCACTACTAGGCATATACCCTGAGAAAACCATAATTCAAAAAGAGACATGTACCAAAATGTTCATTGCAGCTCTATTCACAATAGCCCGAAGCTGGAAACAACCTAAGTGTCCATCATCGGATGAATGGATAAAGAAGATGTGGCACATATATACAATGGAATATTACTCAGCCATAAAAAGAAACGAAACTGAGCTATTTGTAATGAGGTGGATAGACCTAGAGTCTGTCATACAGAGTGAAGTAAGTCAGAAAGAGAAAGACAAATACCGTATGCTAACACATATATATGGAATTAAAAAAAAAAATGTCATGAAGAACCTAGGGGTAAAACGGGAATAAAGACACAGACCTACTTGAGAATGGACTTGAGGATATGGGGAGGGCGAAGGGTAAGCTGTGACAAAGCGAAAGAGAGGCATGGACATATATACACTACCAAACGTAAGGTAGATAGATAGTGGGAAGCAGCCGCAGAGCACAGGGAGATCAGCTCGGTGCTCTGTGACCGCCTGGAGGGGTGGGATGGGGAGGGTGGGAGGGAGGGAGATGCATGAGGGAAGGGATGTGGGAACAGATGTATATGTATGACTGATTCATTTTGTAATAAAGCAGAAACTAATAAAAAATAAATAAATAAATAAATAAATAAACATACAGTCTAAAAAAAAAAAGAAATTGTCATTACCCAATATAGTTATATCTCTTATTTAAGCAGATTCATAAAATTGTGCATAAAAGAATCTTCAGGTTTTAAAGTAACCTAAAACCAACTGAACCAATCTGAATTATAATCAAATAGGTTTTCAGTAATTTATAGCATCCTCCTGAATTAGACTTTGGTAACACAGTCTGGAACTAACAATAGTTACTCATCTTGTGGAAGTATCTGAATGTTTAAAGACAATTGGTTAAAACTGATGAATGCTAAACATTTGTTTAGTTTGAAGGATTTCAGCACCCACTGGCTCAGAACCAAAATTAAACTGAGTAACTAAATGTCAAGGGTAAGCATGTTTGCAAAATCAGCAGTGCCTGACCCAAAGGTGACCTGGAGGAATAAAACGAAGAGAAAACAGAAAAATTTAGTTTTTTCACAGTGTAAATATCAGAGCAAGGTGACTGCTTTAAAAACTCATGTTCATAATGATCATCATATATTTGGGTGAGTTAAAATTTTAATAAGCATTTGAGGGGAACCTCAATACTTATAAGGTTCACCGTTCTATAAAGTGTAGAGCAGTATTTACAAATTAAATGCTTCCTCTTTTTAATAAATTGGATGGCAATTTAAAAAGGAAGACAGAGTCCCTTCCAACATTTTCAATGTAATTAGTCTCATTAAAATTGCCAGAAGTAGCTATTCCATCGTAGTCTATTAGTAAATCATTTGAATTGACTAAGATGAAAGTTAAACAAGTCAAATAACAGGAAAAAGCAAATATTTACTGAGAAAATACAATGTGTAAACTTCAGATGGTCATTAATGAAAGGAGGAAAAAAAAAGAGTTGAAAAAGAAAGAAACTACTGATGTTGTATTTTTAAAATCTGTGTCATAAAGATCAGGATTACAAGGAACTGAAAGTCCTTAGCCTTTTACCACATCCCCCACTAACACCTTGATATTAGCAAAACAACATAAATACTAAAAACGTTAGTATTCTGGAAAATTAATATGCTTACTGAGATTAGACCCTTACCCTATAGGTCTCTTTCAACCAGAAAGGAAACAATTGTATTTCTAAATTAATACCCTCTTAGAAACTTGAGGCCATAATCCAAAGAGCCAGCATTCTCAGCTAATATTCACAAGTTCCAAAACACAACAGTAGAGACACAGATGATAGTCCCGGCGCCTATTATAAGCAATCATTCCCTCACATGCTTTTAATATTGGAACAGACTGTGACACATAAGAGTTAAATAATAAGAGTAAGCAAATATTTATTAAATGCCTACTAGTATTAGAAAATAAAGTGGTGAATAATAGTAGAGGCAGTCCCATCCCATATGAATCACATCTCAGGTACCTGAAATATAGTATTTTTCCATTTAACAACTCTGTAAGATATTATCTTTCCAGTTTTCCAGAAAGAAAACTGACACTATGAGAGGTTAACTAACTTGCCCAAATCACAAAGTCAATCAGAAGCCTGGAAGAAGGACAACAGAATCAAATCCAAGACTATGACTCTTGCCTGTACACCCGTGCTCTTTGTTCCACATCCAGTAGGTTCTATAATATAGGAGGGTTGTACCACACTCTAGGGGCATTTTTGGAAATTAGTGCTTCTGGTTGTCACAATGATTAGGAGACACTACCTGACATTAGGTGTCAACCAAGACATCAAAGTTGTTCAATGCTCAAAACAGTCCCTTGCACAACAAAGAATGGTCCCTCATCCCACACAATTTTCAAATATCCTGACATTCATGTGAGTGAAAAATCTATTCATAATTATTTGAACCTAGAATCTAACTCCATTTTACATTTAAACACATAGTAGTTTTCTCACCTACTTTAATGAACCTGAAAGTTCCATAAATTTTACTATCAGGAATACAGGAGAAAAATTATGAATCATTAAGAATTTGACCAAGAAGTGTTTACCATTTCAGAAAATCACTTCACTCATGGCTATTCCATTTTAGTATTTTCACCACCGATTTATCAACATGTAGGCAAGCAAAATTTTAAACTGTGCTGATATAACACATGTGGCAGGCTAAGTGTCTTAACCTGAGCACTTCATCACGTCTTCTAGTCTAGTTACACTCTAAATACTGGATAAATTACTTTCCTCTTATTTTTCCCTTCCTACAACTATGGCATTATATTGATTTCTTTGTAAGTTATCAGTTCAAAAACGTACATTAACTATGAATTTTACATCAAGATAGTAAAGAGGCATCAGAAAATATATGCTATCAAAAGGAGCATTAGATTTTACAGCATTGAGAACCACAACACTACATCATTGTTCCCCTAACTGTGATACTAACTAGGCCATATGCTTGGCCTTAAAATAACACAATTGGAACCATCTCAATTATAAGAGTCACCTCTACTCATGAAAACTTTCACACAAGTTACTCTCAATGGCAGGACATTTCCTTGTATTGAACTAAAGTTCCTTATTCTATAATTTAAATATGTTTATTCTTTTCTCTGTCCTAAAATAAGATCTGTGCGGGACAAGAATAGCTCAATACAAGTACAATATAGAGGCTATATTTTATCAGTGGAATTTTATTTATCAATCTCCCTCTTTTATTTACCATATTTCCCAGTAAGTGTTCAATGAATGTCTGTTCATAGAATGGTAATCCCACAGTATTCCTGTTCAATATCGTATGTTCATGAACTGAATAATCTAATATATTAACCATTATATAAATGCTTTCTACAAACAATAAATTTTTATTGAGTATACAGACTCAAATATTACTCCCATCCAACATGAAAATTCACAAAAAGAATGTTCAATTTGCAGAGGTAGTAAATTAGAGGAGGCATACAATGGAACTGGCTTACTGAGTTTGAAAACTAAAGTCAAGGTTTAAAATGTTAACTGTGAATTAAAGTTTTCCAGGGATCCCCTAATTTTCTAAGACAAAATACAGTAGTTGTTTGGAAATATATATTGATATTAATCTATAGGAAACAGGTATCCTCTACTAGTTATGGACTTTAGAGTACTTTGGTGCATACACCTAAATTCATGACAAAACTTTAAAAGAATGAGTTGAATAATTCTTGCCCTATTGCAAATCCTTATTAATAGTGAACAAATCCTCAAATACCTCTTATCTCAAAAATAAGAATAAGATGCCACTGGTTATATAATAATTGAATGGTTCAGCTTCTCTAGACCTTTTACTGAATTTCAGGTCAAGGGCTGCCCACTAAATGATCATGCAAGGTATAGCATTATGTTGGATTGCCAGACCTGGGACAATGTTCAAAGAGATCTCTCTTATAAATATGGCAAGCATTACAGCAGATGAATTCACTTTTAGCCACAAAAAAAGACCCTAGAAATTCCATTCCATGCCACCTTTGAAGTAGCTCCAAGGGTATGTACCATTTTCTGTTGCCTACATGCAGTTGTTTTTTGGTTCATCGTGGCCCCTACATATCATTATAGCTAAGATATTATTAATTATAAAGACTCAGCATTATTTAATGTATCACTAAAAAAGAAAAAAAATTTCAAAAAGGAAGTCTAATAGGAAAGTCCTGCATAAAGTTGACACATCAAAGCTGCCAGTGTAAGGGGAAGTAAGAAATAAAGCCATCAAGCAGAAAGGTAACTTGTTTGACTTAATCTTCACATTGGGTGGAGAGACAAATACAAATCTTAGGGAATGTGAACCATGAACTGATATTCACGTAGACTGGCAGTATGAATTCACACTATCAATGAAGTCCAAAAATTCGTCCAGCAGTTAATTTAACTTGTGGTAGTCTCAAGTTGCAGTGCCACCAGATGGGCAGCAGAGGCAAAGAGATAATCTCTCTGGCAGACTTTAACCTCAACTCAGGCCACGAGCGATTGTGAGGTATCACTGACAATACAAGGACTCCTGATTTCAGAGATGTTAAAATATGAAAAATTACAAAACTAATAATCAATGAGATAGTATAGAGATGCTTTCAGAATTAACAAAAACAAATAAAATTATACTTTGGGAACAGAACAAAAGGGACTAAGTATCCCATTATCTCTGAAGTTAAAAAAATATATACAACATATATAGGCACATATATATAAAGATACATATATATATATATATAAAGATACCAAAGACATACATGAAACCTTGAATTATTGCCGTTCTTTATCAAAGAAGATTAAAGATGACAGGTGAATTTCTGTGTGCCCTTTAACGCTAACCAGATTTAGATTCACAATTTTATCAGTACTGAACCCATTATTACCAATTTGACAGATCCATAAGAGAGTGTACTTTTACCCATGTACTAATAGTTGTTTAATTGAGTTAATTAATCACAGCCTAACTAAAATATCTCAAACAGACCTCACACAGCATTCAAAGTATAGCTTGAAATCTAATCCACCCTCCCTTTTCTTTAAACTGGCCCTGTGGATGAAGTCAATAAATTGGCAATTAATAACATACTTGCTTTGATGATTCTTTAGTAATTTATTGTCATCCCACTTCATAAATTTTTTAGTAAAAGATGTGGGATTTCAAGAAAGATACCTCTTCCATGGGAAAACTCAGTTTAAGAGTTTTCTGCTGCCACAAAACCAATAAGACAAACTAGTTGATAATCCTCCCACACTACACCATGTAGGTATAAGCACTGAACCAGTGAAAGTTTAATTTGTTCCGCCAATGGCACAGAAAACTACTCAGATTTATTCACTAAATAGATCTGAACATTAGTCTCTAGCTTTTGGCTAAGGCCAGGTTGAACTAGGTTATTCATAGGCAAAAATATATAGTCTTGAACCTAGTAGTGTCAGTACAATAAACAGAACTCGTGTCCCACTACCAGAGCCAAGGTACTCCCCTATTTATATGCTCTATCAACCTTTAATGGGAATTCACTGCTACCCACAGCCAGTTTCCCCTAAACAGCATTCTCGTTGCACTTAAAAGCCAGATACCCCTAAATAATAATTAAGACATGTAAATCCCTACCATGTTGGCCTTTCTGGCACTCTAGATATCACTTTTACCTTCTGCCCACATAGTCCTGACCTCCGTATGTTCACATTCTTAGCCTCTTAACCACTCTCAGGGAAAACTCCCTAACTGACATATATTTACCCTGGCCACACGGTTCTCTGACCTCTTATCCTGTGAATGACAGATCCGTGTTTCATGCCCTCCAAGGGCTAGTCCTCCTAACCAATTTGTCAGATTCCCTTAAATCAGCTCAATGAACCCACTTCACATTTATTAACAATAAATATGCAAAATAAGGGGGAAATATGTATTTCTAGTCATCTGATAAAACAAAAACAATAAACAGCATTAATACAATTAAAAGTTACGAATTAAAGAGTGATTCTGTAAAGAGATGAGAGGCACTTTTTGACAGAGTAACTAGTACTAACAAGAAAAAAAAGACAAGACCAAATAGTTATCGCTAAAGTGGTAAATAAATAAGAGGAAACTAACAGAATGACTCACATCAAAAGGGCAAAAGCTTGGATTTCAGTCCATTTCCTTATTTTTGCCTCTTGAGAATAATTATTAGCAATTAATTCTCATTATCTTTCATTAAAGACAAGTTTACCATGTAACTGTTACCAAAGACTTTGTTCTCATTCAAAACTACTTATAAATTCAACAAACTTTTACTCAACACCAACCATTTGCCTAAAACTAAACATTAAGCATTCATAGATAAACAAGAAATAGTCCCTGTATTTCAGCTATCATAATTTAGTAGAAAACACTGACAAAAATTAATCATCATAATTTTGGATAAATGGTTTAACAAAATATTCATAAGAGGTTACAGAATGCAGAGGGGTAGCAAACATGAGGGGCACCTAACTTTTCCTGGGAGGCAAGTCTGTGAATGTATTTTTAATGGAAGTAATGCTTCAAATGAATAGAGTGGAGAGGAGCAAAGCAGGGAGCTTCCTATGCACTGAAAATTGTACACACAAATGAAAACAGTAAGGGAGAATGTCATGTTCATGTAATTGAAAATGGTTCCACATATTGTATGAAAACATTACATGATGTAAGGATAGAGTTGTATATCTGGCTAAGAAGTCCGTCCTTTATCCAGAAAGAAATAGAAAGCCACTGAAGAGTATTTTTAAAGGAAGTGAAAGGATCAGATTTGTCTTACAGAAAAGTTTTTATAGAAAAATCTGAGAATTTGATTACTGCCCAAACAGGAAAGATGGGAAATGAAGGAAGGGAAAAGTTTAGGACAATCCCTAGGTTTCTGACTGAACTGGTAATACTACCATTCCCTGGTTAAGGTGCAGGCCTGGAGTAAAATGGTCTAATGTGCTTGTGAATTATTCAAGAGAAGATGTTTCATAGATAACCAAAAACTCATCTGCTGATCAGGGAAAACACTGGCACTCCAAGTAACAGGGGACAGCACAAATTTAACAGTTATCTTTACAGAACCGATTGCAATTATCCAATTGTGTATCCAGTTATGCTGGACACATACTATCGATTCATTTTACCCACTGGATACAATGTTTTATTCCATGAAAAACAAATACTTTTTAAAAGCAAATTTGGGGACTTCTCTGGCAGTCCAGCGGTTAAGACTTCGCCTTCCAAAGCAGGGGGTGCAGGTTTCAATCTCTGGTCGGGGAGCTAAGACCACACGTGCCTCACCACCAAAAGGCCAAAACATAAAACAGAAGCAATATAGTTAACAACTTCAACAAAGACTTTCAAAAAATGGTCCACATCAAAAAAAATCTTTAAAAAAATAAAAGCAAATTTGAACTTAATTAAAATTTTCCTTCTTTCCTTATACCTGAATATCCTTTCACAGGAAAGTGATTTCTGATAAACTAGAAAATAAAGACTACTTTATTTCTGTTTGGAGAGTTCTCGTCACAAACATTTACCATGACAGTGATAACTACTGATATTTGTATGTGCCAAATCTTACTCTAAATGCTTTCCTCACATGAATTCACTTAATCTTCGGGACAACCCTATGACGTAGATACTATTATTATTCCCATCTTACCAAAATGAGAAACAAAGTTACTGAAGAGTCAAGAAACTTGCCCATGATCACAGAGATGGTACATAATGGGGTCAGGAATCAGTCTGATTTCAAAGCCCTGCTTTTAACTACTATACTATGCTATCTGTCATAAATGATATTACTCTAATATATTAGGATTATGGAAATATCAAAAATTATTCAGAAGCTATGGAAAATTACAGATAGAAACAAATAAATGGATTTCAGTGTAAATGGAAAAGCAGCTCTCCTTAGTGAGACATCTGTAGTATAGACTTCTTTTCAGGCACTGAGCCACATCTAGCACTAAAGTAGTCACACAAAAGAAACAAGCACTCTAAAGCTCCATGGCATGGGGAGCTATGAACAGAAATTCTGCAGCTGCTTCAAAATCTTATTACTACTGGAATTTCGCTTTTGGCTTCACTGATCCTGGAATGCACTGGCCTTTAAAAACACTTGAAACATTCTTCATTCTTAATGCCACCTCAATTCCTCCAGTGGTGGTATCACTATAGAGAAAATACATGTAGTTATAAAGTTAAAGTACAGTATGAATTATGGGGAAATCTGCACCTTGTAAGAAATATGTGCCCATTGTCTCTAGCATCAATTTTGCAAAACAATGATGCTTTATGTCTTTTCTTTCTCAACTGGTTTCAAACAACAAAGAAAGACCTTTTCATCATGTTACTTAGCATAATTTTTACTGATATTCAGCATCAAAATACTGACGTGCTAATCTGAAGCACTAGGGATTACTAGAGATTACTAGGCATTGCACTAGTAATCTGGCTATAGAGTATAAAGTGATGGCCAAATGAGTCTAGTAATAGGTGAAAATTCATTATCCTCAAACCCTTAGATGATGACTTAATAGCAGTCTTGGTGCAGCAGAAAATCTAGAAGGCCCTGCTTTCTTTGAATGAGTCCCCTTAGAGATAGTTGAGGAAAGGACCTAAAGAGAGACAGAACTACAGGAGAAGCCTCTTATTTGACACTGAGTACTGGTTCAGTGATGGAGAAAAATAATCCGTAAAGTGAGAAATCCTAAGAAAGAATACATCTATACCTCCAATATTTTATTTAAACATAAAACACAAATGTTTATTCATTCACTAATATTCTGATGTAGACAGAACCAAGGACGTCAGATACGGGTTCTGCCTCATCTTACACAAACAACTTTAACGGATCATCTACAATTACTACTTTCAACTTTTTAAAAGAATACAGTTCCTGTTCCATAGACTTATTGTGAGGATAAAATGAGGTAGTACCCTTAAAATAGTGCCTGACATTAATAAGCACCAGCAAAAGCTAGTATTTTCATTATGTGCACAGAACTTAGTTTATGAAAAAATCACACCTATATTAATTCATCTGAGCTTTTCAATAATCCTATGAGGTAGGCTAGTATTTATTAATATTATCATTTCCCGGATGAGAATACTTGAGGTACCCACTACATATGTGACAAACACCCCATAAAGGATACAGCTGAGACTTGAACCCAGCTCTAGAGTAATACAGGAAATCTCTCTTGAATAGGTAAGCGAAGTAAAAGAAGTACAAGTAACAAATACAGGAAGACCCATAATATCTCCCAGTAAATGCCCTTTCATAACTAACGACAAGGCTGAAAGAAACAGAGCAATAACGATCTGGAAACCTATACTGTACTCTTAACCAACCAAGTATTACAGTTGATCACAGACTGATCTGGGGGTGTAGCAACAAGTTTAAGCTACGACTCACTGAGTTGAAAAGGTCTAAATAAATTTCAAAGAGCGTTTTTTTTTAGGATACAGAAGACACCCCACACAGCAACCTTACCATGCTACAGTTGCATACTACTTCAGTACTTACTCTACAACCAACAATTTGTTTAGAAGTTTTTTTTAACTGACAAGCTATTTTTCAAAAGTTGACATAAAATTATTTAGAATTTGACAGTGACCTACTGTTTATCAGAGAACAAATTAATGCTGCATGTGCTATTCACTTAGGTATAACCAAAGATAAAGCCCATGAAGTATTTTGGAACTGGAGATAAGAGAAGGGAATAATGAAACAAACAAGGGTATATGAACTGATATCATGCTGGGGATGAGCCCTGCTGGAGCCCTGCAAAACTGCTCACCCCTGGGACTTCCCTGGTGATCCAGTGGTTAAGATTCCACACTTCCAGTGCAGAGGGAACGAGTTTGATCCCTCATCAGGGAACTAAGATCCCGCATGCCACTGCCGCGTGGCCCAAAAAAAAAACAAAACAAGGGCTTCCCTGGTGGTGCAGTGGTTGAGAGTCCGCCTGCCGATGCAGGGGACACGGGTTTGTGCCCCGGTCCGGGAGTATCCCACATGCCGTGGAGCGGCTGGGCCCGTGAGCTATGGCCGCTGAGCCTGCGCGTCTGGAGCCTGTGCTCTGCAACGGGAGAGGACACAACAGTGAGCGGCCCGCGTACCTCAAAAAGAAAACAAAACTGCTCACCCTTGGCTACACACACACACACACACACACACACACACAGAGGTTTGCTTAAAGGGGTCTAAATAAAGCAGTTGTAGGGAAGGATATCAAAAGATATGATTAAAAAGAAGATTCAAAGATTAAGAAACACATGCAAGTCTGATTTTGTAAATAAAACTTTTCTTTATGGCTCATGCTCCTTCTAGATGAGCAGGCTGCAGTTACACAATCATATATCAAAACAAAGCAAAGCAAACTACTTAGTTCATTTTAACTATAGATTGATTTCTCAAACATAAGGATAGTTATTATGAAAATCCATAAAATTTTCTAATATGTCACCAGTATAATACCTCTAAATATATGATCATCAATTGTTTGTCAATGAGTATGATATCTTATACTTTTTAATACTGAGAAATATTTTTAACACACCAACTTAAAAAAAGAAACTGGTTAAACATGACACATCAATATTGCCTATAGCTATTAACCAGCCACATGGTACCTTCTTCAATTTCACTTCCATCTCTTAAATACTGCCATAACATACTAAGTTTGTAAGAATAATTTTACTGTCCTCTGCCTGAAACTCCTGCAATTAGTAATAAAAATAATATTAATTAGC
Organism: Mesoplodon bidens; assembly: GCF_964165515.1. Classification (NCBI taxonomy): domain Eukaryota; kingdom Metazoa; phylum Chordata; class Mammalia; order Artiodactyla; family Ziphiidae; genus Mesoplodon; species Mesoplodon bidens. Next base: position 42,518,988 of record NC_138173.1, on the reverse strand, counting down.
AAATTCACTTGGTTTATGACATGAATGATGACCTATTTAAAGGGATGTCTTTATACAATGGACAATCCACAGAAAAGTATTCACTGCCTGGTGTTGCAATCAGGTAACAGATTAGGAAACAATCAAAGTGAGATCAAGTGATTTATACAAAGATTAGGTTCCATAGTTAGAATTCAAGTAACAGCCTCGAAGTCATGATACATTTCTTCCTTCATATAACATGAATCTTTTCTTAGCCTATGCTTTATGATTCCATATTTTCTAAAATTCTTCTTTGGACTAGACATCAGATGGTATTAAAAAGATGATAAATAAGAAGCACAAATAATTAGTTGCTTTGTTTATAAGTAGTTGTGATTCAAAATAGAACCACAGCCTGTATGTCAGGAAAAATATAAAAATTTTGCACATGAATGGAACTAATACATAAAATTTACCCAGAACAATATGTCGAGCATATTTTGTGAACCTTGGAGACAAACACATTTTAGACTTCATTTAAAGTAATCAACAAATTTCTATCATTATATCTAAAATATTTAATATATTTAATAATCTGAGTATATGTGATAAACTTGAGCAAAGTAAAATAATCTATGCGTTTGATTTTTTTATATTTTAAATATGCTATATTTAAACATGATCTTTTAAGCTACAAACTTCAGAGGCTGACATCAGAGGCCATAATCATTAAAAGTAATGAATAAAGCTGGTCAGTAATTAAATTGATCACATCTCCCTGAAGACCAAAAACCTACTAGATGACAACAGAGCTCAACATTTTCCAGCTGCTGAGGAGTAAAGGCTTTCAACATTTGGATATATGCAGGCATCTTATTTTCTCAGGATTTCAAAGTCCACATGCAGGCTGCTGTTCAGCTATTATAAATGAGTAATTCAAGTAGGGCATGACTGCTTCTTGTACTAACTTGATAAAGATGTTTCACTCCAAATGCATCAACAGTTGTGTTAAGTCATCCCTTTCACAGGCTGACTGAGGCTTACTTATGTTATGGTTTGTTAACAATGAATCCAAAAAAAAAAAAAGATTTATTAACCTGTGCATTTGTTTTTCTAAAGCTAAAAATCAAGTTCTACTTAATAATTAACTTCAAGCTAAACCACAGTTTATCAGTACAATCTAATGATAGCAATATTAAATTTAAAAAAATTGTTTTAGAAAACAAAAGCAGTAATAGCAAGTATTACAAATATTTCATATTTTACAATCACACTGTAAAATTTAAAATACAATTTTCTGATTATAGGTATCTGAACATACTGAAATACTTTAGAAGGAAAAGTACATTACCATAAATATGTACCATGCACTTTTTAACAATTAAACATTTTATACTTTTACAAAAATATGGACTTGCACTCATAATATTGGTTGGCCAAAAAGTTCATACAGAAAAACGTGAACAAACATTTTGGCCAACCCAATAATTACCAAACATTTAAAATAAAACAATATAAGCCAATTGAAAGTATTTGCAATGTTTAAACAATAAGAATTTTCAACTCGTATGTAATCTTTTATCATTCCAGGCTTCAAAATCTATCATTTGAGAAACCTTTCCTAATATCATTCAATCCTCCCTTCCCATTCAAATTAATCTCCCCCATCTATTTTCAGATAGAAGTACTTTTCTCCCAATCAATTACAGTATTTGTTAAAGTTAAGCTTGTTTTTTTACAATTAGCTGTATGTGTATACTACTTGATGGGGACCTGTACTGAATACATTTTTATACCAGCCTTTAGCAGTTTTATGTATGCAGCCAGCAGCCAATAAATGAAATTAAGCAGAATTAAATGAACTGACTAATCAATTTTGGGGGGTCTGAATTCCTCCACAGTCTTTGCTCTTTGGTGTAATGGGTAAATGTATGAGTTCTAGAGTCAGACTGCTTCAGTTCTACTTAAAATGCTTAGCATAATACCTGGGGCATAGGAAGAACCAGAAAAATATTACTATTATACCAAATGTCTCTACCACCCTAAATAAGACTTGCTTCTCGTTCCTTTTGTACCTCATCTCAGCGAAAGGCACTGTACTACATACTCAGCTCTCCAGCTCTCCAAACCAGACACTGCATGCTTGCCTACTGTGTCCTTTCCCTTAGCCATTATATTCAATGAACCATCAACTCCTGCTGACTCCAACACATTACAGTCCCACAAATGTGTGTAATTCTATTGACAGCATCATTTTTTTTCATTGCAACATTCTCTTAAGGTCCCTGCCTCCTGTCTTTTACCCTCATCCATACACTGGTTTCTAAACCAGCCTACACTGGTTTCTAAAGCAGAAATATGATAAAAACTTTCAATTGCTCCCTTTGGAGCTCTGTCCAAAATCTTTACAATGACTTTCAAGGCTTTTCATAACCTGAGGGAGCTTGCTGATCTCATCAGGCATTAACTCTTATCATGTTCCCCTTCCATTCCAAGCTGGCACGCAACTTATCTGCAGTTTCCCCAAACCTGACCCATTTTTCCTCCACTAGCTCATAATTAATGTCTCACCTTGGACATGACTGATTCCAGGAATCCTTTCCGAAGCCCCAAGTGTGGGTAAACGGTTTCCCTGGGTATGAACACATACTACCTTCTTTTATGGCAATATTTTAACTGCCTTTTAATTATCTGCTTATCTGTAAGTCTCCCTCAATGAACTATAAGCTCATTAATAAGAAGTAAAAGGGTTTTTTCAACTTTATATCCCAAGCTTCTTGCACAAAGTAAATATGTACCTGATTACCTGAATTACGTAATAAAAAGAACACAAGACAAGAAGAGTCAGTTTTACCTCTTCCACTCCCTAGCTGCTTGACTCTGATGACATCTGACCCCAGCTGTAACATGCTTGCTTTATTCCTTTCTTCTGGACTAGAAATTATCTTGAAAATCTCTCCCCTATAAAATATATGAATTCTTCTACCTGGGATTACTAATTATAACAAAATCTTATTTTAAGGAAAACTGACAATTAATGATTTAAGAATATAAAATTAATTTTTTAAGTCTTACCCAATAACTGCTAGTTCAATGTTATCTACTCTTCCTTCCCTCTTCCCTCTCCATTCAGTGACTGCTCATCACCCTATCAGAGAGTTTTAGGCCCATCAATTCCTTTCTTCCCCCAAAGATTATTCACTGAGCTCTGCCTACTTTTCATCAGTTATAACTCATAACTTCAGAAAATTTCATACTCACATATAGAAATAAATCCTCTTTAAATTATTGAGTTTTCCTCTTCCTGTCCCTCTGTCAACTCTAATCCAATCACGCCAAGAAAATGTTCTATTTTTCTACAAGGAGTCCAGAAGTAACCCTAATCATAGCTAATAATCATAAATAATGCTTGAATGAAGAAAAAAAGAAACTATTTGGAAATGAGGGTAAAACAACAAAAAGCAACACTGTTATCAACTTCTAATATTCTTGAAATGCCAATAAATATCTTTAAGTGTCTACCTAAAAGTATCTTTTTACTATTCCATTCTCCTAAGTCTACTTTTACCTGAAATAGAACAATTATAGATATTAAAGTTTTTTATTTATTCTTCCATTAAAGCAGGGCTCCCCAACCCCCGGGCTGCTGACTGCTACCAGTCCACAGCCTATGAGGAACCAGGACACACGGCAGGAGGTGAGCGGCAGCAGCGAGCGAGCAAGCAAGCAAAGCTTCACCTGCCGCTCCCCATCGCTCTCCATCACTCCCATTATCGCCTGAACCATACCCCCCCAACCCTCCGTCCGTGGAAAAATTGTCATCCACGAAACCCATCCCTGGTGCCAAAAAGGTTGGGGACCGCTGCATTAAAGTACTATTTTTAGAGTATTGACTCCTACTAGTTTTCACTAAAAATTTAGAGTATTTCAACTTCATTGTGAGTTTAACCAAAAGGAAGAATTTTATTGAGTTGGCCTTGAATTTTAACTATGACAATTCTTTGTTCCTATGTATTCAAATATTCACATGTGTATTCAAATATCCTAAGCATTCAAATATTCAAAGAGCTAACTTGTAAGTGGACATTTAAATCAAAACTCACTGATGCTTTTCTGTTTGCATGTATCCCAGATAGCTGACTCAGAATAAAATAAAATTTCAACTATATTTTGAATGGGAAGACATTTTAATTATAAATAGAAAACAAATTAAAGGAAAAATGAAGTCATTTAAAACATTATAATCACTAGACTGAAACTAAGGAGAAATGCAAAATATGCTATCTTAAAATCTGATATTTTATTCAGCTACATACTAAAACCCTCAAAGCATCTATAAAAACTAAGCTGTAAACTCTGGCTTTCAGGACACACATGTGTTTTCAAAGTGAAATTTATTTAAATATTAAAGGTTATATAAGAATTAATGTGCAAGAATGCTTATTTGTGAGCTAAATAACCATAATAACCATAAATTAGTTGAAAATAAGTATTTTGAAAAAGAAATATTTAAAAATAATGTTTGTTTGCAGAAAATACCAAATACTCTTCCTATGAGTATAAATATGAATGAGAAATGACTCATAATCCCATCAAGCATTAATAATCACTATTAAAAAGTAACTTTTCTAAGAATATATATGTAAACATATATTTATATACATATGTTGAGAGAAATTTTTAAAAACCAGAATCTTATTATATGTAGGTTTATACATTTTTTTGACACAAGCTTTTATTATGAACATTTTCCTATGATAAATATTTTTTATTGCCTAATTTCAAAGATGCTCTTCTTTAGATATATCTTAATTTATTTTATAATTTGCCTACTATTGGACAACAAGGAAGATTTGTGATTATTAAAAATAAGCTGACATGACTACCCTTACATTTTAAACACAAGTCTTTAAATGCATCTGGGATTACTCCTTTAAGGATATTTAAGTCTTGAAGACTCCTATAAGTCTTGAAAGTAGGATTATGAATGGTGACCACTTTTAAAGTCCTTAATAAGTTTTGCTAAATTGATTTCTGGAGAGTTGGCACAAATTAATAGTCCCACCAGACTTTCATTTAAGTGCTCATTTCATAAACTTCTCAGCTTTCAGTTTTATAATTTATTAAGTATCAGTTTCACAGGTAAAAACTGTTCCTTACTATTGTTTTAATAGCCATTTCTTTGACTACTTATTAGTTTGATTTTTTTCATGTGTTTTTTATCATTTGTATTTCTTACTTTTGTGTCCTTCAGCCATCTTCCTGTGATGTATTTTTAATTTTCTTTATTGTTATTTATCTGTAACTGAGTTCTGCACAACTCTGTCTACTATATTCTTGCAAATACTTTCACAGTATTTCAGAAATCCATCTCTTCAGCAGAAAATATCAGATAAGATGTAATTTTTACATTTGAAGAAAGGCTTCTTATAATTTAGATAACACTATATAAAGCATTTAATTCTCATAAGAAAAAATACAATATAACTATTCACTAAAATAAAAATGTCATAATCAAGAGACTGTTACTTCTGTAAGGTTCAGGAGCTCCTCCTTCCTGTGTATATGTATGTACACACACACTCTCTCTCTCTCTCTCTCTCTCTCTCTCTCTCTCCTTGTTTCTCTGATATAGAGTAGGTATTCAAATTTTTGTTGTATAAATACTTTCACCAGGAAAGCTTTTTAATAAGTTAGAACACATTATTTACTTTAAAACCAGGTTAGAACATCTTATTTATTACCTCAACAATATAAATAAATAAATAAAACGTAAGGCCTTTTTCTGGAAAGTTGCAGATATTGACAAAGCACCTGGCTGAAGGGAACTTAATATGACAAGATTTCAAAAGTTAAATTCAAATTAAGGTCTACAGAGGTAGCCCAGAATTCTTCAACAATCAATACTTCCTTTGGACAAGAGGAAACTGTTAACTTCATCACTGCCCTCTGCCGGTGGTATTATTTTCCTTTGGTTTTCCCTCCATATACCGAATATTTGCCTCACAAAATTACTCCTGACCTGCCTCTGTATTTAAACTACCACAGCTAAAGATAGCCTAGCCATGTGGAATTTAGTAAGGCTTGAATGAAAAAAATTGTGCTTCAATGAAGAGCTCTGCATTGTTCAGAGTACACCTTCCCAGGTTATCCAAGTGTGATTCTATGGGGACTCTGCACCTCTCATTGCCGTTGAACTATCTTAAAAATCTCTAAATTGTAGATAACTGATAGCAATGCAAAAGAATTATTCACTATAGATGCAAATAAATTGTCAGGTAGAAATTTGACTGACCTCCCTTCCCCACTGCTGAAGGAGCCTATTTTGTGTCCATTTCCAAATTTATTACAGTATTACTGAGCTATAAATGTCCGTTGTTTTTTTTTTTTAAACTCTCCTTTGATCTGGTTGTAACACCTGCCTGCTTCTCTCATTGGTAATAATGTTAGTAAGTTTTAACGTTTGTCCATTTTATATCTATACGAGAGTCAAAATTTCACTTTTTAAAAAAAAATTATTCTTTAACAGGCTGAAGCCAGACTACAGTTTTCCCTCACAGATCAACTTAGAAATAAAATGATGTGGGCCTGTAGACAATAGGGTTATACCCAAATGGCAAAAATCATTTCATTAGGACCAGCCTGTACTTACCAAATACTTATCACATACTTGTCATGACCCTGACCAGTTTCATGGGGAAAGAATCCTATAAACAGTTATGACTGTCTGCCCTGTGATATGGTCAAAGTGCCATGGTGCTGCTTGGAAGGGGGTAATTAAGGAAGGGAGGAGAGAGAAGAGGGAGGAAGAGGAGGAGGAGGAAGGACAGAAGTCAGAGGAAGGTGAAACTAAAACAAACAAAACATTCTCAGAAAAGTTCCTGAATTCTTACACATTAATGGACAACTGACTTTCATCATTTATTTACAAAACAAAGTAACTGCACAAGGATGATTCCTGTGAATACTATACTGACTAGAAAGGATGCAAAAGCTATCTGTGGAATCAAGTTTCTTCTAGAAGGGATGAAACAATTAGGGGAAGAGCCAGGTAGCAAAGGCTGATGGGAATTTCACTCCTGTTTTGTAAATCAACTCCTAGTGGTTCACTAAGGCTTCTACTTCTCATTTGACCAATATGACAGCTACTATACAGCCAACTTCAAAATCTAAACAGAAGACGCAAAAGTAAAACGCACTTTGAAGACATCATTATCTAAAATATAAAAATAAACTGAAGTAATAATGGTAGCTTTTTGATCCATATGAAAACACACAAAACATTATACATTTTATGTTGAAGTCCACTCGAAGCCCATTACCACCTGAAATACTTCTTATATAATAATTTACTATTTACAAATGAAGATACCACTTACTTAGTTTGAATACCAGTTTCCTTTTACTTATACAAGCAGTAAAAAATGCAAAATTTTTTACCTTGTGCTATAAATAAGGAAAACAACTGGTCACCCATAAGGTTCAAGAGATTTCTCTCACTGGCTTCCTTCCAGAATCTGGGACCTTTCAAAGAAGCAATCAAAGTAATTTCCCGTTGCTACTGAAACTTTCTGACTCCTAGCATCATGCCATCCAGGAGACATTTCAATCTGGAGAAGGTAGGATCCTGGGACTAGGTAAAGGATTTACTCCTAGCTTCAGACCCGCATACCCACAAGTTTATAGAGTTAACTTGAAGGAAAATTTAAAGTGAATAGGGATCAGGTGACATGTAGAGAACACGGTAGGAAAGAAAAGGACTCGAGAAAAACCATAAGTATTTAGTGAAAAAAATGATTAACACAGGGTACTATTTTGGACAGAATAATTAATACTTAAAGTTTGCATTATGTTTCACAATTACAATGGACTTGAAGGTAGAGTGTTTAACCTACACAACAATCCTAACAATCAGGTAAGAATATACTCATTTTACAGATGAGAAACCAATACTCAGAGGTTAACTTGTTCAAAATAATATAGTTTACAATGGATAAAGTTGCAGTCAAAACATAAGCTTTTTTAATCATTCATTCATTTGTTCATTCATTCAGTCTTGGTGTTTCTATGTCTATCTCCTCAATATATTATAAATTCCTTTACAGTAGAGACTTTGATGCATCATTTTATTTATACAGACAGAAAACTTGCAAAAAATACTTGTTGAATGAATGAATAAATGAATAATTTTACTAAAAAAATGGAGCAATAAAAATATGAGAATGGCAAAGAAATACAGGAGAGTTTTCCTTTACTTAAGTAAAGATGAATTTGAGAATCAACCATAAGACAAACTTCATGATTTGAAAAAGAAAAAATGCTTTAAATATATATCTGCTTTAATACATTTAAACCTATATGATTTATATGTGTGTAAATTCCCTTAATTACTGTGCTAGATAGAAATTTATATTTTTTATACTTAAAAACATCAGGCTGCATTAATACAAGACATTTATGATTTAAACTTTTGCCCAAAAAGTTATATAATCAAAATGCATTTGGCAAATATTTTACCAAACCTTTCACTGTGTATGTGTGTGTATCTGTCTAAATGGAAAAAAAAAAATTTTATAGTACTTAGTAGGATAAAAAATTCTCTGTGCTACAAATGCAGCATTCTCAAAAGGCTATGTTCTGGTAACTATCATAATCCTTCAGAAATTGTTTATATTATGATTAAAAATCACTGTGCTCCTATATTCCCACAAATAGTTCATATGGTAAAGAAATCAGTAAACTTACTTTTATGTGTAACATCTTTAACATTTGCTCCCCTTTCTGTGCTTGTGATTAAATGTAACATTTTGAAATCCCAAAGTTCTGAGAAAAACATAAATCCTTGTCTCACAGCTGCTGTTTGACTCTGGAAACACATGCATTTTCTTTTCAAGCATCTACCATCAAAACTCCCAAAGGGGTTGGACTGGAGAACACCTGCATCTCTTCATTTAGTTCCAATAACAGAGCCTAAACTCCAAAATTACAAAAATAGAAGCTCTGTTCAGCTGTAGTTACATTTTGCCCCTAATTCCCGTGAACAAAAATGCTAGGAGCATGAAATCATTCAGGCAAGCTCTGTCATCAAGAGGATAAGATTTTTTGCACCAGAAGCCCAGTGGGAACATGATAGAAAACTGGCAACAATTACAGATAAACTACATAGTAAAGTCCTCAGGGAAGAGAGAGGAAATGTAATAAGATAGATGGGTATAATTTTTACACATTTATGCCCAAACCACAAATGTGAATTGTCTTTAATTGCTACAATATATAAGCATTCTTACTCATGTGCCCTGTCAAAAATACTAAAAACATAACTTCAAGGCAATTCACTTAATTCTACATTATGAGGAGAATTTTCTGGAACAAAAAACCATTCCCCATAAATTAAAATTTACAATCTAAAATACTGTCTCCATTTTAAAAACTCCTTAACAATTCATATCCTAACCAACCAACTACGAATGGTCAAATAAGAGTGTGTGTGTTTGCTGATATATTTTAATCCAGAAAGAAAATTACCTCCCCAATTTAAACATGAATTTCCAGAGAACAGAATTATAATTGTGACTTTCCTTCCCAATAACAATGATCAAAAGTTGTACATATTTGATGGGTAAAATATAAAATAACTTTTAATATATGGCAATCCAGTAAAGTTAAAACCTTATATTTATTTCTGCAACTAATTACACCAGGGAATAGAAAGATCATCTTAAACTGTATTATATTTAAATGACATTTTAAGAAGAACAGTTGTTTTAAATTATTTTTAAATATCCTCATAATCATTTAATTCTATTTTTCTAGTGTTAGGAAGAAATAGTTGTTTTGAGTTTTATATGTCAAAAGCAAATACAGCATGATCATCTTACTTACACAAGTGACTACAGCCAGATACTTTAAGAGATTATCATCTTTAATAATGGTGAACCAAAATCAATTAGATGAAATTTCATAGAAGACTGACATTCTTCATGTAAATTCATACATTTATTTAGATTATAAAATACAGAAAACTATCTTAACAGTAGTTTATGTGAAAAAGGACTCTAATTTCCAGTAGCACATAAGCTTAAGAAAAATAGTAACTAAATAGAAGTTAATTTATATATACCTGGGAAATACATTCTCTACTTTGTGCTATGTGGAGGATTGTGTTAAATTTTATTTATTTCTTAATTTATTATTTATTTATTTTTGGCTGCCTTGGGTCTTTGTTGCTGTGCACAGGCTTTCTCTAGTTGCAATGAGCAGGGGCTAGCTACTCTTCAATGCAGTGCACAGGCTTCTCATTGCAGTGGCTTCTCTTGTTGCGGAGCAATGGGCACTAGGCACGTGGGCTTCAGTAGTTGTGGCACACAGACTCAGTAGTTGTGGCTCACGGGCTCTAGAGCACAGGCTCAGTAGTTGTGGCACACAGGCTTAGTTGCTCTGTGGCATGTGGGCTCTTCCGGGACCAGGGCCCGAACCCATGTCCCGTGCACTGGCAGGCGGATTCTTAACCACTGTGCCACCGGGAGAGTTCTCGTGTTAAATTTTAAAAGAAACATTTTCAAACATGTAGTGGAAGTACGGCAATGACTCTGAAGGCAAATCATATGGGAAGCAACTAAAATAAATTTATTATGTTTAGCCTGGACTATTCAGTTTTTTTCAAGAAAAAAAAAAGCTTTTGTGGAACATCTACCATATGCAGGGGAGAAAGAAGGGGCAATTAAGCTAGTGCTAGAACTTTCAGCATTAAGAGGTAAGTAGTGCCATTAACTGAAATTGAATGATGGAGTATAAAATGGGGTGGGGGAGATTACACTGAGTTTTGTTTTAAACATGTTAGGCCACAGTAAAATATCCATAGGGCAATGGTCAAGAGGTGGCTAAAACTTGGAGTTTGGATCTCAAAAGAAAGCAAGTGGACAAAGAGATATATGCATAGGGTTGGTTGCTAAACACACACACACACACACACACACACACACACACACGGTGTTGATGAAATCATCCAAATAGAAGAGGGTTGGTGACATAATATCAGGAACAACCTATATTTAAGGCACAAAGGAAAGAAATGTATTTGAGGGGGGAAATGAATATGGTTCAGCAAGGAGAACCAAGAAACTACGTTGTTGTAGTGTCCAGGATTGTGATCCTAAGCTTTTACCCTATAATGAATGATGTAGAACAAACGTCCCCAACCCCTGGGCCGTGGACTGGTACCGGTCCGTGGCGTGTTAGGAACCGAGCCGCACAGCGGGAGATGAGTGGCGGGTGAGCCAGCAAAGCTTCATCTGTATTTACAGCCGCTCCCCATCGTTCACAGTACTGCCTGAATTCCACCTCCTGTCAGGTCAGCGGTGGCATTAGATTCTCATAGGAGTGCAAACCCTACTGTGAACTGCGCATGCGAGGGATCTAGGTTGCACGCTGTTTGTGAGAACCTAATGCCAGATGATCTGAAGTGGAGCTGAGGCGGTGATGCTAGAGCTCGGGAGTGACTGCAAATACAGATTATCATTAGCAGAGAGGTCTGACTGCACAGAGGCCATAATAAATCAATTGCTTGCAGACTCATATCAAAACCCTATCAGTGAGTGGCAAGTGAAAACGAGCTCAGGGTTCCCACTATGCACTATGGTGGGATTCTGCACTATGGTGAGTTGTATAATTATTTCATTATATATTACAATGTACTAATAACAGAAATAAAGTGCACAGTAAATGTAATGCACTTGAATCATCCCCACCCATCACCCGCCCCACCCCCCTGTCCCGCACTGGTAAAACTGTCTTCCATGAAACTGGTCCCTGGTGCTAAAAAGGTTGGGGACCACTGATGTAGAAGACAGGAGACTCCTGAGTCAGACAAAGGACTTTATTACTCATGGCACAGCAAGCAGCATGATTATCAACATATGTATTTGTATCAGTTCCCTTTGCCCCCAAGTTCCACAGAGGTAACCATAAAGACATATCCAGATGGATGCCTGCACATGCAGTGGAATGCATTATAAGAAATGAATCCTGCACCTGAAACTAACCCAACATTGTAAATCAACTATACTTCAATTTAAAAAAAAAGAAGAAATGAACCCTGAGTTGAGGAACCAAATCTTTTATAATGGGCAGTAAGCAGGCCTTCCATTAGCTCCAGAGGGACACTAGATCTATCTCCCAAATACTGTTCATTATACAAATATCCTTTAAAAGATAGTCTAGAATGAAGACCAGTCAGTGTCTCCATTCACAAGATATACAAAAACGCAAAAGACATCAGATGTTATCTTTTAATACCTGAAGGCCAAGAGAGACTAAGGTTTCAACAGATAAGGTACAATCATACACAAATGCCAATGAAACATAAGATAATAAGTTTTGTCAGGTATATTTAGGGCCGATATATTATTTCATGTCACTTATAAGACTAAGAAATGGAAGTTACAGTTCAAAAAACAGAGGACCTAATAGTAATCAGACCTAACAAAGAAAGATACTGTTAGATATTCTCTCCAATGGTAGATACATATATAAGGAGAAGGAAGAGGAGGAAGAAACGTAGGGAGAGAAGAGGGAAGACGGTTAACATCTATTAAGGACTCACTATTTATCTGTCAAATACATTCATATCCTTCACTATCTGTCATAAATGTCCATTTATTCACTCATTCAACAAATGATTTCTCAAGTGTTCCTTATGTGTCAGGAAATTTTAGGCGCTGGAGATAAAATGATAAGCAACCAGTGACAAACTCTGTCCTCACAGAACTCACTGTCAAATAGTGAAGACAGACAGCATTCAAATCACACAACTACATAAATATATACTGTCATTAAGTGCTATGAAAGAAACATACAGTGAACTATGAAAATGAATGTAACAGAGATACCTAATCAAATTGGGTGGTGGGGGGTAGGGGAAAGGCAGCATCAGGGCTTTCTTGAAGATATAGTAATTGAGCTAAGATCTCAACACTAAGCTGAAGTCAACAGGTATAAGGTGAAGGGGTAAGGATAGTTTTAAGAATCCCAGACAGAAAAAAAAAGGCATATGCAAAAGCATAATCACAACTGAGAAACTGAAAGAAGGCCAAGAGATCTGAAGCACATAGAAAGAGTGGGGCATATCAAAAGGACTCCTAACACTGACTTAGAAATTGAAACAGATGGCCTATAAGTTCCTTTGTTCTAAGTTGATAGTATTTTGTGATCATTTTATATTCGTAAATAGCAGACACCCTAAAATTTGTTTATACATTAATAACAGGATTAACAAATACCAAGAACTTTTTAACAAGCAGAACCTGCTATAAATCATAGGCAAAATATAGCATATGAAAAAGAGCAAAAGTTTATATTTAAAAGAGAAGGGAAGAAAAATGTTTAGAACCTATTTTAAAATATTTTACATACATCAATTATAGTTACCAAGTGCTTCTACCTCTGAAGGAGCCAAAGAAGAATCTAGTTTCTCTATTTATCTATACAAACGTAAGAAACAGAAGTGTCACTAAACGGTTCCTGTGAATAGTAACCATGAATGCAGAATGTGGGCTGGCACACTGGACTCCCATAGGAGTCTTCAGCTCCTTCACTGTAATCAGAGCCAGTCAAGCAGAGAAAGTGATCAAGGCGGGGAGGGAAATGTGCAAAGGGAGCTGCTAAGACTTCAAAGACAAAATAACGCTGTGACATCATGGAAGTGTGGCTCTTTTGATAGTGCTTAATATGAAGTAAAGAAAGAGATCCTCAAAGTTAAGAACGTGCAAGGCTGGGTGGTAAAATGTTTAGCAATATGGATCCTAAAAATAAAAGACAAAATGATAAATAGCCTAAGACAGTGGGAAAATGTTATATAGTTAGAAGCCCCAGATTCAAGTTCAAAGTCTGACTTGTCCTGAGCCTCTATTTCCTCCTCTGTACGACAAAATAACATTTGCTGTGCTGAACAGTCTTGTTTTATAAACAAATAAAACAATTTATATGAAAGTGATTTTTAAATTGTAAAATACTGTTTTTATAACAAGTTTTACTAATACTGCTAATATTTCTTTCAGTCAATTAATACTTAATTCCCATTAATAAAGCTGTCCATTCCCTCACATTCTGAAATCAGAGCCAGAGAACTCTGCCTCTTTATCCTAATTGAGCTTCTCTCAAAACTCACTTCCTAATATAATATCTACAACATTTTCTGGTCCCCACTTTTATAATATCCCCCTTCAATTTGGGAGCATATGCACAAAGGCAGTTGTCTTCCACACATCATGCCATGATAATCAGAAGCCAATCAGAATGATCACCAAACTCCTCTAAAATACACAATTTGCCTCAAATCAGTCAGCCAATCACTTACTACTCCACATTCCAAAACCTCTCATTCAAATTCTATAAACAAATGGGAAAAGCTCATTAACAACCTCATCTGGATGGTCTGTCTCTAAAAAAGACAGCAGGGATTAATTGTGCTTTCCTTTCCTTGTTCATCTAGAAGAGTTCAACTACCCAGCATCTTTTTTTTTTTAAGGCAAATATCAATAAAGACTCGTGTTCTTTGCCATTTCCCTTAGGTGCTCCAGCCTCAAAAACCAAAGAAAAGCAAATGCAATCATCACTTACTTGCTCATACATTCACTAAATATTTGTTGATATCCTACTATATATGGGATATTGTTCTAGACACTAGGAACACAGCAGTGACCAAAAAAGACAAAAATTCCAGCCATAATGAAGCATTAAATTCTAATAGCAGGGAAAAATAAAACCCAACAAATCAGTAACATGTATAGTATGGCAGGGTGTGATAAGTACTAAGAAAAACTTTAGAATAGTGGGTAAATAAAATGTGTGTGTGTGTGTGTGTGTATGCACATATATGCAAACAAGAGAGAAAAAATCTTTTATATACAGTGACCAGGAAACAACTTGCTGAAAGCGTGATATTTCAGTAAAATCTTAAAGAATTGTTAATAAATTATTTCTTCATTTAAAATTTATTTATAGTTTATTCATACCATCAGTCACATATACATACACAGACACACACCCCTCCAATTTTAAATCTTATTACAGGAACATAAAATTAGTCAATATTACTTTAAAACTGGCTTTGAAAAATAATACTTATGCACTCCCTCATAACCATTCCATAAACACCTAAGCCATGAATGTGGGTGGCAGTTCCCAAGATGGATGGAAAATTTAAATTTAAAAATACCCTAAATAAAGTATGTGAATGTAGTTTAAGTGAAAACACATTACATTTTAGGATTAAAACACACCCAAAGGAATATTTTCAAAGCACCAAATGCATGATCACATTAAAATTTTACATGCAAATCCATAAGCATATCACTAAATATAACACTAAAGTTGAAGATTAGGTGAATTTCCTTAACAGTAAGAAAAAAACTTTTTCCTAGAAATATCGTAGGTATAATTTTTTTTTATAGTAGTTTACTTTTAGACCCATGCTATAAAGGTTCAAAATGCAAATATATATTTGAGACCCTAGATATGCATTTAAATTACAAAGAATAATACAAATATTGTTATGAGAAAGATCAGATTATTATTTAAACATGCTTGACTCAGTTCATTCTAATTTTGTATATAACAAAACAAAAAATGAAGAATCCCTGTCCAATTTAAGAATATGCAGTAGATTCTAATAAGCTTAGTCCCTTCTTAGGTATCAAAATTCTAACCAGATGGTCTGGTCATTCTAATAACATTTTAATGATCTTATGATTTGAAAACAAAACCTACTGAAAACTGCTATTTGGAGAATTCTATAACGGAGTTTCGCAAACGGCATATTTAAAGAATATAATTAAATAGGCATTAAAAAAAGCATGATGTTGGGACTTCCCTGGTGGTCCAGTGGTAAAGAATCCGCCTTCCAATGCAGGTGAGGCAGGTTCGATACCTGGTCAGGGAACTAAGATGCCACATGCTACGGGGAAAGTAAGTCCATGCACCACAACAGCTGAGCTCACGCGCCTCAACGAGTGAGAGAGCCCACATGCCCTGGAGCCAGCACACAACAACCAGAAGAAGCCCCGTGCTGCCAACTAGAGAGAAGCCCACATGCCGCAACTAAGACCCGACTCAGTCAATAAATAAATAAATAAATAAATAAATAAATAAATAAATAAATAAATAAATAAATTGGGGGGGCGGGGAAAGCATGATGTTTATTTAGCCACCAATCCCTTCTCCCTAAAACCAGGGTAAGCAAACCACATAGGCTAAATCTCGCCCACCTCCTGCTTTGTGAATAAAGTTTTACTGGAACACAGTCACACCCATTCATTTACATATTAGGTATGACTATTTTTGTGTGCTGTAATAGCAGAACTGAACAGCTGAGACAGAGCCTATGGCCCACAAAGCCTAAAAGGTTAGTTATCTGGCCTTTAGTAAAATGTTTACCAACCCCTACTTTAAAGGACTGGTAAAATCTTCTACCCATAGGCACAGTCTTACTTGGGTACTGGCCTCATCCTCACAATTTTTTCCTTAGGAACCACACCCATCCTCATCAAGTTGAAAATGTCTTTTTGAGGAGTACTGTCTTTAAAGGCAAGCTGACTCAGGGGTTCTCAGACTCACCTTTCAAATACTAATTTCTAGTTTCTAGTATGGATGCCATTCAGCTGCAAATGCTACTATAACAAATTCTGCTTTCAAATGGTTTTGCATCCATGCATATGTACACTGCTTCGAATATTCACCTCCATATAGTCTCTGTGTAGTTAATTACAAATCTTTTCATGGTTTCTACTTTGAACTTAGTGCAGTCACGCTTAACATATTTTCTATAAGCTACAGTTCTAGTCATATAATGTTAACTGAGCTCTACTCTTAGGCAGCTATTGGAAACCACCTCACTGGCCAATTAATTCTAAAGAAAAAATTCAGACTCCTGACCCTTTTAAGAAATCTGTATATAGCTAACTTATTTCTAGCATCATGGTCTTGGCTTTAACAACTACATACTAACTGAACTCATGGCTGACATCAGGCTCTACTTACTATACCTTTTTATCCCCAGTCTTCATTGATAGTTCCAGTATCTCCTCTCAACATGAGAGGTGTGGATCTGCTATTATGGTGTGAATAAAATGAAATAGATTCTAGGCAAAGTGCTTCTAGAAAAAAATTTAACTCTAAGAAATAAGAGCTTGACTTCTGAGTTTTTTCCTTTATTACAACATCAATATCTTTTCCTTTTTGTAAAAGCACAGAAGGCCCAAACACCTAATTTTACCATGGCAAACTATGGGTCACAAAGTGCTACTATCCCAAGAAAAATATTTTCCCTTTGTAATGTTTTAAATTCCTTTTACTCCTTTCTATGTATTACATATTTAAAAACTCAGTTGGGTTCAGTAGTAGTAGTAGTTGAATCTGAGATTAACTGTTATACATACAACTGAATTATCTCAATAAAATAGAGCAAAATCATTGTTGTTTGTAAACACGTCATTTATCAAAAATGATACAAAATACTTCATTTGAATTTTCAAAGAGCATAACTGCAAAGTGTCTCCCAACGGACACAAATGAAAAAGAGAGCAAGAAAGAAATGGAGGGAGGGAGGGAAGGAGGGAGGGAGGAAGTGAAGGAAAGGAGAGAAGGAAAAAAGTCCAATTTTAAAAGTCTTGCTGGAAAAGAAAATGCAAATAAGTGAATAACGATGTACTTACCGGAACTGTGGCAGTAGTCCATACACTGTGGAACTAGGGCTGTGAAGGCTACTAAATCTGGAGCTAAGAGAGATTCTGGCTTTCTACTCTCATTGAGCCACTTGCTGCTATGAAGGTCTTTAGTGTCAGAAGGACCCTGAAGCAATGGAATTAACTTCTCTTTTCCACTCTCACCTGAACAGAAATATTTATGAAAAAGGAAGTCTTATCAAATAAAACATAGGAGTACCCCGAAGATGTTTGATCTTAAAGTATACTAACATCATAATATAAAATTTCAGTTTATACTTGGTAATTGTAGCAGAACATTTAGTTATACTCTAAAAAGTATGACTGATAAAATTAAAAGCACTTTTAACTCTTAAAAGGTTGTTTTAATATTTAGCTAATGAATGTAGAACATGTTCAGAAAAGCTTATAAAACAACATGAACACACTGTATTCTAAATATTCAATGGAATCTGTACCTATTTAATCTTATCTAGACATTTAATCCACACTGGAAAAAATTAAATAACAAACAGTTTAAGGAAAATATTATGAAATAAAATATTGGAAGGAAGGCGAAATCAATTACAACATTCACTTGAAAAACAGCTGGGTTTTCTGTTTAATTTCATTATACTAACAACATTTTAATTTAATTTTTAAGTGTCATATACATCTATACCTCTTATCCCCCCCAAAAGTGTAAGAATAAACTTTCCTTTAATTTTTCCTCCCTCATAACCATTCTTAAAACTATGCAAAGATTTTTTCCTTAAATAAAAATTAACCTATTAATGTCAAGAAGTATCATCCTGGCACAATTAACATTTTTTTTCAAGTAAAAATAAAAAAATTTAAAACCTCTGATTCATAGGAACAATGAGTAAATTCTTGTTTCAGTAACGCTCCTTGTAAAACGCACGGCCAATTCTCCTACACAGGCAATAAAGTTTTACACGGTCCAGCTGCACATACCTGGGGCTTTGGCACAAATTTTTATTGATCCCATGGTCCCAGAGGCACATTTGACCAATGATGTGCTGCAGTACTTCAATTCAACATTCTGGATTGAGCCCTCAAGAGTTGGCAGGGGATTCTTAGATTTCACACCTAATAAAAGAAAACTGCAAATGTACTAGCCGATTGAATTTAAATAATTTTTATATTCCTTCACCAAGGCATTTAGACTTAATTATACTTTAATTATCTACCTCAGATGTTCTTACAGTATTTGTGTTAGGCTTCACAATTTAGTGTTTAGGAGTTTAAAAGATGCAATTTTAAAATAAATGGGCTGAACTTGCACAATTATACTTATGCAAATTTGAAACAAATATTTGTTTAAAAATCAGGAGACTAAAAAATCATATTTGGTTTTAGAATATAGAGTAAGATTTTCAATTTGATACAAATTTAACTTACAAATTGAGTTTCATTTAGGCAGAGACATTTAATTTAAGCATGAAACGTCTGCGTAAACAGCCTCCTCAAAATATCTTGGTCAGGTGGGGTGAAGAGAGAGAAACAAGATAGCTCAGAACAGCTCCTAAGTTAAAATACAATAGCTTATAAGCAAAACTGACATCCCATGTGTAGCTAAAAGAAACTAAAGGGATTCTATATCAATTAACAAAAAAAGTGGATATTAACATCTCTACTATATGCTACTTGCTGGAGAACATAAAAGCACAGAAGGGAACAATTACTATGACATAAATGGTAGGGAAAACTTAATTCAAAAAGGAGAGACTCATTTTGGCCCTGAAGGGTAGGTGAGAATTAAAAAGGCAGAGAAACCTTAAGAACATTACACTAACATTATTGCAAACCACTAAAATAATGATAATGATGATGAACTCTAATCAACTAACATTTACTGGAGGACTTACTATATGTTATACACACATCTCATTCAATCCTCACAACAGGGCTGTGATAAAGATGTTATTGTTATCCTCATTTTTACAAACTGGGATATAACAGCTTAGAGGAGTTAAGTAATTTTTGCTCAGTCCTACAGCAGAGAGAAAGAGCTGAGGTGTTTTACACAATTTGATCCTATCACAGAAAACTTCATCACTCATTTCACCTATATTCATGAAGAGTGGCCTTCTTTTCCCCTTCCACATTCCAATCAAATATATATTATCCTTCATATTTGAAACTCCTTTAAGGAGAACTAAGTATGAATAATTAAGAAAATCATGAACTTTTTATGACAGATATATTAAACATTACTCTAAAATCTTTGATCTCAAACTCTGGTGCATTCAAGAAGCCCCATAGTCCTCCAAGAGTCTTCCTGAGATGTGGCCCAGGAACCTGCAGTTTAACTAACACACTACATGGTTTGCCAGTAGTTAAAGAACATCATCTTGAGAAATACCTTCTCACATAGTAATCTTTACTTCAGAAGGACCTATAAATTTACTGATTCTTATTTGACTCTTATGTAAACATGTATCAATTGGTTGCTATTCCCCAATATTCACCACCTGTGTTATTTCCATTTGCAGTGGTACCTATTATCCTCAAAGCAGGAGTCTAAACGCTGTGTATTTATACATTTTTCTATGATTTTATCAGTTTTTAACAAATTCTCAAAATCTATGCCTCAAAAAACTTAAGAAGCAGTATTTCAGAAAGTTAAATGATGCCAACAATACAAAATAAACATAGCAGTAGTAGTAATAACAGTTGTAGCAGTACTACTAGTTATAGCACCTAACACTCAATGACTAAGTGCCATGCACTATGCCCAGTTTGTTATTTTTATTCATCTCAAAAGAAAAAAAAAAAAGGTAGCTATTACTATTCCACTTTACATTCAGGAAAACCAAGGTTTAGAGAAATAAGGATTTTGCCCAGGCTGAAGTCAGAAAGTGGGCAGGCATGGTTCACTTTTCTCTTTATAAGAAAAGAAGCTGAGTTACCCTGCATATTTAACATCTACTGTGGATACAGAAGTTATAATCAGTGGATAATTTAAGCTGCTCCAATCATTATGCTAAGTGATGAGAGGGATACAAAATGGAATAATACCCTCCTCCAACTCTCAAGCCCCCAGAGTCAGACTCTCATTCTATGCCAATTTTTTGAAAAAACGTAAAGAATCTAGATAGTGATGAGCAGACAAGAGCTAATCAAAGAGTCTCTCAAGGGTTACTGATGGTGTTAAGAACCAAAAGAATTGAATTAGTTCTGGTAGATGCAAAAATAAACAAATATGAATAGACAAAAATGGCCTTTTAAAAAATTATTTTACAAGCTGCCTCTGTTACAGTTTACACCAAGTTTAGGACTCTACCTTGAATCTCAAATGATATGTCTTTGTTAATATCTAATGCATGTCATATATAGACTCTTATCAGAAGAAGTTGCTGGAAACCTCTTCTGATAAGAATCACTTATACATATACAAAGCATCTTAGTTTACACTAATACTATCAAGAAATTATTTCACTTTTTATGATCATTACGTCTCAGATTTTTTAAAAAATATTTATTTATTTGTTTATTTGGCTGCATTGCATCTTAGTTGTGGCATGCAGGATCTAGTTCCCTGACTAGGTATCAAACTGGGGCCCCCCTGCATTGGGAGTGAGGAGTCTTAGCCACTAGACTGCCAGGGAAGTCCCTCTCAGATATTTTTAAACTTGTTTTAGTAACTAAAACATACTGCATACTTTCTCTTTAAGAAAACTTTTTCAAAAACTAATTTGTTTTTAATGGCTCAAGCTCAGATTTTTTAAAAGATAATTATAGTCATCTTTTGATAGACTACAACAATGGAGAAAAAGTGCTAGTAAAAAATAACCTCAGTAACGTAAATTATGGACTTTGGGTGATGATTATGATGTGTCAATGTAGGTCCATCATTCGTAACAAATGTGCCACTCTGGTAGGGGATGTCGATACTGGGAGAAGCTGTGCAGACCAAGAAGGAGGCAGAAAGTATATGGAAAACCTCATACCTTCCTCTCAGTTTTGCTGTGAACCTAAAATTACTCTAAAGAAGAAAAATTATTAATAAAAAATAATTTTAAAATAAACTTGGTTTATTTGCACTCTACCATCAAACCAAAATTTGTAAAACACCCCAAACATAAGCACTAGGGAGGTAGAACGGAGCAGAGTATTGGCATTGCACAACTCAGGGCACCATTCACATTTTTTTCTGTCTACGTGAATGCAGCTTCCTGAAACTGTGAAAGGAAATCTCCTGTTGGGAATGCAACATGGTGAAACAAAAAGACCAAAAGCTCTGAAACGGAAAAAGCAAGGCTTCAGATATAGGTAGCATTACATATCTAGTAGTTACGTGGCTTAAGGCAAGCCACTATTACTGTTCCATGTGGAAGCCAAAATACTACAGTTATTGTTCAAGGTATTTAACTCTGAGAAATCTGCTGAACTTTATACAGAACTTAATTTAGGGAAGAGATGCAAAATTTTGATAAGATGCATAGTCAGCTGACATGAGTCAATAGGACAATCACAAAGACAGTGACAATATCTTACATTTGAAATAATGACTTTACAAAGCATTACAAAGCAATCTCGTGGATTCACTCAAATATTGCTGTAATATTCTACTAGAGGAAGGGAAGAGGGACTCCCTAAGGCACTGCAATTGAAATACAACTTTACATGGTATACACTTTCAATGGAAGAATCTAAAAATAATAGTGAATTTTTGTAATACAATTTAATATTAAAAAATGCACTGTTACTTTTTCCCCTTAGAGTATTTTTCTGAAAAATATTAACTCTGAACACACATTCTTAGTCTTGTGGTGCACCCTTAGCTCAGATTCTTTTTACACTGCCTTTCTTGCCCAACATAATTCTCCTGGCCTCACAGACAAGTTAAACCCCCCAAGTTCAGTAATCAACTTATGATCACTCTTATAATTATCATCTATAAATCAGAAGATGAAATAATGAGAATGACCTGTATATCTGTGTGGAAGTAAAAGATTAAGGAGTCAAGCCATATGTAAGTTTAGATCTCTTTCCTCCTTAATTTTTACGGGCCTAAACCAACAAAGAAATGAAAATGAAAAGATAAGCGCTATATGTGCAACTCTCAAAGAGGCAAGAACTGTCATCAAAATTTCAGAAGATGGATGCTGATGAACAAGTAACAACAAGATGACTTAGAGAAAATTGCCCGTGGGTTATTAAACTAAGAAGCAAGTTGATCTGCAATAAGCCCTGGAAAGATAAGAATTAAAGAAGCCAGGCAGTTCAGAGGGCAGGAATGCAGATGAGGCTAAAAAGATGAGCAGTGACTGAAAGTCTATCTAATAACCACACATCCTTTGTTTTAATTCGTGAAGCCACGCAACTAACCCACACTCATCCTGGCAAAAGACTGAAGGGTTCACGCTGGAGAGGTTGAACCAGAAGGACTTTGAACTAAGGGATAATACCAAGGAAAAGGCTGCATGCTAAAAACGGGAGATTGTCTAAAAATCTATATAAAATAGATGTACTGAATAATGAAATCTCCTTTTCTTTTACTCTCTAGGGACGCTGAATGCCAGAGTTACAACCTGCAGGAAAGAAGTGGAAGGTTTTCTATCTGTGAAAACTGGCCAGTCCAAGAAAAAGGAACCAGAGATACTGATAACTGATTATCCCCAAACAACAACAACAAAAATGAGTAAGTGTCCAATTCCCCTACAATAACACCAGCCATTCAATAAGCTCCAACCTCACATACAGGTTCCCAATTAGTTATTTAGTATTTTATTCTACAATATGAGGGCTCATCAGAAACTAGGTATAAATCACTAACATGAAAAGTAGAGATAAACAACAAACACAGAAAAGGAACTTGGGGTAAAACGACAATGCTGGGGGAAAACTTAGGTAATAATAATTATATTATTGTATTATACTTACTACTACTATTACTACTACTACTGCTGCTCTACTGCTGCTGCTGCTATCCTTGGAGGGAGTACAGAAGACACTAGAACAAGAATAGCATGTTTAGCTGAACTTTTCAAAGAACAAAATAGAGCCATGAGAAATTAAAAACATGATGTTAATTCTCCTTAATATAAAAATAAGAAAATAAAGGCGAGGAAATCTACCACATAAATTAAAACAAAAAATCCAAAGAGATTGCAAATGGGCCAAATGACCAAAAAATGAAAGGATCAGCATAAACAATCAAATATCTGAAAAACAAAACTTCTAGGAAGAACTATTAAAACAAAATGGAGAAAATAATCAAAGAAATAATTCAACAAGCTTTCCCCAAATGAAGTACATGAGTTCAAATTAACAGGGTACACCATGTATCCAGTGCAACAAATGAAAAAACAAATATCAGGGGTAAAGAGAGAAGCTCCTAAAAGTTTCTGAGATAGAAAACAAACAGATACATAAAAACAGAAAAATGTTAATACATAAACATACAATTAGAATGGCATCAAACTTCTCAACAGCAACACTGGAAACAAGAAGACAACAAAGCAATGCTTTTAAAGCATTCTACAGAAAAATCATTCCCAAACTACAAATCTACATATACACCCAAACTACCTTCACATATGAAGGCAGAATAAAGATTCACTCAAACATGCCATATCTGAAAGAAGTTTACTTCCTTTGCTAGAAAGACAGTTACAGAACTGTGCTCCACCAAAAAGAGGAATAAATCAGGAAAGAATAATATATGTGATCCAAGAAACAGGGGATCCAATATAAGAGAAAAGGGAATTCCCAGGACAATGATAAAAGGAAACTTCAAGACATCTGTAGCAGGTTCAGAAGGAAATAGAGATTGAAACAGGAGGAAAGTACACTAAAAGAATAATGACTACAAAAATTAAAACTAGGGACTTCCCTGGTGGTCCACTGGGTAAGACTCCACGCTCCCAAGGCAGAGGCCTGGGTTTAATCCCTAGGGAACTAGATCCCACATGCATGCCGCAACTAAGAGTCCACATGCCGCAACTAAAGATCCTGCATGCTGCAACTAAGACCTGGCACTGCCTAAATAAATAAATAAATAAATAAATAAGGTATAAAATACTTTAAAAATTAAAACTAATTATCTAATGCATCTGAACATATTGAGAGAAGACATGCTTCTCTAAGAATTTGGAGGAATTAATATTAAGTACATGGAACACTAATGAAACAAAAAAAGGCAGTTATTAACTCCAAGGATAAAAGTTGCATAAGAAAAAACATTTAAAGGTAGTGTACTATAATTCATACATACACGGTCATAATATATTAATACTGAATATATATTTAAGCAAAAGCTGTGATATAATTAGATGACTTAGGAGAAAAGAAGAATAGAAATACAGACAGCGAGTATTGGCCATAACAGCTAAATCTTGGTAGGCGAAATAATGCCATCCCGCCCTCACTCAAGATGCCCATATCCTAATCCCAGGATCTGGGAATATGTTATCTTAACATGGCAAAGGACTATTAAGGCACAAACAGAATTAAGGTTGCTAATAAGCTGATTTGAAATGCGAAGATTATCCCATACTATCCAGGTAGAACCAATGTAATCATCAGGGTTCTTAAAAATGAAAGAGGAAGGCAGAAGAAGAGAGTCAGAGAAAGACATGTCATGACAGAAGCACTACAACAGAAATGCAATCTTCTGGCTTTGAAGATGAAGGATGAGGGCCACAGACCAAGGAATGCTGGTGGCCTACAGAAGGTGGAAAAAGCAAGGAAACAGATTCTCTTCTAGAGGCTTCAAGAGGAACAAAGCCCTGCTGACACCTTGATTTTAGTGAGACTCATTTTAGACTTTAAACTACAGAACTGTAATAAAATGAACTTATGTTGTTTTAAGTCATTAAGGTTGTTGTAGTAGAAAGTATGTTTACAATATCTAAACATGAAAGATAAGAAAATTTCAATATAAGCATTTTATTTAGAAATTTAGAGGTAAATATCTAAGAATGAGCCGAAAATGACTGCCCCTAAAACACCAGTGAAGATTATAAGGGCCCACAGAACTGACCTTTTTGTTACAAGCCTTACAAAACTATAATTTAATAAAATAAAACAAAAGGTCATTCAGGACATTCAAGCAGCCAGGACTCATTCTAGATACACAAAAATAATAAAATCATATGATAGTGAACCAATAGTAAAGGTTTCCGTAGAGGGAAGAGGTAAATTCTTTTAAAATACGCATTGAAAGAGTAGAGTTATTAGGGAACGTTATACAAGATAGCAATAGCAAGGAGCTTCTAAATGGTTGGTACTGCAGTAAAACCAAAGCATTATCATTTCAGGGGAAGAATATAAGGAGAAAGCAAAAGGAGAGGAAGATTTATCACATGAGAAGAAGGCGGAAGTCGTAACAAGAGCAGCTGGGCAGGCAAGAACAAATAGGTGGACCAAGAAAGCTGGTTAGTTCCGAGGCTCAATAGGTGACAAAGACTGCAAATGACCTCCTGTGATAAGACATGCAAACAGGAGACAGCAAACTTTCAAAGGTAGTGGTTGTTTTCTTATTGTTGCTGATGATAATGATTTTATTGTTTTTAACATGGAAAAGCAGCTGAAGTGACAGCCTAGGGCTAAACCAAAATATTTGGGTAAAAATCACCTAATACTTTGAACAGAATATAAAATATAACCATTGAACTATAACCAATTAAATGATAGAAAACAAAAAGTAATCTCAAAAGTATAGCTCACAATGATAATTAGGTGATAGAATTGAACTATCACAAGGAACATATTCACAAGGAACAAAACACAAAGTCTTCTATAGCAAGAGCTTACTTTTCACTGTCCCACCCTCACCGCAATCCCTGTCCATTCTGCTGTAGTTTCCAGCAAAAAGAGAGTCAACAGGCATTTACTAAGTATCTACAAATCTGGTTCTCTGTCTTTTTTTAACATCAACAATGGCAAATAAACATTTGACAAGTAAAGACTCTGCTTCATACTGACAGAATGATGAAAAAGGTGCCCTAATTTAAAACAATATATTCTGCCACCTAGTTTATGACATAACTCTTAATGTAAATATTAACAAAATAAAGTCTGCTTCTAACTCTAAAATTCCATGAATCAGAATCTCGATCCTACATGTCGTTGCCATATAGCCACGTACATTCCTCGAAAACTAATCTGCAGTATCAATAAGAATTAACCTGCTCTTCTTCAAGATTACTTAACTTTGTGCTATGATTACAGGTGAGGGAATTTAGACAGTTCTGGCTATAAGGAACTAGAAAAATAAATCTTTTCATGTGGAAGGGGGCGGAGCCTGGTTAGAATACTGAAGAACTTACAACTTCTGGGCATAGTCTAACAAGAAGACTTCAGTAACTCATTTAGACTTCATGGGCTTAAAAGAAGAGAATTCCAGATAGCTTACCAAAGTACCTCAATTATAACAGATGGTCAAGAACAAAGAATTTTCTTTATCCTTGACGTCTTCACTACCAAGTGTGGAAACTAAAAAACTAACATTAATGTTGGCAGATCATATCATTAATTTCTTTTCCCTTAGGCTGCTTTTAAAGATTTATGCTTGTCCTTAGCACACTGGGGTTTCACCACAACGTATCTACTTAGAAATTTAGGTTTATTTTTCCTGTTCGGGATTTATGATTCTTAAATCTGAAGATTCACATCTTGCATCAATTTTGTGGGGTAAAAAAAGGGAAGTCTCTAAATAGTGCCTCTCTCCTAGTTTCTCTTTCTGAGAGTCTTACTAGACCTATACTGAATCCTCTCATTCTAGTGACCAGATCTATTGACTGGTATTTCACATTTTCGTCTCTGTTTTCAGTGCTGCATTCTGGATTATTTCTTTATATCCACCTTTAGGTTCACAAATAGTGTCTGTAGCTATGTCTAATCTGTATCATTCATTCAGTGACTTCTGACCTTCCTTTTTTTAAATTCTCTAGTCCTTATTGAGAATATCTATGCCTCCCTCCTATTTTCAACTCCATCTTTTACTTCTTTAATAACTTTAAACTTAGTAATTTTATACTCTTTTTCCAGTTATTATATTACTGAAATTCTAGGAGTCTATATTGGCCATTGGAGGTCTGTGCTCTTGGGGGATTATTTTCAAGTCCTTGGTAATTTGGGATTCTGGGCTTACATTTCAAAAGGCTTTCTTTTTTAAACACACTGCCAGAATTAAGGGTATTTGCCAAAGCAAATATTTGTGTTTACTATTAGATACCCAGAGATGTAACCAGTCCACCCAGGATCACATTTTAAGTTAACTTATTGGTTTGATAGTTCCTAGACCATGAAGAAATTAAAATCTGAGTGCTGACAGGACTGTGGTTACAAATTCTCAGGGAAAGCACCCTCCGTCTTCCCCATCAAGGCCAAAACAAAGAAGCTTCTTTGTTAAAACGAGAGTGGGGCAGATTTTTAAAACAGTCCATCTTTCCACTAGTCCTTAGAAGTTATGAGCTTAGGGAAATGGAAATCACGTCCCAATTCCTCCTTTCTTGTCCCCACCCTGTTCTGGTGATTAAAAGCCAAGCCCACTGGTAACTGAGGTTGCCACAGCCCATTAGAACAGTCAAAGCATGAATACCTGCTTCCTACTTTGGTTTTTCGTTTCCTCCTTGCTTGGGAACTTTTTTTTTTTCTTTCTTGCAGGTTCAGCAGTTCACTTAGAATTATATGTGTTATACATTATCCAGCATGGGTGTTCGTAAAGGAAAGGATTTCAGGTTAATTAGCATACCATGCTACCAGGCACAGAAGTCACATCACGCTATGCTATACGTTTCTTAAGTAAATATACCTCGTAATTGAATTTTTTCTCCCTAGGATTTCATCCATGATAGATGAGGAAGCAACAAGTATTTTTTGAGGTTAAACACTGCAGGTTATGCAGAGACATTAAACACATTATAAATCCCAAAATGTACTAGTTTAACTACTTTGTTTCCATAACTGTAAAGTGGGTATAATTCACCAGCTACCTTACAGAATAATCCTAAGCCCCGAAATGATAAGTGGACGGTGGTTACCAGAGCACCTGGCATGTAAGTGTTCAATAAATGTTAGCTAGTACATTCTCACTGTTACTATTACAACAAACAACACAAGCTTATCAGGGAAGTTCAGTTTATATACATTAAGGCGTAATAAGGCAGTTTACTAAATGATACACTAATCACTACACTTTATTCTAGTATAAACTCTGCCAGCAAATAACTCCTGACAAGCATTCTTTTACTATAAGAACTGTGAATGCATGCAACCAAGATTCATTCTTGCTACTTCAATCACTGACCTCCAAGGACAAAGTCAAAGGCCTACCACATATAACTCTGGATTGTCTCTCACTGTGAAGGGCAATCACCCTGACTTGAGGATGCAAGTTTTTGTCTGCATCACTTAAGGATGATCATCTACTAATGGTTCCTTATGCATACACTAACTTTTGACTCCCATGTCTCATTCATTCACTCACTGATTCATTATGTTTTTACTATACACTACTATATGCCAAGCAAAGTCTAGGGTTATAGGGGTAAACAAGACCAATTCAAGCTCTTCTCTCATGAAATCCACAATCTAGTTGAATGAATAAATAAATCCATGAATCAGTAAATGGTAAAGAATACAAAAGAAAATTCACCTAAGAGGAGATACAATAAAAAGATGTATGACAAAAGATCAATTTTGCTATAACAAAAGTGAGTTAAAGGGAAACTGGAAATGTAAGCAACAAACAACATTTAAAGTTGTTGAGGTTTTACTAAAATAACCATTCTCCTTCATTACCAGTTGCATTAAATATTCATGGAATGATGTGAGAGAACAATACATCTATACATTATTTTTTTTAAGTTTATAATCCATAACCAAGTAATTCAGTCCTGGTAATTTATCTCAAAGAAATAACTAAAAAGAAGGAAAAATGCTTTATAGCAATATTAATTAGCAGCAAAACTCAGAAAATACTTTAAATGTCAGAAGAGGAGAATGGTTAAGTGCACTGTAAAATATCAATATCTCATTATTAATAAAATCCTATGTTACTTGATGTTTATGTAAAAGTATACAAAATGTATCTATAAGAAATGTTAAATCAAACAACAATAGAACATCAGATGGTACATGCAATATGGTTACAACAATGAAAACTACACATGGAAAAATAATAGAAATTATACAGAAATTGGCATTAATGTAGAAATTTGAAATTTTATAAAACTTCATATATAATCTAAATATTGACTTACT
Source organism: Mesoplodon bidens (assembly GCF_964165515.1). Classification (NCBI taxonomy): domain Eukaryota; kingdom Metazoa; phylum Chordata; class Mammalia; order Artiodactyla; family Ziphiidae; genus Mesoplodon; species Mesoplodon bidens. The sequence continues at coordinate 42,489,094 of NC_138173.1, read as the reverse complement.
AATAATTCTGGAAGCTTTAATACCATCATATAATAAGGTTTCACATTAAAGACTACAAACAAATAATACTCTATAACAATCATAGGTAGACTCCGAAGGCAACAACAAAATCCCCCTATTTCTGGCATATATATCCAAACTTATAAGTGAAAGGAAAGAAGATAAATATGGTTAATATGTAAATTTATAAATAACACTAAGCTTTCCAATAAATAACCCAAATACTATACAAATTAAATGGTAGAAGATCTCAGGAGTCTAAGAAATAATTTTTAAAATATGTGCAAGGAAAGAAAAAACAGAAATGATAATCCAATCTCTACATAAATTGAGCTCTAAATTATTCACGAATCAGTGCAGGTCACATCCCTACAGGACAAACATTACTACTGCCAAATTCAGAGTAAAATATCCTATCAGGTAGCTTAGGTATGGTTAAGCTAAGAAATAATAGCATCAACTCAAGGTCACATTCACCCTATTCTAACCAAAAAGAAACGTAATTAAGATTTTTAAAGACGCTTCTTCTTTGTTCATTACAGAAATAAACAAGTTCCACTTCCAGAAAGGCAAGGTAGATTTTTCCCTATTTCTCTTGCTAAGTACAACTAAAACCCCAATACTATATACAAAACAAAAATAAGAAGACTCTGAAAGGTGGAAAGAAGAAGGCAGATCAGTTAGGGATCTCAGGATCCAAAGAAAGACACAGTGGTAACGTGCATAGGCTTTGTTTTTGCCTCACATATTCCAGACTTGAAGCTGAAGAAGCCAGCAACCCAGAAAGGGCAACAGGTACAGACATAAAAAGTCCTAACAAAAGCCTATTCTCCCTAGCCAAAGGACCTGAATAAAAAGCATCCCAACAGCAAGACAAAAAACCCTTAGACAATAACTGCTCTACTCCAGGCAAATGCCACAGAAAAAACTGTGGTCCCAACTCCCACCAACATTAGTGAAGGTCAACTAGACTTCTACTTTCAACATGTTCTAACAAGGAAACCCAGTGCCCTAACTTGGGTAGTATAAAAGAAGGCTTAATAGGGAAACCTGGACGTCCAACCCAACCCAGCATTAAGAAGGCACCCCTCAACCTTCCAGAGTGGTGTCAAAGAAGGTCTAGTAGAGAGTCAGGATCTTCACCAACCTTCAGCAATAATGAGCCACCCTACCACCACCACCATGGTGTCAGTAGAGACTTCATGGTGAGCAGTAATGAGGCCTGGCAATCCAACCACTCCAAGCCAGGGAGTTACCACTGGAGGTCTAAATGAGAGCTAGAATTCCCAACTTGGGCCAGAAGTTACAGGGCCCCCCCAACACCGTTAGATACCAATGGAAGCCAAATGGAAAACCTGGACTTCTACCTCCACCGGGCAGTAGCAAGGGAGCATGTCCCCTTCCACAGTTGGAGCATTATCAGATGAAGCCATACAAAATAGACAGTTTAAATAAGATCTAGAGTCTCAGAAAACAATATCCAAATTTTCAGGTTCCATTCGAAAATCAACTGTCATACCAAAAACCAAGATCCCAAAGCGAATGAAAAAGACAATTAATATATGCCACTGAGATGACAGAGATGTTAGAACTACCTGACAAAGACTTTTAAAACACCATCATGAAAGTGTTTCTACGAGCAATTATAAGCATGCCTGAAACAAATGAAAATAATAATTTAGCAAAGGAAGGAAGGAAGCAGGCAGGCAGGCAGGCAGGAATGATGACAAAAAAGGATTCAAATTAGAAATTTTAGAATTGGGAAAATGCAATACAGAAATAAGAACTAAATGAATGGGTTCAACATCTGAACAGAGAAGATAAAAAAAGAATCACTAAACTGGCAGATAGCACAATAGAAATTATCTAATCTGAACTATACAGAAAATAGAAAGAAAAAAAAAAAAAGAACAGAATCTCAAGTACCTGTAGGACCATAACAAAGGATCTAACATTCAAGTCATCAGAGTCCCAGAAGGAAAGGAGAAAGGTAGGGCTGAAAAAAGTACATGAAGAAATAACTGCAAAAAACTTCTTGAATTCGGCAAAGATATAAACCTGAAAATTCAGAAGTTGAGTTAACCCCAGATTAATCAAAGAAATCAAAACACGTCATAGATAAACTTCTAAAACTAAAGACAGAAAAAATCTTAAAGGAGTAAAGGAGAAATGACACCTTACTCACAGAGGAAAAACAGTTCAAATGACAGCAGATCTTTTAAATTTGAAACCATAAAGTCTAGGAGGAAGTGGCACAACATTTTTCAACTGCTGAAAATATCCTTCAGGATTGAAGGGGAAAACCAGACATTCTCAAATGAAGGGAAACTAAGAAAATTTGTAACTAGTAGACCTTCCCTAAAAGAATAAAGTAAGTTCTCCAAACAAAAAGAATTAAAATAAGGAACTGTGGAATATTAGGAAAAAAGAAAGAATATAATAAGCAAAAATAGAATACACATAATAGACTTTTATTCTTTTATTGAGTTTTCTAAAGTATGTTTCATGTTGAAGCAAAATTCATACCTGATGTGGTTCTCAATATTTAAGACAACTATATTATAAACAGGAGAGGGTTAAGAAACAAAGATAAGTATGCTTCCTACACATCAGCTGAACTAGAAAAATGATGATACCAGTAGACTATAATAAGTTAGATATATGAAATATAAACCCAAAACAACCACTAAAAAAGTTTCACAACAAGATACACTCAAAATAACTACACATAAATCGAAATGGAATTCTAAATAATGTTCAAGTAACCGAAAGGCAGAAAAATAAAGACTCTAAAAACAGAGTGATCAAACAGAAAGCAAAACCTAAAAACTAAAATGGCAGACTTAAGGCCTAACCAACCAATAGCTACATTAAAGGTAAATGATCTAAATCTAGCAATTAAAAGACAAGATTGCAGACTGGATTAAATATGATCCAACCATATGCTATCTACAAAAAACTCACTTCGAAGATGAGGTAAGCAAGTTGAAAGCAAAAGAATAGAAAAAGGTAGATCATACAAATATTACTCAAAAGAAAGCAGAACATAGCGAGATACCACTTCACACAGTTAGATGGCTATTTAAAAAAGAGAGACAATAACAAGTATTGGCAAGGATGTGGAGAAATACTGACACTCATACATTGATGGTGGGAATGTAGAGTGGTGTAGCTGCTACGGAAAACAATTTGGTAATTCATCAAAAAGTTAAACAATGAGATAACGTATGATCCAGCAATTCCACTCCTAGGTAAATACACAAGAGAACTGAAAGATAACTGAAAACATATGTTCACACAAAAGCTTGCATGACGTTCCCATGACAGCATTGTTCTTAATAGTCAAAAAGTGGAAACAACTCAAATGTCCACCAACTGATAAATGGACAAACAAAATGTAGTACATTACAGAGTATTATTCAGCTATAAAAAGAAATGAAGTACTGATACATGCCGTGATATGGATGACCCTTGAAAACATAACTCTAAGTGAAATAAGTCACATAGAAAAGGTCACATATTGTATGATTCCACTCATAGGAAATACTGACATAGGTAAATCCATAAGGATACAAAAATCAGTAGTTGCCAGGGGTTGGAGTTAAGTGGAAATGGGGAGTTACTGCTAAAAGGATATGGGGTTTCTTTTTAGGTGATAAAATATGTTCTAAAACTAGACAGTGGTGTGATGGCTGCACAACTTTATGAATATAATAAAAACTTCTGAGTTGTATACTTTAAAATGGCTAAATGGTAAATGTTGTGTATGAATTAATGTGTGTGAATTTAATCTCAATGTTTAAAAAAAAAAAAAAGCAGGAATGCTTACATTAACCTCAGATAAAGTACACTTGAGAGAAAAAAAAAAAATTACCAGAGTAGATACTCCAAAAAGACACAGCAATGCTAAGTGTAAATGAAACTAACATAGCTGCAAAAACTGTAGGACATAGCTGATAAAAAGAGAAATAAACAAATCCACAATTCTAATTGGAGACTTCAACACCTCTCTTAACAACTGACAGAATAACTAGAAGAATATCAACAAAGATATAGAAGATGGCAAAAACACTACCAATCAATAAGCTCTTCATGATATGACAGAACAACAAAAGAAAAAACATTCTTTCCAAGTGCCTAAAGTAAGGTAGACCATGATATTCTGAGCCATAAATGAATCTCAACAAATTAAAAGAACTGAAGTCAACAGTTTCTGCTCTGACCACAACTGATTCAAATTAGAAATCAATAGGAAAAGAATAATAGGGAAATCTCCAATTACTTGGAAATTAAGCAGATCTAAATATTCCACAAGTCAAAGAGGAACACTCAAGAAAAATTAAAAACATACACTGAACTGTATGAAAATACAACATCAAAATTTGTGAAACACAACTAAAGCAGTTCAGAGAGGAAATTTTATAGCACTAAATGTACACACTGGAAAAAGTAAAAGTCTGAAGTCAATAATCTAGGTTCTCACCTCAGAAACATAGATAAGAAGAGAAAGATAAACCCAAAGCAATCAGAGGAAGGATATAATAAAGATAGCAGAAACCAATGAAGTTTATTTAATCTGTTTTTTTTAAATAATTTAAATTGAAAAACTTCAGCAAGGCTAACAAAGGGAAAAAAAAAAAAAAGAGAGGGACCATAAATTGCCAAATCAGGAATGAAACGGGATATCACTACAGACTGCAAACATCAAAAGGTTAATGAGAAAATAATACAAACAATTCTGCACACAGAATGTGACAACTTTGATGATATGGATCAATAAGTCAAGAAAACAACAAAAACATTCCCAAAAGGTAAATCCAGGGATAGATAGAAAGTTGCATCAAATCTTTGAAGAGGAATTGATATCCCTTCTAAACAATCTCTTCCAAAACTAAGAGTGAGAGAAAACACTTCCCATTGCATTGTATGAAGCTCGAATTACCCTGATTCCAAAACAAAGACATTGCAAAAAAAAGGAAAACTATACACAAATATTCCTCATTAATATACATGTGAAAATACTCAACAAAACATTAGACATGGAATTCAGCAATGAGTTTGTGGGTGCATATATATAAATTATACATAAATAATCATGACCAAGTGGGATTTATTCCAGGAATAGATGTTTAGTTCAGTATTGGAAGACCAATGTAATCCACCATATTAACAGGCTAAAGAAGAAAAAGCATAACAATATCTATTGATATAGAAAATGCATTTGACAAAATTCAACACCCACTCATGGTAAACACTTTCAGGGAAATAGGAAGAGAGAACTTCCTTAACATGAGAAAGAGGATCTACGAAATACCTAAAGCTACTTAATGGTGCAAAACTGAATGCTTTCACGCAAAGACTGGTACAAAGCCAAGGATGTCAGCTTTCATCGCTGTCATTCAGCATAATGCTGGAAGTTCTACCTAGAGCAATAAGACAAGAAGGAGAAATAAGAGGTACAGATGAGAAAGGAAAAAAGGTGGAAACAACCCACATGTCCTTCAACAGATAAATGGTTAAACAAACTGTGATAAATCCATACCATGGAATACGATGCATCAATAAAACTGAACTATTTATACACACAACTTAAACATCACATATTGGGCTTCCCTGGTGGCGCAGTGGTTGAGAATCTGCCTGCTAAAGCAGGGGACGTGGGTTCGAGCCCTGGTCTGGGAGGATCCCACATGCCGCGGAGCAACTAGGCCCATGAGCCACAACTACTGAGCCTGCGTGTCTGGAGCCTGTGCTCCGCAACAAGAGAGGCCGCGATAGTGAGAGGCCCGCGCACCACGATGAAGAGTGGCCCCCACTTGCCACAACTAACGAAAGCCCTCGCACAGCAACAAAGACCCAACACAGAAAATAATTAATTAATTAACTCCTACCCTCAACATCTTCTTAAAAAAAATTTATTAAAAAAAATCACATATTATATGATTCCTTTTACATGGTATGTCCAGAATAGGCAAATTCATAGAAACAGAAAGCAGATTAGAGGTTATCAGGGAATGAGGCAGAGGAGAGACTGGGGAGTGACTACTTAAAGGGTATAAGGTGTTTTTAGGGAGTGAAATGTTCACCACATTGTAAATACACTAAATATCATTGAATTTTACACTTTAAAATTGTTAATTGTATGTTATGTGAATTTTACCTCAATAATACAGAGAAAGAGAGGAGAGAAAAATCAATCCATCTACCTAGGGAGGGTTTAACAAGAAAACCCACTGGCTCACATATTTAAAACCTAAAAGAAATTTGAAAAATACCTATTTATTACCCTTTCTACCTCCCTTTTACTTCATGTTTATGAAAATTCATTTATGGAAGAATGTTCAGTGTTTAAACTATTAATAGGTGTTTTTTCTAAGAGTTGAAGGGAAGAGAAACACAGGCATGTGTAGGTGGAATCACTATAAATCTTTATGGACTAATTAATATACTTTTTAATCATTCATGATGTTCATCAATTTGTTGTAGAGCTATCCTAAAAAGAGTTATTTTACATTCCAAAGGTTTATCAAATTTTAATGCCTATAAAATACTCTATAGTTCTTGAAGAACAAATACTAAAAACTATAATGAAATATTACTTTAAGAAGTTCTTTGAAAATACTTTTAAATAAACACATGTATCTTTAAAAATCAGTTTCGTAAGCGGCATATCTTTATCATTAACTAGATAAAAAGAAAAACTAGAAAATTATTCCTGTGTCCCTCAAAGTAATTTTTCATAAGCAAGTCAGAGACAAATTTCGTATACTATATAATAGTTATACTGACAGGTTATTACACCAAAAGTATATTAACCTTCAATCCCTGACTCATTCAAGAAATGTTTGCAGGAATACTTTTAGCCTCTTTATCTGGTCAAAGAACTAGAAGCTAAGTGGTGTCTGTACAAACCAATCATTTCACCAGCAGTTTTATATTTCTTTAAAGCCTCATATAAAAAGCACCTGCCTAAAGTGAGTAATGGAGTTTTACATTCATTGCACTTAGGAACAGCGTATGTAACCTATTCCGTTTTCCTCCCTTGTGGAATATATTTCAGCTTATATTGCACAACACGTTACCAATGCATATAAAGACTCTCTGATCAGCCATTTGGACTGCAGTCAGCAACCTGCCTGAGTGCTTTATTTTTTTTTCCCTGCCCTAAATAACATACTCACTTAATTCAACAACTCAAATGAAAAAATCTTTTTAAGATGGTGATCTTACTTTCTTAATAAATATATAACATATGTATGTGAACTAACTGTATTTGAAATACAAATGGTGAGACACGATTCTTGAACAAGGTTTGCGCAGTAATAGTTGAAAACTAGTTGAATACATCAATCCAGGGGAAAAAAACAGAAGGCTATATGCCATGTCTTCAGGTCTGTTTTTTCTCTTGAGCAACGTACAATTAAAAACTTTCTGTAACCACACTAAAAAGCTAACTTAATTTTGACACATTAAAGGCCTGGAAGTAAGGCTAAACAATTATTATAATTGAATCTCCCGCATATCTGCCAGACCCCGAAATATTTTCAAGACATACATAACCCAGTCATTGCCAAAATTTGCTGAATATGAATGAAGGCAAATTTTTAAAACAGTAACAATGATGAAAATGTCATATGCTATTTTATAGCTGAGAAAGATCTAAAATTCAAGTACAACTGATAAAAAGAGTAATGAAGACTGAAGGGAATTACAGAAATGAAAAAAATAGAGGAGATTTGCCATAATTGTAAGATTATGACTTGGTAATATTGTAAACTACTCTATTTTAACATATTGTAATATTACAGATGAATAAGTAAAAAATAAAGAAAGAATTGAAAGTGTGCAAGGCAAAAGCTCCTCGCTGCCCCTTGCTGGTACCCTCATGCAATAACCTAAGGCCAATAGCTAGCATCAATTAATGAACATTTACTTAGACCCAACTATGCAAAATTACCCATATAAAGCCTATAAAATACGGTGCCTGCACTCCAATAGCTCACAATCCACTAGGCAAGAAATGAAAAGATACCCAAAAATTTGGCTAATTCAACAATTACCTCAAGTATTAACATGAAGTCTAGGAAATTGGCAAAGCTGTGATAATCAGGCTCAAATGTGAAGCAAGCTTTGGCAAACTTTTTCTATAAAGGGCCAGAGAGTAAATATTTTAGGCTCTGTGAACAATAAGATCTCTGTTGTACTTATTCAACTCTGTTATTGTGGTACAATAGAGCCATAGACAATAACTAAACAAATAACTAAATAACCACTGTGTACCTGTGAAAAGCAGGCAGTGGGCTAGATTTGGCTTGTGGGCTGTACTTTGCCAATCTCTGTTCTGGAGCAGTTGTTCTCAACCCTGAATCCACATTAGACTGACACAAGAATTTTTTTTTAATGACCAAGATCCAAGCCCCACCCTCAGAGACCTCCAAAGTAAGAGGTCTGGTTTGGCCTGGAAAACAGTATATTTCAGAAACTCTTGCTAGTGCTCTAGAGGCAAAGAAGTTTTGATATGAGAAACCTGCAAGACCTAGTTAAGATTTGTGTTCTTGCACCCATCAATTTTTGGCCTAAGAACCGAGAGGAACATGGATGGGTCACAGCCTAAGACCACGAGGCTTACACTCACAAAATAATCTGGCATTAAAAATCAACATATTTAAATCAAAGAGATCTCTGCATTCCCATGTTCACTGAAGCATTATTCACAATAGTCAAGACATGGAAACAACCTAAGTGTCCATCAACTGATGAATGGATAAAGAGATGTGGTGTGTGTGTGTATATATACACACATACACATATATATAATGAAATTATTATTCAGCCATGAGAAAGGAGGAAATCCTGATGTTTGCAACAACATGAATGGACCTTGAAGGAATTATATTCAGTGAAATAAGCCAGACAGAGAAATACTACATAGTATCACTTATATGTAGAATCTTAAAAAAAAAAAAAAAATCAGACTCATAGATACAGATTAAAAAGTGGCTGCCAGGGGCTGAAGGGTGGGAGAAACAGGCAGAAGTTCATAAAAGGGTACAAACTTTCAGCTATAAGATGAATAAAATCTGAGGATCTAATGTATACTATGGTAACTACAGTTGATAACACTATATTGAATAACTGAAATTTGCTAAAAGGGTAGAATTTAAATGTCCTCATCAAATGTGTGTGTAAACATGTGTGATGGATGTGTTCATCCTTTTACAAGGTATATGTATATCAAGTCATCACAACTGTCAAATATACAACACACCAAATCTTTTAATTTTGTCAATTATACCATGATAAAGCTGAAAAAAAATCAATGACATTTGAAAAATAACCACAATCAAGTTATTATGTATAAAATAAGCTATAAGGATATACTGACAACACAAGGGATAGAGCCAAAATTTTATAACTATAAATGAAGTATAACCTTTTAAAATTGTGAATCACTATATTGTACACCCGTAATGTATAATACTGTATGTCAACTATGCTTCAATAAAAATAAATAAAGTTATTAGAGTTAGGTAAACTGAAATAAGAAAAACTAAAATACACATATCCCTTCATTTTGTCTATACTCAAAAAAAAATTAGAATTGTTCTAATTTCTAAAGTCAAGATACTTGGCAAGGAAGGACTGTTATCACTAAACAAAATCAGCAAAGTAGACTCTGAAATTTACAGAACCAATATATAAATTCATTCTGATTAGTTACTGAGTTCTTAGCGTTCAAGGCAAGGTGGCAAATGCTTCGGAAGCAGCTAAGAACAAGACAAACACACTCCCTCTCCTCAAGATGTTTAAATTGTAGCAGAAAATAGCTAAGGTTTATTGAACCTTTAAATATGTGCAAGACACCATGCACAATGCTTTATTTTTTCTGAAATATCACAAAAAGAACATGAGTTAGACAAACAGTACTATCATCACTGAAAAACTGAGTATTGAAGAGGTTAAGTAACTAGTCCAAGGTCAAACAATATGACCAAACTGGGACTTGCATCCAGTTTGACACTGAAGATTACATTCCTAAACACTATGTTACAAATGTTCATTATCCATTAAAAACAATTACAACACTAAAGTGATTGTGAAAGGAGAAAACACACCAGAACAGAGAAGGGAGAACAGATCAGTCATACTCATTTATAGTTATTCTGTATATCACAGACATGAGCTCTGGTACATAATAACAAAGAAGGACTAATTTCTACTTCTTACGTGTTACACACAATGCAGGGCAGGCATGCACCATGGCACACATGTATATTTTAAATATATAAAGATGCCTGTGTGATAGTATATTCAACAGTTTTCCATGATGAACTACACATTAAACTAATGTAATATAGTCCTTCTTCTTGTTTAGTGAGTGAGCACTCATAGGAACTAACATTGATGAGTGATGTGCTCCTCTTGACTTAGGATCTAACAACATAGTTTACCAATTCTGAGCTATATGGACAAAATGATGAATACTCTTTAATACTACTGTGGAACAATCTTCTAAAATGTAGCTAGCTTACAGATAGATTCAGATCTTTCACAATCACGTTCCAGTAACTCCCAGGAAAATAAAATGTGAGGATAACATTTTTAAATGCTTAAGTCCTTAATTTTTTTTCTCTATGAGAATTCTGCTCTGTAACCATAATAGATCCTTATGTGCTGAAAAGTGTGATACATCTGGAATATGCTACTTTAAAAATCTACATTAAGAAAGTTTCAAGGGAAACACTAAACATTTTAAAAGAGCAAATTCTAACATTCACAAATTAACAATTAACTCTAGAAACCAAAACATTTATTATAAAAGCTGTACTGGTTCAGATTTCATTGTTTTTTAATATCAGTAATTCTTAATGCTACTTGAAAAATTTATAATCTTGTAAGTTTCAAAGAATTATTTTATAACATGGCTTAGTTTGTGAGAAGATAGCGTATATGAATGCGAGTTGTATTTCTTTGGAAAGACAAATGTAAACCTATTTAGTGATCTGATTTTCCCTTTCATCTTGTCTCCAGTTTCTGTGTACATTTATAATGTTCATTGTTTCCAATTTTAACAAATCACCTAATGGCAGAAAGGAAAATATGTTAACCTTGGAATTATTTGCAGTTGGAGAATTCCCTTTTGTCTGGCCCATACAGGGCCTGCAATCTGTTTTAAACACAGATTGTCTGTCTTTCGTCTGACAGCCACCAAGCTGCACAAATTACTTTCTGCCTGTTCACCTGTTTGCAGCTGCGTCTGTAAGCTAAAGATTCTGCAGTTTGACTTGAGCAACCACTTCAGGATTGATGACATGTGCTGCTGATAAAGTGAGCAATTTGAAGAAATTACTGGCTATAGTTATTGAAAGACATCTGGGCATGAGCTGAGAACTAGAAGCCTTCAATCATGTGTTTGCAACCTGCAGTGGCGGCAGCAGTGTTTGAAGTGATACCCTACTAAAAGAAGCTGGCCCTGGCACTAAATAACCAAGCCATGTATGGAATATAATCTATTAACTGAGTAATAAAAGGTTCTGTCTTTTAGCTGTACAAATTTAAGGTCTCGTCCTTTCTTTAAAATATTAAGAAAAAATGTAAGGCAACAATTAATCCTTCCTGTTTCTATCCTTTTCTGAGTTAATTTTACATGAATCTCTTGTTTCCTATGTAATTATTTCAAACTGCTACTACTGCTATTTTAAAAATAGTGAACATTTATTGAATACCTCCTACCTGCTCCACACCCTAAGCCTAGGAAGAAATTTACGTCTATTACCTTATTAATACTCACACCAACTTTATTAAAGGTAATTACCATACCCTTTCTCTGATGGAAAAGCTAAAGTTCCATGAAACTAGCCTTATGTCCACACAACTGTGAGTAACAAGGCTAGGGACTGTCTCCTGATCAACAGCTTATTCAACTATTCTATACTGCCTTTCTCTTTTGTCTTTGAATTTCTTGGTCTCTTGATATACTTCGAGGTGTGATTAATTGCACATTTTATCAGAACCATTCTATCCCTCAGGTTAGCCATTAAGAGATACGATTTCTATTTCACCTTTCTGTCTCATAACATAAAACTTTTTCAACATTATGTTGTCTTCATGAATTCAGAAGCCTGATTCAATCAAAATTCATGATTTTAAGCGTGAGGGATAATGCAAAAAGCTCAGACACTTGTCATATTTCCTGAAATCCAAAGTTCAAGTAAAATTATGCTAGAAATAATAGCAAATGCATGTCCTTTTATGACAAAATGCCTACTACTGAAGAAAAAGAAATCATGCCTCCTAGGTGCTACTTAAATAAAAATAAAGGCATTATTTAAAATATTTATGAGTTTAATGATATGAATAACAGTGAATAATGGATAATTAGAAAGCATGAGCAAAAATATTGGGTTGACCAAAAAGTTCGTTTGGGTTTTTCCGTAAGATGTCACAGAAAACCCGAACGAACTTTTTGGCCAACCCAATACAATCAAATATGTAACTATGATAAGGCAGTTCTACAAAATCAGAACAAATATAAATTATATCAGTGCATGAACAATCAATTAATATAGTTTGATGTACATATGTAAAACACATTTAGTATGTTTCAAATGCAAAATTGGTTAGAAGAATATGGGCTGACATATTTTTATAGCATCATCACATTTGTCTAATTAAAAGTAGTATGATTTTGGATAAGCACTTAAACTCCTCTCCACTTACAAACAGTTATAAGCCAGTACAGGTCACATATGAGATAAAAACTCTTCAGAAAGCATACGCAAAGCAAAAGCAAATATAACCATTCAGATAACCAGTTTTTGTTCAATGCCTAAAAATTCTTAACTTGTAGACATACTTCAAATATAGTAAAAATCAATACTTTTGAAAATGGTTCAATGAAAAAAAAGTCCATTAATACTAGAAACTATACATTGAAAAAATTCATTAGCTGGTAAGCTATGAGAGTTCTTAAGACAGAATGACTCTAGCAAACACTAATCAAAAGAATTCCAACTCTATGGGGATATATGTATACATATAGCTAATTCACTTTGTTATACAGCAGAAACTAACACAACACTGTAAAGCAATTATACTCCAATAAAGGTGTTTTTAAAAAAAAGAAAATTCCAACTCTAAAATAACTCTGCAGTTAAATAACAGATATGAGAAGGTTAATTTGCAAATATTAATTTGAAGATCAATTTTCCAACTATTAAATCATTATTCTTGTTTAGGGTGGACATATTAAATAAAACTGATTTCTTCATTTGGTTAGAGGGGGCATGTTAAAAAAAAAGTCTCTCAAAGATTTTTCTGAATAAATGGCTTTTCCACTATTTTTATATTGGTGTTTAAATTTCCATAGAGTTGGAAAATATTATCCCTGTTAATTCTGGTATTTCTTTCAGAAAAAAATGTAAATACATTGGTAAAAATGTCACCCAAAATACACAATCATTTCAACTTGTTAAAATTAAGGATACTGAAAAAACAGAAAGGTCAAAGACTTCAAGTAACCATAAAAATTTGGCTTTCATATTTCAGTATTCACAAATTGCATTAAACACAGACCTGACTGGCTCTAGCCACAAAAGAGGATATATACCAATTATTATAATAAATCAAGCCTTATTTATGTATATAATGATATAGCAATAGTAACATTCTTCCACACAAAGATAAACCATCTGTGTCACTATCCTCTTTCCTAATCATGTCATGAGTTCATATTTTTAATAGCACTTTTTATTTTAAAAGACCTAAGTTGTGAGAAAATTCTTATGTACCACTTCATAACTTTGACACAAAGTACGTACAAAAAGATTAAACTTTATTTGGTATAAAATCAGTTGGCAGTTTTACATCTGTGCATGCAACATAAATACACCAGCTGGCATCTCAAGCGCGCACACACATATGGACTTCAAAACAGAAACTTCCTTATTTGCAGCACTGCCAGGGTAATTTTGTATCCTCTGCATACTACAGCTATTTGTCAGGCCCCTGCAGGTGTGCACGGCACATAAACACACAGCTGTAGTCCAGCAAGCCAAGTGTTCCATCAAACACATAAAGGGAAACCTCAGCAGTTGGATTAGTCATCCTTACAACAGGTCCAGGGAGAACAATATGGGTTAGTATTTTTGGAAAAAGCATGGATAGGAAATTTATGATTATGCTAGTCTTACCAAATAACTGGTGGATTGTGTCATTTTTAAAGGTGTGCCTACTTGTTAAGTTTTTGTTAGAAAGGGTGCAGAAAAGTGGAATTTGTTTTTTAGTTTTAAACATAAGCAATAATCTATAAATGAGTTTATTAAGTGCAAAATGTTAAAAGGTTTTCAAATTCATTTCGGTTTGTGGAAGTTACTGCAACTGCATGCCTTGGCTATAATATTTACAAACCATAATAAGTATATCTTAAAACACTTATCAGTTCTATATTACATTTTATTATATTTATAATTCTACTTTTCAATTCATATGCATTTAAGATGAACTTGCCAATGCATGTTATTTGTGCCCAAAATTACATGACATTTAGCTATCAAAAGTTACATGCTATATTAGTATTAGACTGTAAACAAATAGTTACTTCTCAAATATGATATGAAAGTACATCAACCTACAATGGCAGGGGAAATAAATGAAAATATAAAACATGGTCATTTTGCAATCATGTGAAAGCTCCCAACAAAACTAAATGTGACCTTATTAATATTCTTTAAAATACCAAGTAAGCAGTTGATAATTATGACTACTTTAACCACATTTCCCCCAAAATGCTAAAAGTCCACCTGGCAGTTGACAAAACATGAAAGATAACTTAGAAAATGAGCTTGAATGCATTATGCCTAATATACTAATCTTCAGTGAACTTGAGGTCAGAGAGTTAGTAATCAAGGAACACTAGCAGTCTCTGACATGAGGGGATTCATGCTTTCTTATATCTGGAAGGTATAAAGGTACTTAAAAACTATGTTAGTCTGAAACAAATCCCACCCTTCAACATGAAACCTAACTTTATGAAGTATTATCCTACTTTAGTTAAGCCACAGAAATAGGATCTAATGTAGGAAAAGAGGTAAGAGTTCTCATCACAATGAAGAATTTTTTTCTCTTTTTCTTTTATCTCGTATCTATATGAGATGATGGATGTTCACTAAACTTACTGTGGCAATCATTTCATGATGTATGTTAAGCCAAATCATTATGCTATACACCTTAAACATACTGTGCTATATGTCAATTATACCTCAATAAAACTGGAAGGAAAAACAACAACAGCAGCAGCAAAAGCTTGAAAACTGCCCTAGTTTTATAGGTCAGGCTGGCTGGAGGCTGACAGGTATTTCTGTATACACATAAAACACTGGGCATGATGGAAATAAGATCTACTCTCTTAGCAAGTTTGATGTTTATAATACAATATTGCTGTCTACAACCACTATACTGTACATTGGATCTCCAGGACTTACTTGTCTGATAGTTTCAAGTTTGTACCCTTAAATAGCCTCTCTCCCATTCCCCTATTCCCAGCCCCTGGTAACCACCATTTTACTGTCTGTTTTTATGAGTTCCAGTAATAGAGGTACTAGCTAACACCACACAATGGCAATCATATTGCAATATATAAATGTATCAACTCAATATGTTGTACATATTAAACTTATACACTGTGTCAAATATATTTCAATAAAAAGTAATAATTTTTAAAAAATGAATAAAGTAGGAAAAGAGAAAGCAAATGAGGGAAAGGAGTGAAAGGCTTATAATTATTTAATTAGATTGCTTTAAAGTAAATTATCTCATGTCTTATTCTTTTCTGAAACTATAAATAGGAAATACTTGGAATTCAACCTGGATCCCAATAATACTGATGGGTCCCTGAGGTGTGATTCATAGCTCTTTAAAGCTTCCTAGTAGCCCTAAACACTCCAGGCTACATCCAGCCGAGTTTTGGTTCTGAACCTCACAATAATTCTTTTTCGGCAATTCTGTCTCAAATATTTACATCAGTACCTTTTGGCCCAAAATACTGTCATCAAGAAAAGTGTCATATGATGAGGGTGAGTAAAATATCTTGGCCCTTAATGTCCACAATAAAATACATTTAAAACAAGATTTAGTTAACAGTGTCTGTTCCAGTTATTTATTGCCATGGAACTATTCCAAAACTTAGCAGTGTAAAATAGTAATCTATTTTTATCTCTTACAGTTCTGTGGATTTTCTGGACTCAACTGGGTGGATCTCGCCTGAGTCTCTCTCATACAGCTGAAGTCAGATGGTAGCTGGGGCTGGAATCACCTGAAGTCTCTACTGAGCTAGTGATCCAGATGGTTTTATCACTCACATGTCAGATCCCTCAATCGAAACAACTGAAACAGTTGGGGGCCAGGCAGGCATCTCTTTCTCCTTTCCTACATTAGCGACTCTAGCTGGCTAGCTTGTGCTTTCCTCACAACATGACAGGCTCAGGGACACTGGACTTTTTACGTGATAGCTGACTTCACCCAGAGTAGATATTCTAAGTGACCCAGGCATACGCTGCAGAGCTTATCACCTAGCCTCAGCTGTCTACAGTATCACTTTTGCCACAATCTATTGGTCAAAGACTAGTCATCACAGGGCTAGCTTGAACTCAAGGGGATGAACCTACAGAATGATACTGAGAATAGCTCATAGCCATCTTTGGAGACTGGCTACCTCGGCATAGTAATAAAATCACTTTAAAAGAATCTGAAAAAGAATGAATATATGTATATGTATAACTGAATCACTTTGCTGTACACCTAAAACTAACACAACATTGTAAATCAACTATACTCCAATATAAAATAAAAATTAAATTAAAAAAAATTTAATTCCTCTTTTGCTAGCAATCTGTTAAAGGGTTACTATTTTATTTTATAATTATTTTGTTATTTACTAATGATATTAATCTGTGTGGATTTGATTATAAACTAGAGTGACTAAGAGATAGCAAGGTAAGATACACATTTCATTTATTTCAAGCTGGTTTCACTGACTCCTTAGAGGTTAAATCTATACCCAAAACGAATTCTACTTCTGTTTATATTTTTAAACACCCAAATATAAACATTGAAAGTTTACCTCAGTCACCAAAAATGATCAATCTTTTTAAGAGTCTAATATTGAAAAGTTTGTCATTTACTTAAATGAATCATATCTCACCTGTTTAAAAGTACTATACTTAGTAAACAATTATTAGAACTTTTACGAGATCTCTTAAAGGAATCAGGGGAAGCAGGGTTAATTATACTAGACAAATAGCCAGTTACCTACACATGTACACACACATGTAGACAACACACAAGAAAAACCATAAAGGGCATAATAGTCTTGTTTATGGGAGTTTAAGAGCAATTTTTATACCTCTAAGAGCTAAATTAAATGAAATGTTACCCACTAAAATTAGAATTTTCAGGAAATAAGTAGAATGAAATAAGGAGGAGAACAGGGAAAAATGGGAATATTTCAAATTTTTATTTAATTGGTAGGGCGATGTTTTACCCTCTCCACATTTAAAAAATACTTTAAAAAAATGAAATGGCAAAACTCCCCCATAGTTACATAGCTTTTTTAAGTTTATAAAGAAGTGGGTCTGACATACTCCATCCTCCATCTCACCCATGCTCTACGCTTTCCCAAGAGGTAACAACTGGCACTTGTTTTATATGTACAAAACCTTTTCCACACAAAACTTTCAACCAGCCTACCTACCTATCTGACCTATTAATTATCCATCCATCAGTAATACACACATATGCACCCTTGCATGCACACACACAAAAATATACACACTGATTTCTTAAAAATAAAGGTGGCGTTGTGCTATACATATTGGTCTGCAAACTACTTTTTACTTAGAACCAATCAACCTATCCTACCTATTTTAATACATGACTAATATTTAAAAGCATTGCATAATATTACATAGCATAGCTATATAGTATACTGCTACAGCATGGATGAATTACAAACATGCTGTTGAGAAAAAGAAATCAGATACAAAAGAATATATATGATTCCATTTACATGAACCTCAAAAACAGGCAAAACAAAATCGATGGTAACAGAAATCAGAATAAGAACTAACTATAGAGGTGATCAGGAATGACTTGCAGGGGAGCATAAAGAAGCTCCTTATTACTGAGTCTGAAAACTCTGAAATTATTTCTGGTTCTAAGACATAAAGTAAGACCATTTATCAACAAATCATTTGATATCTTTGCTTCTTTTTCTTCACTTGCAAGTAAGTAACCCTCTCAAAATGCTAAGTCGTTATTTTCAACACTTGGAAACAGTGGAAGAAACTGAGGTTCTAAGAGGTCAAGTAACTTAACCAAAATTCCATGACTAATCAGGTAGAAGCCACATCCAGAACTCAAGCATTCTGTCTTAATTCAGAGCTATTTTTCATTTCTCTTTACTACTGTAATTTCTAGATTGTATTATGAATTTTATTCGAAGTTTTCAGCTGTTCTAAGTAAAAGTAGCAGGAAAAACAGACAAGTCTACACTTAAAATAGAAGGGCTTTAAAAAAAAAGATCACCTATAAATTAGGAACTTGAAATAACTGCAAAATCTTCCTCATGAGGTAAAAATAAACTTTAGCGCTTATACCGCAATTGATGTAATGAACTGGAAAAAGCAGATAATGAGAAAAAATAATTGGAAAATTATGCAATTTAGCACACTGATTACATTTTGGTCACAGATTTATGGATGACTTTTATTTCATTCCATGTTTTATAGTAATTCCCATATTCTACAACCTATTTTTGTAATAAAAAGGTAAGTAAACTGTTATATTCTTCAAAAGAAAATTCATTAAGCTGAAATTCATATTCTCTTTGACCTACAATCTCACATTTTAGATCCATCTCATAGAAAGAAAATCAAAACTGTAGAGATTTTATATGCAAAGTTATGTTACACCACCACAAATAGTGTGGCAAAAAGGAGGAAAACCTATGTGCTCATCAAGAGGACAATGAGTGAATAAATAATAGTACTCCTATATTATAAAGTAGCATGCAGATATTTAATAAAAGTTACATTAATACTACAATGCTGAAAAAATAACCATAACATGGTACTAAGTGAAAAAGGCAGGTTCCAGAATATGCATACGATCTCACTGAAATACATACACATACCCAACGCAAACCTACAAATGTGGGGTGTTTTTTTCTCCATGCTCCTAATTTATCCCTCCTTCCCTCTCCCCTTTGGTAACCATAAGTTTGTTTTCTGTCTGTGACTCTATTTCTGTTTTGTATATATATTCGTTTGCATTACTTTCTAGATTCTTCATATTAATGTTATCATACAGTATTTGTCTTTCTCTGTCTGACTTACTTTACTAAGTATACTATTCTCCAGGTCCCCCCATGTTGCTGCAATGGCAATATTTCATTATTTTTATGGCTAATATTTTATTGTGAGTGTGTGTGTGTATCATCTTCTTAAGCCAATCATCTGTTGATGGGCATTTGGGTTGTTTTCATGTCTTGGATGTTATAAATCATGCTGCTATGAACACTGGAGTGCATGTATCTTTTTGAATTAGTTTTTTTTTTTTTGGAAATATACCCAGGAGTGGGATTACTGAACCAAACTGGTAGCTTTATTTTTACTTTTTTAAGGAACCTCCATACTGTTTTCCATAGTTGCTGCACCAACTTACACTCCCACCAACAGCGTAGGAGGGTTCCCTTTTGTCCACACCCTCTCCAGTATTTAGTATTCGTAGACTTCTTGATAATGGCCATTCTGCCCTGTGTGAGGTGATACCTCACTGTGGATTTAATTTGCATTTCTCTAATACTTAGTGATTTTGAGCATCTTTTCTTATGCCTGTTGGCTATTTGTATGTCTTCTTTGCAGAAAAGTCTATTTAGGTCCTCTGCCAATTTTTTAATTGGGTTGTTTGTTTTTTTGATACTGAGCTGTATGAGTTGTTTATATATTTTGGGTAATAAACTGCTGTCAGAATCACCATTTGCAAATATTTTCTCCCATTCCATAGGTTGTCTTCTTGTTTTGTTTATGGTTTCTTTTCCTGTGCAAAAGCATTTGAGTTTAATTAGGTCCCATCTGTTTATTTTTGGTTTTATTTCTTTTGCTTTGGGAGACTGATTTAAGAGAATACTGCTACAATTTAGTCAAAGAATATTTCACCATTGTTCTCCTATGGTGTCATGTCTTCTATTTAGGTCTTTAAGCCATTTTGAGTTTACATTTGTATGTGGTGCGAGGGAGTGTTCTAATTTCATTGATTTACATGTAGCTGTCCAGCTTTCCCAGCACCACTGGTTAAGAAACCGTATTTTCTTCATTGTATATTCCTGCCTCCTTTGTCACAGATAAATTGACCAAAGGTACATGAGTTTATTCTGGGCTCTCTATTCTGTTCCATTGATCTGTATCTCTGTTTTTGTGGCTATACCATGCTGTTTTGATTACTGTAGCTTTGTAGTACAGTATGAAGTCTGGAAGGGTTATGCCTCTAGCTTTGTTCTTTTTCCTCAGGATTGCTTTGGCAACTCTGCGTCTCCTGTGGTTCTATATATATTTTAGGATTATTCGTTCTGGCACTGTGAAAAATATCATGGGTATTTTGATAGCGATTGCGTTAGATCTGTAGATTGTTTTGGATACTATGGCCATTTTAACAATATTAATTCTTCCAATCCAAGAGCAGGGGTATCTTTCCATTGCTCTGAATCATCTTCAATTTCCTTTATCAGTGTTTCATGGTTTTCAGCATACAGGTCTTTCACCTCCCTGGTTAAGTTTATTCCTAGGAATTTAACTTTTTGAATGTGATTTTAAACCTTTTTTTTTTTTTTTTACTTTCTCTTTCTGATATTTTGCTATTAGTGTAAAGAAATGCAACAGATTTCTGACTATGAATCTTATATCCTGCTACCTTGCTGAATTCATTTATTAGTTCTAATTATTTCTGGGTAAAGACTTTAGCGTTCTCTATATAGACAATCATGGTGTCTACAAATAGTGATAGTTTTATCTCTTCCTTTCCAATTTGGATACATTTTCTTTCTTTTTCCTGTCTGAGTGTTGTGGCTAAGACTTCCAATACTATGTTGAAGAGAAGTGGTGAGACTGAGCATCCTTGCCTTGTTCCTGAATTTAGCAGGAAGGCTTTCAGCCTTTCACCACAGAGTATTATGTTGGCTGTAGGTTTGTTGTAAACAGCTTTTATTATATTGAGATATGTTCCCTCTATACCCACTTTTATGAGACATTTTATCATGAATGGATGTTGAATTTTTTCAAATGTTTTTTCTGTGTCTCTTGAGATGACCATGTGGTTTCGTCTTTCCTTTTGTTAATATAGTGTCTCACAAAGATCAACTTGCATATGTTGAACCATCCTTGCATCCCTGGAATGAATCCAACTTAATCATGGTGTATGATCCTTCCTACGCATTGCTGGATTCGGTTTACTCATATTTTGTTAAGGATTTCTGCATCTATGTTCATCAAAGAATTGGCCTGGTATTAATTTTAACTTAATAAAAAAATTTAACGGTAAAAAACAAAATAAATGCCTAAGCTTTGTATTTTTTTTTTTTTTTTTTTTTTTTTTTGGTACGTGGGCCTCTCACTGTTGTGGCCTCTCCTGTTGCAGAGCACAGGCTCCGGATGCGCACGCCCAGCGGCCATGGCTCACGGGGCCAGCCGCTCCGTGGCATGTGGGATCTTCCCGGACCGGGGCACGAACCTGCGTCCCCTGCATCGGCAGGCGGACTCTCAACCACTGCGCCACTAGGGAAGCCCCGTAAGCTTTGTATCTTTCATGAGCAACATATAAGCAAGGAATAACCAAGATTAAAAACAAAGTTATTCTCTTACAAAGTCAGTTAGAAAAATATGGTGATTATAGCTAAGAATAATGTATTATATACTTGAATGTTGTTGAGAGTAAATCTTTATAATGTTCTCACCAGAAAAAAGAAATGGTAATTGTGTGCCTGGATGGAGGTGTTAACTAATGTTGTGGTAGTAATCACTTTGCAATGTATAAATGAATCAAATTAACACCTTGTACACCTTAAACATATACAATATTCTATGTCAATTATATCTCAAAAAGCTTGGGAAAATGTTAAAAAAGAAAAGAAAAATATACTGCTATATTACATTTTTTTAACTATCCTTTAAAAACCAAATTGACAGTTTACCAGAGATTATTAAGCTGTACTTACTATCAGGATATGGCATTGGTAGAATGCCAGAAATACCAAAGTAAACTATACAAGATAAATAAGGATAAATTATTATTATTATTTAGACTATCAAACATTGCAGCCCTTTATAGTAATATTGTTCATTTTTATTTTTCCACAGACTATAATAAACAAAAAGGCTTATAATACAATTTATTGTGGAAAGGCGGGTACCCATTGGATAAGTATAAAGTACTTGGACTGATTTTATCAATCCATATACAAAGCTTCATGCATTCAAAGTAACATCCCATTCAATGTCCTTAAGAATATTCAAAACTCATGAAAGAATGGAGAGTACTGTTCAAAAGAACTTCAGGCTTATGCAGAATGTATCAGTCCTGCCACTAACTGGTCAGGAGAGTAAGGGTCAATAACTAGTATCATAATCGCTTGGATACTCATTAAAAGTCAGATGCAAGGGCATTCCTACAAACGGGCCTGAGAATCTGCATTTTAGAATCCAAGTGATTCTTATGCAGATGAAAGCTTGAGGTATTTTCTCATGTTATTTGGCTAAGTCTTTCAACCTGAGTTGAATTTTTTGATGAGCAGAGAGAGGTTTTATGAAATCCTAAAAGATATATCTAAAACATACTATTATCATTCATTATACAAAATAAATCATTATAGAACAGTAAAATGTCACCATTAGGTGTATTATGTGTTTTGAACATAACGCTATTTATTCTTCAAAACCCGGTTAATCTCTTAGTGTTTATAACTGTTTTTTTCTAATTCTTTTCATTTTAACATGAACTGAAATAAGATAAACTGGCCAATAACTGTCAGCATTAACGTGAAGCATCTGCACATTTTGGACTATCTTTTTTATATTTTTCATATGAAATTAATTTCTTATAAAATTTTTACTTTGTCCAATATAAATATGTATTTTATTATAGGCTAGCATCCCTTGACTTCTTTTTTATTCTACTAAAATCCTTCCAGAAAAAATAGTAAAAAAAAATTCATAACAAAATTTCATCTATTTTTACCAGCTACCAGATCCAGATTTACTCATCTTTCAAAACTCAATACAGGCATCATTTTCCCACCTAACCCTGCCTCACGGCCACTAGTTCTCTCCCATTCCCACCAGGCAGGACTAAGAGGTAATATTTAAGAACTTAATAACTGTTTCCTAAATTTAAAAACTGGTAAATACTAGAATCAGAACACATTCATTCAAAACATTTATTTTGTGCTTGCTAACCAAAGACATTCTCATTTCCCACAAAAACTGTCTAAAACTTATTTAGAGAAATAAATAATTAAATCAGGAATTACAGTGAAATGTGGTAAGTATGATGGGAGAAATATAGGGTACTTTAATTCTTTTATTGAAGTATAGTTGGTGTATAATATTATTTAAATTACAGGTGTATAATATGGTGATTCAAAATTTTTAAAGGTTACACTCCATTTATAGTTATTTTAAAATACTGGCTAAATTCCCTGTTATGCGATATACCCTTGTACCTTACTTGATACATAATAATTTGTAGCTCTTAATCCCCTGCCCTCTCGCCTCTCCTCACTGGTAACCACTAGTTTGTTCTCTAAATCTGTGAGTCTGTTTCTTTCTTTGTTATATTCACTAGCTGGCTGTATTTTTTAGATTTCACATATAAGTGATATCATACGGTACTTGTCTTTCTCTGTCTGACTTATTTCATTTAACATAATACTCTCCAAGTCCACCCATGTTGTTGCAAATGGCAAAATTTCATTCGTTTTTACGACTGAGTAGTATTCTAGTGTGTGTATGCATGTATATACCACATCATCTTCATCCATTCATCTGTTTATGGACATTTTGTTTGCTTCCATATCTTGGTAACTGTAAATAATGCTGCTATGAACACTGGGATGCACGTATCTTTTCAAATTAGTGCCCAATCACAGCACTTTCATTTAACATAGTATTGAAAGTCCTGGGGCTTCCCTGGTGAAGAAGAATCTGCCTGCTAGTGCTGGGGACATGGGTTCAAGCCCTGGGCCAGGAAGATCCCACATGCTGTGGAGCAACTAAGCCTGTGCACCACAACTACTAAGCCTGCACTCTAGAGCCTGCAACCACAACTACTGAAGCCCACGTGCCTAGAGCCTGTGCTCCTCAACAAGAGAAGCCACCGCACTGCAATGAAGACTAGCTGCCGCTTGCCACAACTAGAGAAAGCCCGCGCACAGCAACAAAAAACCAGTGAAGCCAAAAATAAATTAATTAATTAAAAAAAAAAGAAAGTCTTAGCCACAGCAGTCAGACAAGAAAAAGAAATAAAAGGAATCCAAATTGGAAAGGAAGAAGTAAAACTGTCACTGTTTGTGGATGACATGACGCTATACATAGAAAATCCTAAAGACGTCACCAGGAAACTACTAGAGCTCATCAATGAATTCAATAAAGTTGCAGGATACAAAATTAATATACAGAAATCTGTTGCATTTCTATACACTACAAATGAACTAACAGAAAGAGAAATTAAGGAAACAATCCCATTTACCATTGCAATCAAAAAGAATAAAATACCTAGGAACAAACCTACCTAAGTACATAAAAGACCTGTACTCAGAAAACTACAAGATACTGATGAAAGAAGTTAAAGATGACACAAACAAATGGAAAGATATACTGTGTTCTTGCACTGGAAGAATTAATATTATTAAAATGACCATACTACCCAAGGTAATCTACAGATTCAATGTAATCCCTATCAAAACACCAATAGAATTTTTCACAGAACTAGAAAAAATAATTTTAAATTTTGTATGGAAACAAAGAAGACCTCAAAATAACTGAAACAATCTTGAGAAAAAAAGAACAGAGCTAGAGGAATCATGCTACCTGTTTTCCGACTATACTACAAAGCTACAGTAATCAAAACAGTATGGTACTGTCACAAAAAGACACAGATCAATTGAACAGAATAGAGAGGTAGAAATAATTCCATGCATTTATGGTCAATTACCTGATGACAAAGGAGGGAAGCATACACAAGGGAGAAAAGACAGTCTCTTCAATAAGTGATGCTGGGAAAACTAGTCAGCTACATGTAAAAGAATAAAATTGGACCATTCTCTAAAATCATATACAAAAATAAACTCAAAATGAATTAAAGACCTAAATGTAAGACCAGAAGCCATAACTCCTAGAGGAAAAATAGGCAGAACACTCTTTGACATAAATCGTAGCAATATCTTTTTGTCTCCTAAAGCAAAGGAGATAAAAGCAAAAATAAACATATGGGACCTAATTAAACTTAAAAGCTTTTGCACAGCAATGGAAACCACTGACAAAATGAAAAGACAACCTTCCGAATGGGAGAAAATATTTGCAAATGATATGACCTATAAAGCATTCATATCCAAAATATATAACCAGCTAATACAACTAAAAATCAAAAAAATAAAAAACAAACAAAAACTCAATTTAAAAATGGGCAAAAGACCTGAACAGACATTTTTCCAAAGGAAATGCACATGGCCAATAGGCATATGAAAAGATGCTCAACATCGCTAATCATGAGGGAAATGCAAACCAAATCCACAATGAAATATCACCTCACACCTGTCAGAATGACTATCATCAAAAAGAACTCAAATAACAAATGTTGGTTGGCATGTGGAGAAAAAGGAACCCTCATATACTGTTGACAGGGATGTATATAGCTGCAGCCACTGTGGAAAACAGTATGGAGGTTTCGCAAAAAGCTAAAAACAGAACTATTATATGACCCAGTAATTCCACTCCTGGGTATATATTTATACAAAAACAAAAATACTCATTTGAAAAGTATACGGTACTTTTAAATTATATAGAAAGGGACCCCTAACCCAATCTAGAGAAGTGAGACTAAACGATAAAGACAAGTAAATCAGAAAAAGGAGTGAGGGTAGAGTGAATTGGAGTACTCCAGGAAATGGAAAAGCACTAGCCAGGAACCTGAGGAAACAGCTAGGACTGTCTGCAAGAGCTGTTATAGAAGCTCAGTGGAAATGGAACTTATTGGAGGGTGGGGTGAGAGTGACAGGAGATGAAACTAGAGAGTTTTGTAAGGAATTTGACTATTCCTAAGTTAAAAAAAAAAAAAAAAAAACAAATCACCCCAAACTGCATTACTATAGTAGTCAAGTAACAGAAATGCTTCCTAATTACATATCACTACAGTGTACCTATCGTCCAGAGACATCCATGACACTTTTTCTGGCTTAATCATGACTTTTTATTAATATTTATTCATTTCTTACTGACAATATATTTTCATGACCTGTTTTCCTGTTAACTAAAATAAACCTATTATTCTTGTCACTAGCCCCCACCATTTTCACGTAAGATCTTAATTGTTACCCTTGCATTGACAACACATTGAAAGATAATTGTGATAGAATTTTAGAGTTATAATCTTCTAATTTCATAGCAATTTTTAAAGTTCTTATCAAGTAATCCAAAAGGTATCTGTAATAGCAAAACTAAACATTTGCAGATTATATATATATAAATCAGGTATCTCGTTTACGCCGTAAGTTAAAATGATCATAGAACTGGATTTTTTTATAAATGCTTTATGCATAAGACAGTTGACACAGACTATGAAATGGTAAGAGTTTCCGGAATACTCTACACATAAAAAATACAATCCTTTTTCTCCATTGTCCACTTGCCTCCTTTTAGCAATATAGGTTATTTTATAGGGTGAATGTAATAGGTCATGATGATCACTACTGACTGAGCTAGAACCAAATTCTTCTAACTCATCTGTTCTCTGCTTCAGCAAACATGGTAAAATCATCAGTTTCACACTTAAAAGTCATTAAGAACAGATTTTAGAAATTCTGCTAAGTCGATATCAATAAATGAATTATAGATTACACTTATCATTCAAACAAAATCCATGGGCTTCCCTGGTGGTGCAGTGGTTAAGAATCCACCTGCCAATGAAGGCGACACAGGTTCGAGCCCTGGACCGGGAAGATTCCACATGCCGCAGAGCAACTAAGCCCATGCTCCACAACTACTGAGCCTGCACTCTAGAGCCCGTGCACCACAACTACTGAGCCTGCACGCCACAACTACAGGAGCCATGCGCCTAGAGCCCATGCTCCCCAACAAGAGAAGCCACCGCAATGAGAAACCCGCACACTGCAACAAAGAGTAGCCCCTGCTCGCCACAACAAAGCCGCAACATAGCCAAAAGTAAAATAAATTTATATTAAAAAAAATCCATGAGAACTGTTTTCCAGACCTTAGATAATGCCTCTATGATACATTTGGCCAATAAAAGTGGATGAAAACAGTAGTGCTTTGAAGCATCAGCCAGTAAATGCCACTGTGGTTTACCACAAGTGGGATGCGCACCATATTAGACCTCAGTTAATTAAATTAAACCAGTTTGTGTATTGTTAAAATATGTCCTGTATTACTTATTTGGATACTACACAATTGCCTTTAAACTTTAAGAGCTCCATCCCCCACCTATTCTGTTTCATCTATTGGTAATGGAATCAATAGACCACAGTGTTCCACTGCAGGAAAAACAAAAAAGCAAAATTTTATTTTATTTACGTATCACCCTCTATTTCACAGTTAGTGGTTTAATAACTATCTTACAAAAGAACTGGGAGTAAATATTGTAAGTACTGACCTAAGGGGAAAATGAAATAATGCACAGAAAATGTTTTCATGGTAGCATTCTTTGTATGTAAATTATGTTAGAAGGTACTTCAGTTTCTTTTTTTCAATGTGGATTCAAGGTAATAAAATAAGCAAGAAAAATATTTGGCAATCGTTCTGACTGAACATGTATAATATACAATCTACTAAATTATTAATTAAAATAGAAACTGGCCTCTGAAAATCTGTAGAATGAAAATGCAAGATTTTGATGTTAAAAATTTTTCTAAAATTACCCAACACTCTCTATATACCTTCGGTAAATTGATCAATGTTTTAGGCAAATGAAAGGAAAAACAGAAAAAGTTTACTACCTTCCTATATTATTTTAAAAACACCAGCATACTAGTCAGCTCTAGCCAAAGCCATATATCATCATAACAGAATGAATTTCTGAAATATGAGTAAATATTCCAGTAAAAAATTATCATCATAATTTTTATTGAGCGTTTTAAGAGCTGACTTTTGACGGTATAGTATATGATTTCTCATCTGCTGTCAGCTCTAGGTTATTTCTGTAGTCTCTAGTCTACACATACTCAATACTAAATAAATGCTCAATTCCCACTGAAGTAGATGGGGGAACAAGACTTTTTTTTGGCTAACACTGCTAATGCTGATGTTTCCACCAAGTTATTAAGCTTTCTTACCTCTATAAAGTAATTAGTTTAAACTTCCATAGGAATGGCTATAAAGTATTCTCGTAAAAGTTTTTAATTTTGATCGGGAAAAACAGAATGTGTTCTAGACATCTTACTTTTCTCTAACACTTTCTTCTTTTCAAACTCATTATATTTTTTCACTATTATAGTTTAATCAAAGATTATTTTCTTTGATATTTATGAACATCATTTTGAGTTATCCTTCCTCAAACATTCTGATTTCTGTGTTTAATTAACCTTATAAGATGTGAATTCCCAAATAGGATCTTATCTTGAGAGACTTGTTGCTAATTTTAAACTAGAAAACGAAGACAATTTTAAAGTTTTATTAATGCTAGCACATTAAAAAATTCTGTAGATTCTACAAAGAGTGAAACTATAATCCAACCTCTATTAATCTATTTTTATTAAATGTTTAAGGGCATTTTTAACTTAGAAAAATTTTAAGACCTTCATAAAGTTACCTAAATAAGGTATGCTATTAATATTTACGTTAACTATCAATCTCTACACCTAATCATTGAACTTTCAAAACAATAATTATTGTTGCACATAAAATTAACACTGTTTAAAACCACTGATACTTATAGTATTTTACTCTTATAATAAATATTTACATTTCAACTCACTGACAGAACTTCCATACATAAAACCAATGAGGAAATGCTCATTCTCGGTTACATCGAGAATGCTTACGTGTAATTGAAAGTGAAAATTGAGACATTAATAATAAATCCAATGGCATGACTCATTTATTAAACTGATGCTGTTAGCCTGTAAGCATTTTTACACACCAATTCAAGAATGCCAAAAATGACACTGAAGTGGCTATTCTATTATTCAATCTTTCAAAGACTGAGGCCAGAACTAAAGCCAAAGAGCAGATTTTAGATGAATACCCAAACTGAATCTGTACTTCCATACAACCCTAATAAAGTAAAAACTACAATTAAAGGAAGAGTGAAAACAGTAACAATTTTCATTTATAGAACAGTCGTGGTACGCCAGACACTTTGTATTACTTCACTTACTTTTCATGATAGGCCTACAAAAACAGGTCCTACTGGTCTTTTCCATTCTACAGAGAAGGAAACTGAGTCTTAAAGAGGTAAGGAGAGTTACCTAAATCACATGGTTAATAAATAGTGGGGCCATGGTTCAAACTTTAGCACTGAGAAAACGCTTCTCAGAAAACTGAAACTTACAGTTTCAGCAAAAAATACAAGCCTTAAATAAGAATCATAGATAACTAAAATCATTCTCAATTAGGCAAGTCAATAATTTGGGTGGAGATAGAGTCCTAAAAATTCCTATGGGAGGAAGGCAAACTTCTGATCCCAAGAAAAATAAGAGCATCTCTGCCAGCAATGTGCAGGTCTCTGCTATATGCAAGAAACCCGGGATCTTTAAATTTTGTTCTGCACTACACCAGAAAGCTGTATGGATTCAGTAAGGGACTAGTTAAACTTTAAAGACTCACAACACATTCTCCTGAAGAGTTTCAAATGCCTAAATAAAATTCCAACAAAGAAGTTTACTTTTTTCAGAGCTAAGAATAGGCAAAAAAAAAAAAAGTTTATACATAGTCAGCTAAAAACTATAACTAATATGACTTGTAACTGAGTACCAAATAGTCACTTAAAAACAGAAGAACTGATGAATGAGTTGTTATAGAAATAAGGGAAATGGGTAAAAACAAACTCTGATAAAGGAATTAACATGTGTATATGTGGGTGTGGTGTGTATGTGTGCATCTTTTCTGCAGATATTATACCACTGCCAGCAATGTAAAAGAATTCTCCAAGTGACTAAATGGTGTATCATTAAGTCAAAAGTCACAACATATTTGCACCATGACTATTAAATGTGGAAGCTGATAAACAGGAGTAAACTTTCAAACCATAAGTCAAACTGTGTCATTCCTCTGGTTAAAACCTTCCAATGACCTCCCATTGCAATTAGAAGAAAATCCAAAGTCCTTACTGTGGCTTGCAGGGGTTTACTGGCTCCCTCCAACTCTCTGACTTCATTTCCCTTCTCGCTTTCTCTCTCTCTCTCTCTATTTTTCAGAACTCTCCAGCCAAAGTGGCATCCTTTCTTCCTCTCCTTTGTGCCAAGTTGTTGCCCATAACAGGGGCTTTATACCCAATGTTCCTTTTGCTTGAAATATTCTTCCTCTAGATCTTTGCCCTACATGAGAACAGCAATGTATCTGCTTTGCTCACACGACCCATGCCCAGCACTATTCTTAGCACATGTGTCCAGCGATAGTTAATGAATGAATGATTAATATCATCCCAAGGTCCACCCCACCCCTGTGGCAGACACATAGATCACCTTCGATTACCCTTCAACAAAAGACGCACTGCTCAGCTGCAAGGAGTGTTTTAGAGGACAGCCTCCAGCTGTTAGCTTGCTTAGAGTTTGCTTCAGCTCTCCAGTCAAGGACACACAATCTTCCCTGGGTATCAGCGGGACATTGGTTCCAAGACCCCTGTTCCCACACCCCCGACGGATATCAAAATCTGCGGACGTTCAAGTCCCTTACAATCGACCTTCCCTCTCCACGGGTTCCATATCTGCAGATTCAACCACCATGGATCGAGTAGTATTTTCCACCCGATGCAGGACTCCTCCAACAACTTTGTTCCAAAGGTCCCTGACTGGGTCGGCAGAGACTTTCTCAAGTCAGCTTCACAATGTGAGGACTGCTCCTGACCAATCCTGTTCCCATTCTTTTCTTTACACAGGTGCTACTCTCTAGTAAACAATTTGCAGTCCGAACTTCATCTCAGTGTTTGCTTCCTGGAAAACCCCACAAGCACTGTTTCCAACTCAAAAAATCACTCTTAATGCCTACAAATTAAAATGGTCATTTTTAACAGTGCACAGAACATTCATTTACTTTCAAGCATCTGATGAAATAACTACCACCACCCTCATTCCCCACTAATGTTCATACACACAAACACACAGACACACCCATACACTCCCCCAAACTTGTAACCACATGGCACTTAGCAGATTCTTAGTTTATTTACATGTAAGTCTTCTTTTTTTTTTTTGCAGTACGCGGGCCTCTCACTGTTGTGGTCTCTCCTGTTGCGGAGCACAGGCTCCAGACGCGCAGGCTCAGCGGCCATGGCTCACGGGCCAGCCGCTCCATGGCATGCAGGATCTTCCCGGACCGGGGCACGAACCCGTGTCCCCTGCATCGGCAGGCGGACTCTCAACCACTGTGCCACCAGGGAAGCCCCTACATGTAAGTCTTAATTCAAATGTTACTTCCTCCGTGAAGCCTTCAAAAACAATTAACTGATCTTTTTTTGTGCCTCTCCTTTGAACATCTAGCAGTACCTACCATACTATATTATAATTATCTGCTTATTTATATATCTATTTCCCTATTAAAGATGGGGCTCTTTTAATCTGTTCCTGCCTCATAGTAATAACCCCAGTGCCTTACAATGCACCTGGTTCAACTACGATGTTCTATAAATTTCTTGATGAAGAAAGGAAATGAATTAAATGAACTAAAATAAGAGTAATTTTAAAAGATAAACCTTTAAAAGCATATGATTTTTACATAAATTTAATCTGTAAGCTTAAGTAACTATGGTCAGCATATTCAAGCCCCAAACATTAACATGTTCTAAAAATAAAATAACTTTATTCTTCTTAGTGAATAAACTTCATTTTGTTTTTGAGAGGGAGCTATTGTTAAAATTGAAAGCTACTAGGCAATTTAGAGGCCTATTCATTTTGAACTTTTTAGGACACTTCCTTACAGATAACATATTAGTTACCAAGGAAAAATGAAGCACTGATTTTTACAACTCATTAAATTTCTTTTCAACTTCATATAACCTGTCAGTTCTCAATTACACCCTCCTGGGACAAACTCAGGCCAAACATCCCTAGCGTATAAGCATAAAACAAAACTAAACCATGAAACACACACACATACAAAAAAGAATAAAGTGTCTACTAGAAAAGCATTTTATAAATCTGAAAATTTTAATTTTGAGAATTGTTTAACACCAGTGGTTAAGCCATACTAATTTTCTTTTTAAATTCAGCGAGCTAAAATGGGCAAGTAGCATTACTCCTCCACCCAGTAATCAGAGAATAGGTGAACGATTTAAAAATCCTAGTATTTTAAAGGAAGGCTAAGTCTCCCATAGGAAAGAGAAGTGGAAAGGAGTCCAAGGGAGAAAATGGCTTGGTTCCACACCCTTAAAATTGCCTACAGCAATGCATCAGAAAATAAAATAAAATAAGCCCCGAGAGTCTGGGTCAGCAGCATAGTGTTACAGCTTAAGCACTGGGTCATCAGTGGCAATGGTAGGCTGATTAAGGGCTGAGGTAATGTATTTACTTACTATAGTAAGGAACTGTGTAACAGTGACGCCAACAGTACAAAGAGTTCTTGTGTGGATATCATGTACAAAGAAATACTATAACCATCTGCTTATATTTTAATATTGAAATATGTAACATACCAGAACAGTTTAGGTAAAGAAATAAACACAGGTAAACTATATTATAAATACTATTAGTTCAAGTTGTTAAAAAAATATAACTTCATTCAGCAATCTATTATATTTTCCAACAACAAAAAGATCATTTCGTTTTTATTACTCATTAAAAACTGATCCTAACTGAAACAACCTTCCTCTAACATAAGGGATAAAAGCAAAAATACTATGCTAATACAGAAAAAGGCAATTTTACATGTAATGAAGCCACTCTCAAATATAAACAGCAAAGAATTTGCTAAACTTTTATGGCATTAATAGGTTAACTTTAACATTGATTTGTCTTCCTATTTAACAGACAGGCTCCAATTAGTGGAATAAACATGTATGAATTATATCATATGTATTATGTACAAAGCTCTTGGGAAACCTATTTTACAATTAACCAAGAAAAGAATTAGGGCGGAATCTTACTATATTTGTGTTCCCAGTGACTGGCACAAAGAGTGACATACAACGGTGCCCATGTATGTTTACTAAATGCAAAAAATAATGAATATACCGAGGTCAGTTTTTTCGTAAGGCTAAAAAAAAGTCTTTAAACTGAGATAATGTTACCAGTAACAATATTCTTGATTTTGAAGATCACTATACCTATTCTCTAACATCTATTTTGGTCAAGATTGATATTAAAAAACATTACCCAAAGGATGATGTCCGAGAACCATAAAGTGTCTTTACCTTTAATTCAATATTTCTTGGAATAGTTTTGCAGGAAAATAACTTTAAAAAATATTAACATGTGTGAAGATGCAAAAGTCTTTATCCAATAATTAATCACCTAAGTTCCAAGTGTTAATGGATTCCCAAAACATTAACTCAGAGGAATAATATTTAATAATTCAATTTAAAAATTTTTTGAGGCATATACTATATATCTGGCATCATGTTAGACAGCATACTCTGGGAATATAAAAGAAGTACACCTAACTCAGACTGAAGGCTATGAAACTTAAGTCTGAAATGAAAAGTAGCAGTTAAGCAGATAAGAGGAAGAGATGGTTATGAGGCTAAGAAAGGTGTTCCAGGCAGAAGCAATACCATGTGCAACAGCAAGGATGTTTGGGAGACGTGTGTTTGGGCACCTAGTAGCTCAAAATGGCTAAAGGAAGGGACTTGAAGAAAGTTTCTAGAGATGAGTCTGAGAGATCATGAAATGACCTTGGACTGACACACAAAGAAATTCCAATTTTATCATGAAGACAAATGGAAAGCCACCAAAGAACATAATCAGAATTCTATTTTATAAAGATCACTGAGACTGCAATAGAGAGAAAGAATTGGAGAAGAACAAGAGAGGACTGAGAGATAACTTGATAAGATACTACAATAAACCCAGTTGGAAATAAAGACATGGTTAATACAAAGCAGCAGCCAGAGGTCAGAAAAATTTAAGAGGAAGAACTGACAGAATGTGATGACTCCTAGGTGTTTTGCGTTAGACAATGGGTAAATAGTGATACCATTAGCCATGACTAGAGAAAAGAGTTAAGTTTCATTTTGAATATAGTCAGTATTAGACACCATGGCATATCCAAATGAATTTATCAGTTTCGGGGTAAGTTCTGGGCTAAAGAATTAAATAAAGCACTTGTCAGTGTATGGGTGGTAGCTGATATCACACAGGAAGAGATTACTCCAAGTACTTCCTCAAGGTCAAGGATGAAAGACAAAGGAGAAAAGCCCACAAATCAAAAAGAGTTCTATATGTCAAATATGTAGTCAAGGAAGATAAAAACTGCAAAACGTACACTGGATTCAGCATCAAAGCTAAGTGGAATGGCAACAAGTTTATCATTCTAAGTTATTTCTCTGTGAAGGGAAAGAGGAAGATAAAATGAGAAGTTGAGAGGGATTCAGAATCCAAGGAAATTTTCTTTGTATGCTTTCACAATGGGAAAAACAAAAGTATGTGAGCACCAAAAGGAAAAAAATTTTAATATAATGTTATAAAAGAAAAGCATAACATAAAATGGTATATACATAATAAATAGAACCATGTAAAACTTTATATATAGGGACATGGGTTAGAAGGGAAAATGGAAAATTAAAAAGTCATGTTTTACTTGTGGTATTTTTCCCTTTTATTTCCTTTAATGTTGTCCTACGCTGTTACAATTTTTAAATGAGCAAAAAGAGAATAACACTTATACATCTCCTCCCCAAATCCCATCATGTTAAAATAATTAATTAGAGATGGATAGTCTTATGATTAATCATTTAATGAAAAATATATCCATGATTCAATCCTAGTTTTCTAATAATCATCTAATCTAATTCTAAAATGTACATTCCTAAAAGTGATCTGGTTGTTTCAAAACATCCCAGTTCTATAAGACTTCTGTCTCACTAAACTTGGAAAATATGAGGCAAATGACATAAAAACTTAAACAATCATAAAAATGCTTAGAAAGTAAAAGCCTCATTTAATGAAAAAAACTTAGAAATGTTTCCATATGTTTTTATGAAGTATTCTTTCCCCACTAAATGAACACATTCAAGATTTTGTTTCTGGCTTTGTTTCAGAAAAAACCCATCTGCATAGTACGGCACTTACAAGTACATCTCAGTCATGCAATAGTTATGTCACAGCTCATATATCAAATAAAAATCACATTCAAGCCCACACAACCTCACAGACCTACAGTCTTCCTTTCTATCAAGACTATTCCTGAGAGAGCTTTCACTGCACCTCGCTGCTGCTGTCACGTGACTTTTGTTAGGAAGTTAAATCCTAAAACTAAAATATCAAACAGTTTGGAATACAGCTGTGAATTATCTAAAAAAAAGTTTCTCTAGTTATAAAGTATGAATATTTCCTTTTCACAGAAACAGGTGTAGAAGTGGTGAAAAAACTGTGACTATACCTCACAACACTGTGATTTCTTTTAATACAGCATTACTTCATTATATTAAAGGCATGATAAAGTAATAATGATTCATTTAGTACTTAGAATAACCTTGGTAGATATTTTGAAAGCATCTCTATTTGATTCCACATATGTATATATGGAAATATATTCATTAGACATTAGAAATATTATATTATCTAGAGCAATTTTCACAAACTTCATGTATTTGTGTACTAATGATATTACTGCTACCCTATCCATGTATCATTTGTACTATTATTTACTTAATAAAGTAAAGAAGCAGCAATATTGCACAGTGGCTAAGAGCTTGAAAACTGTCAGAGCACATGGACTGATGTTCTAGCTCTGCCACTCACCTGATCTATAACCAAGGGCGAGACAACCTCTCTAAGCTGCAGTGTCTCATTTGTACAATGGGGATAATAACAGAACCTTCCTCTCAAAATTGTTTTGAAGATTAAATGACTCAATAGATGTTAGGCACTTAGAAGAGAGCTGGGCACATAGTAAGCAGTAAATAAGTAATTAGCGAATACTATTGTTAATATTTTTATTTAAGTTTGCCCACAGTTTTTTACTTTTACTTCATGATAAAATCATTTCATGAGCAAACTCTTTTTCCACTATTATCTTAAGCAATAATATCTGAAATCGTGGGTATAACATAAGGGGAAAATTTTTTCCCATATGCAGTAAAAAAAATAATTTTTATAATTAAAAACTAAGTTTCTGGGCTTCCCTGGTGGAACAGTGGTTGAGAGCCCGCCTGCCGATGCAGGGGACACGGGTTCGTGCCCCAGTCTGGGAAGATCCCACATGCCACAGAGCGGCTGGGTCCGTGAGCCATGGCCACTGAGCCTGCACGTCCGGAGCCTGTGCTCCACGACGGGAGAGGCCACAACAGTGAGAGGCTCGCGTACCGCAAAAAAAAAAAAAGAAGTTTCCAACATACTACTTAAAATCATTTCCAATACCGACAGTGATATTTTTTATCATTCAGATAAGCTCAGAGCAAAAACGAACCCTTAGTAATTATAAAAGGGCCATCTTTTGTAGTACGCATTAAAAACTACGTGTCTCGGGGAAAAAAATACATTCAAAGGAAATGGAGATATTTAAATAACATCCTATGATCAGTACATTGATAGCTATTACAAGAAAAATACACAATGACTTCTGTAAGAAAGGAGTATCAGAAAACAAGTAAATAATGCAACACCATTCAATGAAGAACTGTCATCCTGTTCTTTTCCAGTTTCAGAGATTTAAAAACCCCACTGGTTCTTCTTTCCATAAAACTAAATTCCTCCTAGTTTTAGCTCATTATTTTCCTTTTCAGAATTAGAAAACCCTGCACCTTTCGTAAAATCATGAAATAATCCAAGACATATTTTATTATTTCTATCAATATAATTAATAACAGTAGCTACCAATTATTACACCAGACACTGTGATAAATGCAATTTATCACAGCAAAACCATGAAAAATGTATTATTATCCATATTTTACAATGAAAAAACTAAAACTTCAAGAATCTAAGCAACATGTCTAAGATCCCACAACTAGTAAACGGAATTGGGTAAGAGGGGGCTCCACGGGAGTAGAATTTAAACCATAGGTCTGACTATACTATAGTGAATTAGCAGACAGCCAAGAACTGTCCTTCAAAGTAGTCAGAAACTAACTACGTCAATGTTTCATTGATCAAAACATTTTTGGTACTCCTTATTTACAACTACATTTATGGCCTATAAGTCATTTTTCTGAATTGTCCCAATGATGACAAATCTTGATCATTTGAGGGGTGAGTCTGAATATTTGAAAGAAATAAATACACTTCGGTAAGAACAGTAAGGTGACACCGAATCGCAACAACTCTTTACATTCTAACACAAGGCATGGTTCTAGATACATAGTCAAGATTACATTTTGTTTCTCTGACACTGTCTTTAAAAGAAAAGGAAGTGTGTATTTAAAGCTAAGGTACTAATTTCCTCATATGTCTTCTAAATTGGCTAAAAAAACGATTTCAAAGAGACTTAAAATCTGTGAACATGACAGTGTCTATGGATTGGAAACTATAGACCAAAAGAATCACTTAGGAAAGCAATAGTCATTAGGATATACAAGTTTTGTTTTCACTGTAACAGAATAAGCTTCAAAGACTTATTCTTTAGAGAACACTCATTAAAACCCTCTCTCACTGTTGTGGCCTCTCCCGTTGCGGAGCACAGGCTCCGGACGCGCAGGCTCAGTGGCCATGGCTCACGGGCCCAGCCACTCCACGGCATGTGGGATCCTCCCGGACCGGGACACGAACCCGTGTCGTGTCCCCTGCATCGGCAGGCGGACTCTCAACCACTGCGCCACCAGGGAAGCCCCTGGTTCTTTTTAAAAATATTTTCTAATGTGTGATCAGCAATACTGCTCAAAATTCTGATAACTGAAGAATAAAATTAAGAAGAGTTTCTCAGTTCTTCCCGGTGAATCTTTTGATTTGGAATCAATCCAAAATCAGGTTGTCTCTTTCACCACGGAACTGACTCAAGGTCAAGCTGCAGCTTCATACTCCCTTAGGTGTCCAGTATAGCGCATAACTTTTCTTGTTTGTTCCAATCAAATCTTTGCTTTCTAATTTTATTTTTTTGTTTTATTTTTGATTTTTATTTTAAAAAGCTTTATATTTTAGAACAGTTTTAGATTTACAGAAAAACTGAAGAGAGTACAAACAGTTCCCATATACCCTATACCCAGTTTCCCCTATTAACATCTTACATTAGTATGGCACATTTGTCACAATTAGTACTAATTTTATTACTTTTAATCCAAAGTACACTGTAACCTTTTATACTTCTCCCTGGTCTTAGAGATTCACTTTATATGAATAACAATTCCAACCAATTTAGAAATAACACCTAGTTTAATGTGCATATATTTTTCATTCCTTCCTCCATGATATCAATATAAATAAATAGAAATGGGTCTAGGTGAAATACCAATTAATATATCTCTGATAAAGATGCCAAACCATCAATAATTATACTTTGCATTAGACAACGATAGGTATTTGTTAGGACTCATATTGATCAGAAACAGAAATCCAACTTAAACTAGCTTAACCCAAAAGCTGAGATTAATTGGTTTATAGAATATGGAGAAGGGTTGAAAACCCAGTGATGATAAGGAAAAGACAAGGCCCCAGAAAAAACTGGTACCAGAGTCTCAAGTGACTCCAGAACTCTTGTCTCCTGGGTCTCTTTAGATCACTTTACTTTTCTGGAGTTGTGTTTTCTTGCCATGGTAGGAAACAAAAACAATAATAACTCCCAATTCCTACATTTTATGTCTTCTACCACTAGAAAAAACTAACCTCATTTTCTCGGGTTCCAAGTTCAAAACTCCCCAAAAAAAGATTCTGACTGGCGCAATTTGGGACTTGTGGACTTTGAACAAGTAGGCACCCTAACTGACTCAGTAAGGTGCCCCACCCCTAGGCCAAATGGAAATAGCAAATCAAAAAGCATTTTTTAAATGATATAAATGAACTTATTTACAAAACAGAAAGAAACTCACAGATTTCGAAAACAAACTTAAGGTTACCAAAGGGGAAACATGGGGGAGGGGATAAATTAGGAGACTGGGATTAATATACACACACAACTATATATAAAATAGATAACCAACAAGGACGTACTGTATAGCACAGGGAACTATAGAAAAAAGAAACTATAGGAAAAAAAAAACTATAGAAAAAAAATCGCAGGTTATCAAATCATCTGGGTTACTCAAGCTGATGCCCACAGCAGGGACCCTTTCACTGATGAGAACAACTGGAATAAACACGCACCACCCAGATTGCCACCACTGCTGCCTGAATCCATCACTGTATCAGACATGGCAAAACATCCACAATCATGGATTGGGCAAAAAGTAAAGGACTCTTTCTGATGCAGAGGTCACCGTAGTATGATCCACTCATGAGCCAAAGTCAAGCAGTGGTGATGAAAGCCACATTGCCCTAGGTGTTGCCACCCCATCCCTGCCCAGCCTACTCCTGCCAAATTCACTATATCAGACCTTTTTACCCCTAACTCTCAGTCTGATCAGCAAATTCTGGCCATACCAATGTGGCCAACAAAATTAAGCTGTTACATGTTCAAGGCCATTTACCAGCTAACAATGGTGTGCCTTCTATTAGAAAGGGCACACAACATGTCAAAAGTTGGAATATCTGATGAACATTCCATGCTCCCTACCTAATCCAAGGCATCTAATATTGTTGAGCACTGGAATGGCCTCCTCATAACTCAACTGAGAAAGATTTCTGAATCTACCTCTTTCACCTTCTTTAGGTCCACATAATTCAGTAAAGTAATATGGTCAATAAATGTAGCTGTCTTAACAAAGGGTTCATCTCCTCTTGACCACCTCCCACGGTAATAATCAGGAAAAAAGTAGTGGGAATTATAAAGACAAGAGGGGTCAGAAAACATTCCCTGTAAAGGGCCAGAAAGTAAATATTTTAGGCTTTGTGGACAACATACGATCTCTGTCACACTACTCTTTTTCTTCCCCCCAACCCTTTAGAATTGTAAAAAAAACACTGTTAGCTTATAGCCCTTCTTTATAGAAGGTCACAAGCTAGATTTGGCCTAGGAGATTTAGTTTGCCAACCTCTGGTATGTACTTATTTTGAAACCTTGGCTTTCCACCCTGAACACTCCTAAGCAGGATGTACCTTACGTTCCTATGACAGTGGTCCCAAGCAAGCCTAACTGGTATACCTTCCAGGTAGCAGCCCAGACAAAGGAAATCTAGGATTCAAACTTAATTGTGGTCCAGCCACCTGGATTCTCTTATTGGACTGATATGGTCCTATATTAGGCAAGCATTTTATGAAAAGGGCCAGATAGTATTTTAAGCTTTCTGAATCATAGGATCTCTATTGCAACTACTCAAATCCAGCACTAGAGTGCAAAAGCAGCCACAGACAATAAGTAAACAAATGGGTACAACCAGATTTGGCTCAAAGCAAGCCAAGCTGCTAGTGGTTTTCTTTTTCTATATGGCAGGGGGAGGGGGAAGCCTAATAACAGCTCTATTTCTATCCTGGAAGGATTTGCATAGAAAAGGAGTCAACTCATATGTCTTTTATAATAGTAAGGATTATAAGCTTCATATTTATATTCTTTTGTTTTCTGAGATTCTACACTATATTACTAAGAATAAAGGACACAAAAACACCCATATATACCATAGCTGAAAAGTATGAACGAAAAACTATGCATTCTTAATTTGATTCAAATCAAAAATACTGAATGCTTGGTATGTGATAAATCACATTCCCAGAGATCCAAAATTATATTGCCTCAGTTAATCATGCAAATCACCTTCTGAGGTACTATCATTACTGGACATGACTGTATCGTTGAACATGTTATATAATGTCTGTACTCCAATTTCCTCATCTGGAAAAAGGGAATAATTGTATATCTAAGAAAAGAGCTTCTAAGTATTAAATGTGTTAATACATATAAAGCACTTAGAAAAGTGCACATGCTAACCACTCACATGTTAACAATTATTACTACTATTATAATTTATTATTCGAAGGGGTATACAAGGACTACTACATTTTAATAAACCTGCCAAGTGATCTCTTATAATTGTTTTGATCATTTACTTAAATGATATTTTTAAAGTAAACAGCAAATTTTATGTCACTTTTACACCGAAACTACTTCCAATACAATGTAAAAGAAGCACTTATGTGCTGTTTTTCTCGATCAATATATAATTTAAAATTTGTAGTAACTACATTAAAAAGTAAAATTAGATGAAATTTTATAACATTTTTATATATCTAAGATATTATCATTTAATATTTAATCAATGCAAAAAATTGATATTTTACATACTTTCGGTTTATAAAAAGTGTTTGAACCCAGTTAAGTATTTTACACTTACAGCCATCTCATTTCTGACTAGCCACATGTGGGTAACAGCTACCATACTGGATATCACAATTCTAAGTTATTAAATACATAATTCTCAAAAATGTTACACAAATTTAAATCTTTCTTCCTCCTCCTCTTCTTCCAGCATTCCCCTTTCCTTCTCCACCCAAATTTTAAATTCATTCATTCATTCATTTACGTGATATGTTAGGATGAGAATATATTCCTCTGGAAATGGAGAAAGACAAGCAAACAATCTTAATACAGTTGGAAAGTGATCTGGGAGCTCCCTTTAAGAGATTTGGGGGAGAGGGTAGACAGATACAGATAGATACAGTCTAAACCGAAATACCAAGATAAGGGGGGATAAACCAAGCAAAAAAGGGAAGGACATGGCAAAGAAAACAGCATGGAAAAAGTCCTTAAGCAGAAGAGAGTTTAGAGTACACGTGTGAATAACAGAATGAAGATCAATGTAGCTTAAGCCGAGCAAACAAGAATAAGTGTTGCACATGATTTGCCCCATCAGGCATTCAAATTTTCCCTATAGGAAACATGAAAAAAAATCTTAGAATAAAGTGACTGATAGTTGTCTACTTAAAACTCATTCTCCAACTTTGTTCAGGGTAGGAACGTATCTAGCTAAAACTACTCACCTCCCTAAGTAAAATAAAAAGCAGATGCTGTCAGGTAATATAAATACTGTTTTAAGAACTGTGCAGGGACTTCCCTGGGGGTGCAGTGGTTAAGAATTCACCTGCCAATGCAGGGGACACAGGTTCGAGCCCTGGTCCGGGAATATCCCACATGCCTCTGAGCAACTAAACCCATGCGCCACAACTACTGAGCCTGCACTCTAGACCCAAAGGCCACAACTACTGAGCCTGCATGCCACAATTAACAGTAGCAAGCTTAAGACTGCTATCCTTAGAAAGGCCAACCTCTGGGAAGTTGGCCCTTGACTGACAGCATCTGGGAACCTGACTTGCCTTCATTCTTAACTGATAGGAATGGTCTGCTCTCCTTAGACTTTTATACAAAAAATACAGTTTATACTAAACACCTGCTTTCCTTCTGGGAGTCTGGAATTTTGGAATGTGCTAGATAGAGGTTGCCTGCATGAGGAGCCCCCAGTAAAAGTCTGGGGTACTGAATCACTAAGGTTTCCCTGGGCAGAAACAGTGCATGTTACTGTATATTTTGTTGGTAGAGAAAAGCAGTTCAAGTGTACCTTCTTCACAGGAGGGAGAGGGCAGAAGGAAGGCTGTGTATGGATCTCTCCAAGCTACCTGTCTTTTTCTCCTTTGATCAGACAGGTATCCCTACTATCTTGCTACAATAAATCGTAGCCGTAAGTATAACTGTATGCCAAGTCTACTGAGTTCTTCTAGAGAATCTCCAAATGCAGGGGTCCTGAGAACCCCAGACATAAGAACCCATATAGCGATTCTATTTTAAT
This sequence comes from Mesoplodon bidens, assembly GCF_964165515.1. NCBI lineage: Eukaryota > Metazoa > Chordata > Mammalia > Artiodactyla > Ziphiidae > Mesoplodon > Mesoplodon bidens. The sequence continues at coordinate 42,445,645 of NC_138173.1, read as the reverse complement.
CATTTTTCACAATTAACTTAAATCACAGTATTCTCTTACTAATAATTATCTCCCCAAATTTAATTATATTGTTTAAGTGGCTGACTTTGCTCATTCACTAGCAAAGAGAGACCTCCTAGCTCCTATCTACTGTACTACAGATGATGTTGGGGGTTGCGGGGCTGGGGAGGGCGGGGGGCGCGGGGTAGGGAAGAGAGATGATCTTAAAAATTGGTAGAATTTACCGACTATTTACATTCTGAATGCTCACTCAAAAAAGCAGACGAGGGGGCTTCCCTGGAGGCGCAGTTGTTGAGAGTCCGCCTGCCAATGCAGGGGACATGGGTTCGTGCCCTGGTCCGGGAAGATCCCACATGCTGCGAAGCAGCTAGGCCCGTGAGCCATGGACGCTGAGCCTGCGCATCTGGAGCCTGTGCTCCGCAACGGGAGAGGCCACAACAGTGAGAGGCCCACGTACCACAAAAAAAAAAAAAAAAAAAAGCAGACGGGGAAACACCATCTTTAGACACTCTCAATAGTAATTAGTACCTGCTGGAGATACAGCAAGACAAATTGAAACATGGTACCTGGTCTCATGGAACCTATTTTCTACTTCTGAATCTTCTGAAGAACTGACATTTGAGCTGGGCTCTGAAGGATAAGTTGATATAAATAGGTGAAACAGAGGGAGAAAGGCATTGCAGAAGGATGGAAAACCTTGAGAAAAGCCCTAAGACAAAAAGAAGCACAGCTCTTTTGAGAAACTGAAAGGTTAATAAAGTAGAGAGCCAGATTTGAGTCTTCATCCTACAGTTAACAGGAAATCATTGAAGGCTGAGTGCTACAATCACATCTGAATTCTTCAGAGCTTACTCGGGCACATGGTACACAATGGATTGGAAGAGGAAAAAGAAATGATGGAGTTGCCCTAGTATGACAGAAGTAAAAATGGAGAGAAATAGGTGTATTGTAAAAGTACTTAGAAAATAAGTTTGACAATACTTGGTGATTGATTTACTGTGGGTAGATGATTAAACAGAGGTAAAAAGTATCAATTATCATAGTCACTTAATTCTATCTATTTTGGTTTTTTTTGATTGCGTTGGGTCTTAGTTGTGGCATGTGGGATCTTTCGTTGTGGTGCGTGGGCTCTTCGCCGTGGCACGCGGGCCCTCTAGTTGTGGCGCACAAGCTTAGTTCCTCCAGCATGTGGGATCTTGGTTCCCCAACAAGGGATCAAACCCATGTCACCTGCACTGGAAGGCGGATTCTTAACCACTGGGCCACCAGGGAAGTCCCAATTCTATCTATTTTGGATTAAACTAACAAAATGTTGGTTAAAAAATGAAAACAGTTAAACGAAGATTATCTAAAGTCTAGGACATCTTCTGCCTAATATTTGAGTAAGTGAATTTAAAAATTACATGGAAGTCACGAGAATAAATATGTTAATTTTCTCATAAAATCTCTACAAAATAAAAAGTACAATGTTTTAAATAGGCATCAAATGAAGAGTACAAAGTTATAACCTATACCAACGGTCAGCAAAATGTTTCTGGTAAAGGGCCAGACAGTAAAAGTCTTTGGATTGTGAGCCATATGATCTCTGTTGCAACTACTCAACACTGATATTGTAGGACAAAAGATGCCATAGACAACATCTAAAGGAACAAGTTAGTTATGTTCCAATAAAATTTTATTTACAAAAACAAACAGTGAGCTAGAGTTGCCAACCCTGATCTAGAGAATGCAGAAAAAATGCAAAAGTTGAGAGCCACGTAGTCAGGTCAGGTACCTGTCCAATGAGAAACAATGCAGTAAGTATTCCAGCAGACAAATGTAATATAATCAATAATTACCTTTTTTTTTAAAAAAAAAAAAAAAAAGGTAAAATTGGCGGTGAGTAGGTAGATCCTTCAAAAATGGTCTGGTAACATTTAGTGGGGAGTACCACATCCACAAGGCTGAAATTAGGAAAAAGCCTCCAGAATCTATGGCAGTCTGGAAAAGGAAATTCATGTCCTTAGTCTTTGATGAGACAAGGAATGGCCCAGCAGAACAAACAGACATCTAGGAACTGAAATGGCAGTTTAACATGGAAGCTTGGACAATTCAAGTAGAAGTTCAATCAATACAGCTAAGGCACATAGGCAAAGCAGGATTAACTGCAAAGTTGAGTAGATGCTCCTGAGTTAACCTGGATGTGTATTCCTTATATCATTCCCAGATTAATGACAGAATCAAACCCAGACATGAGGCAGGAATGAAAAACCAAGCAGGGATCAAGTGGTTGTAGCTATTGAGGAGAAGAGTAAGGTGGTGCAGAGTATAAGCAGGCTCTTAGAAAAATAAGGAATTACAAAAAAGTAACTATTTCTTATGGAGAAAGATGTACAAAAACAAGTCAAGTCAGATAATGGAAAAAATTATTAGCTATTTTACTGATGAGTTCTTCTTTCCAATTTACAAATATTAAGCTAAAATCACATGAAATTTTCTAATGCTTTCTTCTTATAATCAACTGAATTTCAATAAAACAGAAAAAAGCTGTTTCTACTTACTAATAAAAATTTTTGTAAGAGAACCATCTGTTATTTACTTTTGACAATAAAATCTGGAGTAAATGTTGTTATATTTGATATGTAAAACCAACGACTTATTGAATTTACTTTAATTGAATATTGGCAATAAATTTTTAATCCAGTTATTATGATTAAGTAATAACTGAAAGATAATTCATATGAGTGTCTAAACAATATGATCTATTACAGCATATTAGATTTTGTCAGAAAAACTCAGTACAGAAATAGCAACAGTATAGAATAATGCATGTAATCAAAGATCAAATATTATATTTCCCAGGTAGACTGAGAGATCTTTGAAAACAGAGTCCAAGTCTAGCAGTTACTAGGTACTAAACATCTGTTGAAATGAGCTGATATATTAACCACAATGATACCACAAAGGAAAAAATAATTAACTCTGCTTGGGTGAATGAGGGAAGTATTTGCAGAGGAAATACTAATGCTAATACTAAATATGAATATTAATGTTACATTTCAAGTAGAAAAGAGGTAATAAATAAGCACTTTTTTTTTGGGGGGGGCGGGGGGCAGTGGGCATGAAGGCAAGGAAATTTGAAGAGCAAGGTACGCAGGATTTGATTCAACCAGAGATGAGGTATGAGGCTAGGGAGAACCCAGGTCCTAAAAGGCCAAGCCAAAAGTCTTTTGAGTTTAGCCTGAGGGCAACAGACAGCCATTGATAATTCTTGAGAAGTGGATTTGATCAGGTAATCCTTGCCTCCCTGATGCAGAGTTTAGGAAGTGTAAGCACAGAGGTACTTCAGTAGCCAGATAAGGGTAGATGGAGGCTAAATCTGGTCTTGGCAGGGCCATGATCCAAGAGATGAAAGGCTTCAGGGAAAGGAAGAGAAAAGAGCATGAAGCCACTCTGCCAGGAGTCTTCCAATCCTAATCCATTGACATGGCTCCAGCCCCAAACCTATTATCAGGGTCTGCTATGGTCTTCTTAAGGGGCCCCAGAAGACACAATGCTGGTTAAACAATTTGCTCAGTGTTTAATTTATCCAAAGCCCTAACAGATGACTCATCAGAAAGCACAGCCCTGCCCACATCCTGAGATTCAGAATCCACAGGTGGTGCTATCCTTGGTTTTGCTGCTTCCTTGACATTTCCTCTTGAATATTTCCAAATCGTAAAATGTACAGATTTTGTCTAAAAAGACACACATATACTTTTGCCACAGGCTATCACGCTCACTGAAATGTTTCCACTCAGCAGTTTTTTTTTCATATGATGTCATTTATATGCGGAATCTAAAAAAATGGTACAAATGAACTTATTCACAAAACAGAAATAGAGTCACAGATGTAGAAACCAAATTTATGGTTATGGGGGGTAAGGGGAGAGGATAAATTGGGAGATGGGGATTGACATATACACACTACTATATATAAAATAGATAACTAATAAGAACCTACTGTATAGCACAGGGCACTCTACACAGTACTTTTTAATGGCTTATATGGGAAATGTATCTAAAAAAGAGTGGATATATGTATATGTATAACTGATTCACTTTGTTATAAAGCAGAAACTAATAAAAAAAATGATAATACCAAAAAAAAAATGTTGTGCTAGTTTCAAGTGTACAGCAAAGTGAATCACTCAGCAGTTTTTCTGCACATGTGGTAAGGTGTTCTGCATCCATGGTTATCCATTCATCCATCATTCATCTCTTTGACTGCCGATATGTGACAAGACAGCAAGTTCTGACCAGTCAGGCCCCAGGGTTGACAGCCAGGCTCTCAAACTCTACCAAAAAATGAAAAAGGAACACTCCCAAACTCATTTTATGAGGCCAGCATTACCCTGATACTAAAGCCAGATAAGGACACTATAAGAAAACTAACGGCCAATATTCCAGAGGAATATAGATGCAAATATTCTCAACAGAATAACAGCAAAACAAAATCAGCAGCACATTAAAAGGATCACGTACCACAATCAAGTGGAATTTACCCTGTGATGCAAGGATGGTTCAAAATATGCAAATCAATAAATGTGACACAATCACATCAATAAAAAAATATATATGATCATCTCAATAGTCACAGAAAAACATATGACAAAATTCAAATTCCATTCATGATAAACACCCTCAACAAATCAGGTATGGAAGGAACATATCTCAAAATAATAAAGGCCATACATGACAAGGCAACAGCTAACATCATACTCAATGGTGGAAGGTTGAAAGCTTTTCCTCTAAGATCAGAAACAAAAGGGCACCCACTCTTACCATTCCTAGTCAACATAATACTGGAAGGCCCAGCCAGAGCAATCAGGCAAGAAAAAGAAACAGTAATCAAATTGGCAAAAATTAAAGACAAAGAAAAATTACTGAAAGCAGCGAGGGAAAATGACAAATAACAACAAGGGAACTGCCATAAGGTTAACAGCTGATTTCTCAGCAGAAACTCTACAATACAGAAGGGAGTGGCATGATATACTTAAAGTGATGAAACGGAAGAAACTACAACCAAGATTACTATACCTGGCATGAATCTCATTCATATTCCATGGAGAAATCAAAAGCTTTACAGACAAGCAAAAGCTAAGAGAATTCAGCACCACCAAACCAGCTCTACAACAAATGCTAAAGGAACTTCTCTAAGTGAGAAAGAAAAGAGAAGAAAAGGACCTACAAAAGAGAAGACCTACAAAAGAAGGACCTACAAAAAAGAAGGACCAACAAGAGAAGAAAATGACCTACAAAATCAAACCCAAAACAATTATGAAAATGGTCATAGGAACATACATATTGATAATTACCTTAAACGTGAATGGATTAAAAGCTCCAACCAAAAGACACAGGCTTGCTGAATGGATACAAAAAGGAGACACATATATAGGCTGTCTACAAGAAACCCACTTCAGAACTAGGGACACATACAAGCTGAAAGTGAGGGGTTGGAAAAAGATATTACATGCAAGTGGAATTCAAAAGAAAGCTGGAGTAGATATACTCATATCAGATAAAATAGACTTTAAAATAAAGAATGTTACAAGAGACAAGGAAGGACACTACATAATGATCAAGGGATCAATCCAGAAAGAAGATATAAGAACTATAAGTATATATGCACCCAACATAGGACCACCTCAATACATAAGGCAACTGCTGACAGCTATAAAAGAGGAAATTGACACTAACACAATAATAGTGGGGGACTTTAACACCTCAATTACACCAATGGACAGATCATCCAAAATGAAACTAAATAAGGAAACAGAAGCTTTAAATGACACAAGAGACCACATAGATTTCACTGATATTTATAGGACGTTCCATCGAAAAACAGGAGATAACAATTTCTTCTCAAGAGCGCAAGGAACATTTTCCAGGAAAGAGCGCATCTTGGGTCACAAATCAAGCCTCAGTGAATTTAAGAAAATTGAAATCATATCAAGCATCTTTTCTGACCACAACGCTATGAGATTAGAAATGAATTACAGGGGAAAAAACGTAACAAACACAAACACATTGAGGCTAAACAACACGTTACTAAATAACCAAGAGTTCACTGAAGAAATCAGAGGAAAACAAAAAATACCTAGAGACAAATGACAATGAAAACACAACGATCCAAAACCTATGGGATGCAGAAATAGCAGTTCTAAGAGGGCAGTTTATAGCTATACAAGCCTACCTCAAGAAACAAGAAAAGTCTCAAGTAAACAACCTACCCTTACACCTAAAGGAACTAGAGAAAGAAGAACAAACAAAACCCAAAGTTAGCAGAAGGAAAGAAATCATAAAGATCAGAGAAGGTATAAATGAAATAGAAACAAAAAAAACAATATAGCAAAGGTCAATAAAACGAAAAGCTGGTTCTTTGAGAAGATTAACAAAATTGATAAACCATTAGCCAGACTCATCGAGAAAAAGAGGGAGAGAACTCAAATCAATAAAATGAGAAGTGAAAACGGAGAAGTTATAACAGACACCACAGAAATACAAAGCATCCTAAGAGACTACTACAAGGAAATGTATGCCAATAAAATGGACAACCTGGAAGAAATGGACAAATTCTTAGAAAGTATAACCTTCCAAGACTAAACCAGGAAGAAATAGAAAATATGAACAGACGAGTCACAAGGAATGAAATTGAAACTGTGATCAAATATCTTCCAAAAATCAAAAGTCCAGGACCAGATGGTTTCACAGGTGAATTCTATCAAACATTTAGAGAAGAGCTAACACTCATCCTTCTCAAACTCTTCCAAAAAACTGCAGAGTGAGGAACACGCCCAAACTCATTCTATAAGGCCACCATCACCCTGATACCAAAACCAGACAGAGATACTACAAAAAAAAAGAAAAGAACAGACCAATATCACTGATGAATATAGATGCAAAAATCCTCAACAAAATACTAGCAAACAGAATCCAACAACACATTAAAAGGATCATACACCATGATCAACTGGGATTCATCCCAGCGTTGCAAGGATTCTTCAATATATGCAAATCAATCAATGTGATACACCATATTAACAAACTGAAGACTAAAAACCATATGATCATCTCAATAGATGCAGAAAAATCCTTTTACAAAATTCAACACCCATTTATGATAAAAACTCTCCAGAAAGTGGGCATAGAGGGAACATAACTCAACATAATAAAGGCCATATACAACAAACCCACAGCAAACATCATTCTCAATGGTGAAAAACTGAAAGCATTTGCTCTAAGATCAGGAACAAGACAAGGATGTCCACTCTCACCACTATTATTCAACATAGTTTTGGAAGTCCTAGCCATAGCAATCAGAGACGAAGAAGAAATAAAAGGAATACAAATTGGAAAAGAAGAGGTAAAACTGTCATGGTTTGCTAATGACATGATACTATACATAGAGAATCTTAAAAAGGCCACCAGAAAACTACTAGAGCTAATCAGTGAATTTCGTAAAGTTGCAGAATACAAAATAAATGCACAAAAATCTCTTGCATTCCTATACACTAATGATGAAAAATGTGAAAGAGAAATTATGGAAACACTCCATTCACCATTGCAATAAAAAGAATAAAATACCTAGGAATAAACCTACCTAGGGGGAAAAAAGACCTGTATGCACAACACTATAAGACACTGATGAAGGAAGTTAAAGATGATACCAACAGACAGAGATATATACCATGTTCTTGGATTGGAAGAATCGATATTGTGAAAATGACTATACCACCCAAAGCAATCTACAGACTCAATGCAATCCCTATCAAATTACCAATGGCATTTTTTACAGAACTGGAAGAAATTATCTTAAAATTTGTATGGAGACACAAAATACCCCGAATAGCCAAAGCAGTCTTGAGGGAAAAAAACGGAGCTGGAGGAATCAGACTCCCTGTCTTCAGACTATACTACAAAGCTACAGTAATCAAGAAAATATGCTACTGGCACAAAAACAGAAACATAGATCAATGGAAAAAGACAGAAAGCCCAGAGATAAACCAACGCACCTCTGTTCAACTAATCTACGACAAAGGAGGCAAGGATATAAAATGGAGAAAAGACAGTCTCTTCAATAAGTGGTGCTGGGAAAACTGGACAGCTATATGTAAAAGAGTGAAATTAGAACACTCCCTAACACCATACACAAAAATAAACTCAAAATGGATTTGAGACCTAAATGTAAGACCAGACACTAGAAAACTCTTAGAGGAAAACATAGGAAGAACACTCTTTGACATAAATCACAGCAAGATCTTTTTTGATCCACCTCCTAGAGCAATGGAAGTAAAAACAAAAATAAACAAATGGGACCTAATGAAACTTAAAAGCTTTTACACAGCAAAGGAAACCATAAACAAGACCAAAAGACAACCCTCAGAATGGGAGAAAATATTTGCAAACGAATCAATGGACAAAGGATTCATATCCAAAATATATAAACAACTCATGCAGCTCAATATTACAGAAACAAACAACCCAATCCAAAAATGGGCAGAAGACGTAAATAGACATTTCTACAAAGAAGATATACAGATGGCCAAGAAGCACATGAAAATCTGCTCAACACCACGAATTATCAGAGAAATGCAAATCAAAACTACAATGAGGTATCACCTCACACCAGTTAGAATGGGCATCATCAGAAAGTCTACAAACAACAAATGCTAGAGATGGTGTGAAAAAAGGGAACCCTCTTGCACTGTTGGTGGGAATGTAAATTGATACAGCCACTGTGGAGAAAAGTATGGAGGTTCCTTAAAAAACTGAAAATAGAATTACCATATGATCCAGCAATCCCACTACTGGGCATATACCCAGAGAAAACCATAATTCAAAAAGACACATGCAGGGCTTCCCTGGTGGCGCAGTGGTTGACAGTCCACCTGCTGATGCAGGGGACACGGGTTCATGCCCCAGTCCGGGAAGATCCCACATGCCGCGGGGCAGCTAGGCCCGTGAGCCATGGCCACTGAGCCTGCGCGTCCAGAGCCTGTGCTCCGCAACAGGAGAGGCCACAACACTGAGAGGCCCGAGTACTGCAAAAAAAAAAAAAAAAAGGACACATGCACCCCAATGTTCATTGCAGCACTATTTACAACAGCCAGGTCATGGAAGCAGCCTAAATGCCCACCGACAGATGAATGGATATAGAAGATGTGGTACATATATACAATGGAATACTACTCAGCCATAAAAAGGAATGAAATTAAGTCATTTGTTGAGACTTGGATGGACCTAGAGACTGTCATACAGAGTGAAGTAAGTCAGAAAGAGAAAAATAAATATCGTATATTAACGCATGTATGTGGAGCCTAGAAAAATGGTACAGATGAACTGGTTTGCAGGACAGAAGTTGAGACACAGATGCAGAGAACAAACATATGGACACCAAGGGGGGAAAACCGCGTTAGGGTGGGGATAGTGGTGTGCTGAATTGGGTGATTGGGATTGACATGTATACACTGATGTGTATAAAATTATGACTAATAAGATCCTGCAGTGTAAAAAAACAAACGAAAAAACAACTAATACTAAACTTTCTTTGGGTTATTTGTATGGAAATATGTTAATATAATGGTTTCAGACATTACATTAAATTTCTAAAACTCTTATATGTTCTGGTATAATGTTATAAATCATAATTCTAGTTATTACTTTAAAACGTATATCTCAGGGCTTCCATGGTGGCACAGTGCTTGAGAGTCCGCCTGTCGATGCAGGGGACACAGGTTCGTGCCCCAGTCTGGGAAGATCCCACATGCCGCAGAGCGGCTGGGCCCATGAGCCATGGCCGCTGAGCCTGTGCATCCGGAGCCTGTGCTCCGCAACGGGAGAGGCCACAACAGTGAGAGGCCCGCATACCGCAAAAAAAAAAAAAAAAAATGTATATCTCAGAAATAACTAAATTTCCTTGCCAATTGCATTATTTTTTTTTTTTTTTTTTTTTTGTGGTACGTGGGCCTCTCACTGTTGTGGCCTCTCCCGCTGCGGAGCACAGGCTCCAGACCACAGGCTCAGTGGCCATGGCTCACGGGCCCAGCCGCTCCGTGGCATGTGGGATCCTCCCGGACCGGGGCACGAACCCGCGTCCCCTGCATTGGCAGGCGGACTCTCAACCACTGCGCCACCAGGGGAGCCCCCACCAATTGCATTATTATGAACTTTCATCAAATCTTTAACCATGGTCATTTTTAAGTCTTTTGCCATTTACGGACAGTTCTGGGTGTACTCTGATGCTTTTGCAAAAATGTTCCTATAAAAGGGTTTCATCTTCAAGGAATTCATGGAAAAGACTCTCGTAAGTACAGCTTTCTGGTAACTGACTATACTGCTGAACTGAATGAATAAGCATTTTCAGAACTCTAATGGAAAACTGATGAATTCATAAAAGTGCTACCAAAAGATCAACATAAAAAAAATTAATTACATGGGACTGAGTGAACTGATGAGACGATTATAATTTTTGTGACTTTCTGTTTGAATAAAAAAAATAAATAAAAATAAAAGACTAAAGGAAAGATAAAGGCAAATTCTAATTTGTAAATATCAATACTGGTGTTGGTTATCCAACAACTGTTTTATGCGTAAAAGAGAGAGCTATAAAAAAAAAAAAGACAAGATAACAAATGCTGGCAAGGATGTGGAGGAAAGGGAACCCTTGGGCACTGTTGGTGGGATTGTAAGTTGGTGCAACCACTATGGAAAACAGTGTGGAGGTTCCTCAGAAAATTAAAAAGAGCACTACCATATGACCCACAAATTTGCTTCTGGGTCTACATCCAAAGGAAATAAATCACTATGTCCAAGAGATATCTGCATTCCCATGTTCACTGCAGCATTATTTACAATAGCAAGATATGAGAACAACCTAAGTGTCCATCAACAGATGAATGGATAAAGAAAATATGGTGTAAATACACAATGGAATACTATTCAGTCACAAAAAAACAAAGGAAATCCTGGCATATTCGATAAAAAACAAAACAAAACAAAACATGAGCCTTCAGGGGATCGTCCTAAGTGAAATAAGTCAAGAAAGACAAATACTGTTTGATCTGACTTATATGTAGAAGAGGGGAGGGGAGGAAACCTCACAGAAAAAGAGATAAATTTGTGGTTACAAGAGGGAGGGGATGGAGGGTAGGGAAATTAGATAAAGGTGGTCAAAAGGTACATACTTCCACTTATAAAATAAATGAGTACTGCAGATGTAATGTACAACATGATGACTATAGTTAATAATGCTGTATGATATATTTGAGAGTTACTAAAAGAGGAAATCCTCAAAGTTCTCATCACAAGGGGGAAAAAATATTTTTTCTTTCTATACAAGTCAACGGATGTTCACTAAACACTGTGGTAAATCATTTCCCAACAAATGTAAGGCAAGTCATTATGCTGCATGAACATTATAACAATAGTGATCTCTCCAATTCATGAGCATGAATACCTTTTCCATTTTTTTATTCTTCAATTTATTTTATTAAATTTTTATTCCAATTTAAACATCAAAAAGTCTTATTGGTAGTTCTTAAGGCAAATCTAACTCAAGTCATTTTTATTTTTAGGCAAGGATAACCTTATAATCAATACTTCTATCTGGAAAGAAAATTTTATAACAGCTCAAAAATGTATATTTTAGGGTTTCCCTGGTGGCACAGCAGTTAAGAATCTGCCTGCCAATGCGGGGAACACAGGTTCGAGCCCTGGGCCGGGAAGATCCCACATGCTGTGGAGCAACTAAGACCGTGCACCACAACTACTGAGCCTGCACTCTAGAGCCCGCAAGCCACAACTACTGAATCCCGCGTGCCTAGAACCTGGGCTCCACAAGAGAAGCCACCGGAATGAGAAGCCTGCGCACCACAACGAAGAGTAGCCCCACTCACTGCAACTACAGAAAGCCCACGCACAGCAGCGAAGACCCAGTGCGGCCAAAAATAAATAAATAAATTTATTTTAAATATACATATACATATATATATATATATATATATATATATATTAGAACACACTGGAGCTGTGGGGGGAAAACGTAGTTTGAGGAATAGAAAAAGCATATCGCTATGCCTCAATCTTTTTCCTAAATGGTTAAAGAACTGTTCAACAACCCCAAAACCCTTTTTATATGCACACCTGGGAAGAATACCAAACGCGTAACTTTGCTCAGAGTTACACTGATGTGGTTTTAGACCAGATGTTTAAACGTTACAGTATGTACATTTTCTTCCCCTCTTCTAAGACAGAAGTAAAGTAAGAGGAATATTTGACTTCACTCCACAAGAGACCTATTTAATAGTTTGGCGGTTATGTAAGTAAAGGTAGCTTGGCTAAGTCAATGTTGACGACATACAGAACGACATGATCCTAATGAGTTGGAAAATATTGGCTCTCATGAGAATAGACCAGATGCTACTGAACTGAGAAAGCTACTGTATTATTGAATTTCATTTTTATGAGGTAAAATTTATTATTCAACCATTAAGATATCCCACATGAAATCTTGCATAAAATACTTTTACAGTTACATTCTGGAAAGTAGATTTTTATTTTAACATTAAAACATCACTTAAATAACGGATTCAAATGTCCATGTGATCACCTTCAGCACAGATTTTAAAGTCTGTAAGTAATTTCCCTGCAAATACCAGATTAATGGAACTAGACTGTCAACAAAACAATGAACTACCTGAATAAGGACAAACTGGTAACAAGTCTTTGTTTCCTGAGCAAACAAAAGCCATGTGTGACTTTGTATTTTATCATATAGCAAAAGGACAAAGGTTATAATTTCTATGATTTGAGTACCATCAGAAACATGAACAATAAAAACGTGTAATTCAAGAATCTCAATTACTAATATGTTAAAGTCCAAACTTTAACATCTCTGCTTTATTCTTTATAATTTCTTTATATTTTAAATTAAATTCCCAATATTTGCTATTCTTTCATTACCTAATTTCTAGTGGAATAGCAACTTTAATTATTTTACTTTATTTCTAGTCTAATTTACCAGCGAGGTTGTTTGATGTAGCACAAGTAATAGTAACAGAAAGGTCCAAAGGCCTGGCTTCAAAAACCAGCTTACTCTGTAGGGTGATACTTAAGAAAAACACTAAATTGTTCTAAGCATAAACTTTCACACATGTAACACAGGAAACATAACATGCCAACATCAATATTACTGGGAAGATACAAGAGAAATTAATGCATGAGAAACATCAACCTAAAGAAGGTGAACCAATTCAGACTATTCAAGTAAGTTTTATGGTATCCAGTCCCTACAATATGCAGCTCAGTAGAGGAAAAATGCTTGGTAGACAGCTGTACAGTACATGAAAAGGCAGATTAAAAAACAGGGTTTCATATATTTCTAGTCTCCCAGTGCAAGTATTTCTAGTGTCCCACTATTGTTCCACGCCTCTTTGGAATCCCTAGCAGAAGAGAGAATTATGGTTCATCCTAGGTGACTGTGAGCCTGTTGTTGCCTCTTGTAAACAGTTACGTAAAAGTGGCACAATACACAGTCTCTTCAATAAGTCAAAACAACAAGAGCTAACCAACGTCTTGAATTTTGTTCTTCTCTTATCAAGCTCACTACTTCATAATCCTATTTACTTTCTGGCCTTACTTTGTATTTACCTTTGCCCTATATCTTCTTAGATAAAACAATAGATCCCGAGGCTACAATTCTGACTTTGGGTGTCTCAGTCTCCAAGAACCTCCAACCCTACAACCACTTCCATAGGTAATAACCCGATTTGTGATTACAGCAGGAATCTATAGCCAGGACAAGAATAACAAATCAACTCCACAAACAATACTATATTTTGCACTCACAAGTACTCTGTGAGTATATCTAAAGATATCATCACAGCCACTTGCCCACAGGGCAAGGCAGGGATTCTGGTGCCGGGAGGCCAGTTAGAAGAAGGGATACATTTCCTCACTGCCCTCCTGTTCTCTTTGTGAAAAACAACATGCGTTTTCCAAGAAGTTAAGTGAAACTAAGGATCCAATTGATGGCCACTGAACAGAGTGAACCTGTGTGGCTGACAGCGTCCTAGTCCTCCACCCTGGTGTCAGGCCTGAGCCTCAGAGGTGGGAGAGCCAAGATCAAGACAAGGAACACCAGAGGCTTCCCAACCCCATGTAATATCAATCAGCGAGAGCTCTCCCAGAGACCTCTGTCTCAATGCTAAGACCCAGCTCCACCCAAGGGCCAGCAAGTCCCAGTGCTGGAAGCCTCATGCCAAACAAATAGCAAGACAGGAATACAACCCCACCCAATAGCAGATAGGCTGCCTAAAACCATACTAAGTTCACAGACGCCCAAAAACACACCATGGGGCGTGGCCCTGCCCACCAGAAAGGCAAGATCCAGCCCCACCCACCAGAACACAGACACCAATCCCCTCCACCAGGAAGATTACACAAGCCACTGAACCAACCTCACCCAATGGGGGAAGACACCAAAAACAACGAGAACTATGAATCTGCCCAAACGCAGTAAGTTAAAAAAAAATGAGAAGACAGAAACACACAGAAGATGAAGGAGCAGCGTAAAAACCCAACAGACAAAACAATGAAGAGGAAATAGACAGTCTACCTGAAAAAGAATTCAGAGTAATGATAGTAAACATAACCCAATATCATGGAAATAGAATGGAGAAAATATAAGAAACGTTTAACAAGGACCTAGAAGAACTAAAGAGCAAACAAGCAAGAATAAACAACACAATAAATGAAATTTAAAATTCTCTAGAAGTAATCAATAGCAGAATAACTTAGGCAGAAGAACAGATAAGTGACCTGGAAGGTAAACTAGTGGAAATAACTACCACAGAGCAAAATAAAGAAAAAACAATGAAAAGAATTGAGAACAGTCTCAGAGACCGCAGGGACATTAAATGCACCAACATTTGAATTATAGGGGTCCCAGAAGAAGAAGAGAAAAAGAAAGGGACTTAGAAAATATTTCAACACATTATAGTTGAAAACTTCCCTAATATGGGAAAGGTTATAGTCACTTAAGTCCAGCAAGTGCAAAGAGTCCCATACAGGATAAATCCAAGGAGAAACACCCAAGACACATATTAATGAAACTATCAAAAATTAAATACAAAGAAAACATATTAAAAGCAACAAGAGCAACAAAAAATATACAAGGGAATGCCCATAAGGTTAACAGCTGATCTTTCAGGAGAAACTTTGCAACCCAGAAGGGAGTGGCAGGACATATTTAAAGTGATGAAGGAGAAAAACCTACAACCAAGATTACTCTACCCAGCAAGGATCTCATTCAGATTTGATAGAGAAATAAAAACCTTTACAGACATGCAAAAGTTAAGAAAATTCAGCACCACCAAACCAGCTTTACAAAAAATGCTAAAGGAACTTCTCTAGGAGTAAAAACAAGAAAAGGAAAAGAACTACAGAAACAAACCCAAAACAATTAAGAAAATGGTAATAGGAATATACATATCGATAATTACCTTAAATGTAAATGGATTAAATGCTCCAACCAAAAGACACAGACTGGCTGAATAGATACAAAAACAAGATCCGTATATATGCTGTCCACAAGAGACCCATTTCAGACCTCGGGACACATACAGACTGAAAGTGAGGGGATGGAAAAAGACACTCCATGCAAATGGAAATCAAAAGAAAGCTGGAGTAGCAATTCTCATATCAGACAAAACAGACTTTAAAATAAAGACTATTAGAAGAGACAAAGAAGGACACTATATACTGATCAAGGGATCAATCCAAGAAGATATAACAACTGTAAATATGCACCCAACATAGGAGCACTTCAATACACAAGGCAAATGCTAACATCCATAAAAGGGGAAGTCAGCAGTAACACAATCATAGTAGGGGACTTTAATACCACACTTTCACCAATGTACAGATCATCCAAAATGAAATTAAATAAACACAAGCTTTAAATGACACATTAAACAAGATGGACCTAATTGATATTTATAGGACATTCCATCCAAAAACAACAGAATACACTTTATTCCCAGGTGCTCATGGAACATTCTCCAGGACACATCATATCTTGGTTCACAAATCAAGCCTTGGTAAATTTAAGAAAACTGAAATCGTATCAAGTATCTCTTCTGACCAAAACACTATGAGACTAGATATCAATTACGTAAAGAAAAGGGTAAAAATTACAAACACATGGAGGCAAAACAATACACTACTAAATAATCAAGAGATCACTGAAGAAATCAAACAGGAAATCAAAAACTACCTAAAACAAATGACAATGAAAACACGACAACCCAAATCCTATGGGATGCAGAAAACCCGGTTCTAAGGGGGAAGTTTATAGCAATACCATCCTACCTCAAGAAACAAGAAAAATCTCTAATAAACAACCTAAACTTACACCTAAAGCAATTGGAGAAAGAAGAACAAAAAAAAACCCAAACTTAGGAGAAGGAAAGAAATCATAACGATCAGATCACAAATAAATGAAAAAGAAATGAAGGAAACAATAGCAAAGATCAATAAAACTAAAAGCTGGTTCTTCGAGAAGATAAATAAAATGATTAACCTAGGCCAGACTCATCAAGAAAAAAGAGGGAGAGAACTCAAATCAATAAAATTAGAAATGAAACAGGAGAAGTTACAATGGACACCGCAGAAATACAAAGCGTCCTAAGAGACTACTACAAGCAACTTTATGCCAATAAAATGGAAAACCTGGAAAAAATGGACAAATTCTTAGAAAGGTATAACCTTCCAAGACTGAACCAGGAAGAAATAGAAAATATGAACAGACCAATCATAAGGAATGAAATTCAAACTGTGATTAAAGATTTTTCAACAAACAAAAGTCCAGGACCAGATGGCTTCACAGGAGAATTCTATCAAACATTTAATGAAGAGCTAACACCATCCTTCTCAAACTCTTCCAAAAAACTGTAGAGGTAGGAATACTCCCAAACTCATTCTACAATGCCACCATCACCCTGATACCAAAAACAGACAAAGATATGACACACAGAACAAGAAAATTACAAACCAATATACTGATGAAAACAGATGCAAAAATCCTCAACAAAATACTAGCAAACAGAATCCAACAGCACATTAAAAGGATCATACACAATGATCAAGTGGGGTTTATCCCAGTAATGCAAGGATTCTTCAATATACGCAAATCAATCAATGTCATACACCATATTAACAAATTGAAGAATAAAAACCATATGATCATCTCAATAGATGGAGAAAAAGCTTTTGACAAAATTCAACACCCACTTAGGATAAAAATTCTCCAGAAATAGGCAAAGAGGGAACCTATCTCACCATAATAAAGGCCATATATGACAAACGCACAGCCAACATTGTTCTCCATGGTGAAAAACTGAAACCATTTCCACTAAGATCAGGAACAAGACAAGGTTGCCCACTCTCACCACTACTATTCAACATAGTTTTGGAAGTCCTAGCCATGGCAATCAGAAGAGAGAAAGAAGTAAAAGAAATCCAAATCGGAAAAGAAGAAGTAAAACTGTCACTGTTTGCAGATGACATGATACTATACTTAGAGAATCCTAAAGATGCTTCCAGAAAACTACTAGAGCTAATCAATGAATTTGGTAATACTGCAGGATACAAAACTGATGCACAGAAATCTTTTGCATTCCTATACACTAATGATGAAAAATCTGAAAGAGAAATTAAGGAAGCATTCCCATTCACCACTGCAACAAAAATAATTAAAATACCTAGGGATAAACCTACCTAAGGAGACAGAAGACCTGTATGCAGAAAACTGTAAGACACTGATGAAAGAAATTAAAGATGATACAAACAGATGGAGAGGTATACCATGTTCTTGGACTGGAAGAATCAACATTGTGAAAATAACTATACTACCCAAAGCAATCTACAGATTCAATGCAATCCCTATCAAACTACCAATGGCATTTTTCACAGAACTGGACCAAAAAATTTCACAATTTGTATGGAAACACAAAAAACCCCAAAGAGCCAAAACAATCTTGAGAAAGAAAAAGGGAGCTGGAGGAATCAAGCTCCTGACTTCAGACAATACTACAAAGCTACAGTAATCAAGACAGTATGGTACTGGCACAAAAACAGAAAGATAGATCAATGGAAAAGGATACAAAGCCCGGAGATAAACTCATACACCTATGGTCACCTAATCTTTGACAAAGGAGGCAAGGATATACAATGGGGAAAAGACAGTCTCTTCAATAAGTGGTGCTGAGAAAACTGGATAGCTACATGTAAAAGAATGAAGTTAGAACACTCCCTAACACCATATACAAAAATAAACTCAAAATGGATGAAAGACCTAAATGTAAGGGCAGAAACTATCAAACTCTTAGAGGAAAACACAAGCAGAACACTCTATGACATAAATCACCACAAGATCCTTTTTGACCCACCTCCTAGAGAAATGGAAATAAAAACAAAAATAAACAAATGGGACCTAATGAAACTTAAAAGCTTTTGCACAGTAAAGGAAACCATAAACAAGACGAAAAGACAACCCTGAGAATGGGAGAAAATATTTGAAAATGAAGCAACTGACAAAGGATTAATCTCCAAAATATACAAGCAGATCATGCAGCTCAATATCAGAAAAACAAACAACCCAATATAAAAATGGCACAAGACCTAAATAGACATTTCTCCAAAGAAGATATACAGATTGCCAACAAACACATGAAAGGATGTTCAACATCACTAACCATTAGAGAAATGCAAATCAAAACTACAATGAGGTATCGCCTCACACCAGTCAGAACGGCCATCATCAAAAACTCTACAAACAATAAATGCTGGAGAGGGTGTGGAGAAAAGGGAACCTTCTTGCACTGTTGGTGGGAATGTAAATGGATACAGCCACTATGGAGAACAGTATGGAGGCTCCTTAAAAAACTAAAAATAGAACTACCATATGACCCAACAATCCCACTACTGGGCATATACCCTGAGAAAACCATAATTCAAAAAGAGACATGTACCACAATGTTCATTGCAGCTCTATTTACAATAGCCAGGACATGGAAGCAACCTAAGTGTCCATCAACAGATGAATGGATAAAGAAGATGTGGTACATATATACAATGGAATATTACTCAGCCATATAAAGGAACGAAATTGGGTCATTTGTTGAGACGTGGATGGATCTAGAGACTGTCATACACAGTGAAGTCAGTCAGAAAGAGAAAAACAAATATCGTATATTAACACATATATATGGAACCTAGAAAAATGGTACAGATGAACCAGTTTGCCGGGCAGAAGTTGAGACACAGATGTAGAGAACACACGTATGGACACCAAGGGTGGAAAGCTGTGGGGGTGTGGGGGTGGTGGTGTGATGAATTGGGCAATTGGGATTGACATGTATACACTGATGTGTATAAAATGGATGACTAATAAGAACCTGCTGTATAAAAAAATGAATAAAATTTAAAAATTAAAAAAATAATAAGTCAATAGGAGTATACAAATTCCAAACAAGTGTAAAGAGGATATTAAGTTGGAAATAATAGCAATTCTTTAAAAAGTAGTGTAGCTAAATCATAATAAAAGGAAACACAACAGTAAGGTGATAGAAACAAAGACAAAAAAAAACTATAGTCACAAGTATAAATGGATTGAATTTACTAGCTAAAAGGCGGATTAGAAAACTTGGTCTATAATATCTAGTTATACGTTATTTCCAGGACATATACCTAAAGATAAAAACAGATAGGTTTTAAGTAAAGAATGCAAAGGGAATTACATCAAATACCAACCAAACGAAAGCTAATTGTAACTATGTTAATATAAGAAAAAATAGATATGTCAAAAGACTCTCTAAGGAATAGACTCACTACATTTAATAAAAGAATCAATTCAAAAAGAGAACATAAATATGTGTGACCTTAGGGGTATATGTTTATACACACATAAGATCTGCATACTGTTTCAGGGTATTCACAGAATTTGAAGCCCTTTCATAAGCCCCAAGTTAAGAACTTCTAAACAAATGAAACATTTGTCCCATAATTTCTTTACAGAATCCTAAAAACCTGCTCCAAAACAACTGTACAATTTTACATTAGGCAATGGCTGTATCAAATAAAAAGGCTCTAATTAAAATGCATTTTTTAAGAATTTATAAGATATTCCCCATAGTAAGGTCTAAACTTAAAACCTTAAAAAGCATCTTATAACAACAAAACCAGTTTTATTTTAATAAACAAATGAAGTATAAGATAAAAATAACGTTATCATTTTAAGCATGATTGCACTTAATAAAAATATATCTTTTTTGTGTCACTGACAAAAGTAACATTATTTTGAGCTGAAACAACTAAAAGAAGCAAGCCTTCTGCAATTTTTCTTGTTTATCTACAAAGTGAGTGATAAGATGAAGATAATATACTGGCATCAAAGCAGATTTTTAGTTTTCCATAGTTCATTCATTCAGGGTGTAAGACTAATATTTTCCACATTAAAAAAATTAACTTGCTTATGAATTGCCGAAGTACTATAATTAAGAATTTTATTCCACTCTACCAGCATAATCAAACATATTGTATTTATACTTGACTTGGTTATCATTTCAAACATACAGACTGATCCCCTCAAAAGTTATCCAAGTAAGGCCAAGGGATGAATTGTACAAGGAACTGGTTAAAAATAATCTCTTGCAACTACAAAATATATCCACAAGTTGGTGGCAGAGAACAAAACTGAATGGCTTAACTCATATCTTGGATTTTACACAGGAGCTATAAAAATCTGCTTTCATAGAAATACACTACAATTTAAGTTGATCATGCTATACACATGAATTTGAATGATAAAATATTAGTCACCTCTAATAAGAGTTTTCCATACACTTGTCAAGAAGAGTGTGTTCTTACCTATAGTTTGGAAAACTTCATTCATCAAAGCTTCATTCACTGCTGAAGAGCTGACATTTCCAATATGAGACCAACTTTGATAAATTGCTTGCAACAGAAGTGTCTGTGCTCTTGTAGCTTGAACTGTGAGATTTGGAAGTTCAAATATACCTTCAGTTATAGCAATCTGAGATCTTTTGGTCCTGCATAAGAAAATACAAAGCATAACAAACAATATATTAAATAACATTTATAAACAACACCATATAAAGTAAATTAGGATGCAAGGGAAGAAAAGGTATACACAGAAATTATTTTAATTAGATTAAATCAAAGAGATACACAATTCTACTAACTTTAAATATGTTTCACTATTTCAGAACCTCTAACAATAATAAAAAATAAAAATACAAACTAGAATAATGTGCACACACACATTCATACACATATATTCAGCTCAAGCATTATATTTTTTAAATCAAGTCAATCAAAAATAACAGTGAAAATAATACCAATTAACACTTAAAATAGGATTTACTAGCAGATCTGCCTTATTCCCTTTTTTAAATTTGTTTTTTATACACTTTTGAAAGGTTAAATTCCAGTTACAGTTATTACAAAATATTGGCTAGATTCCCCATGCTGTACAATACATCCTTGAACCTATTTTACATCCAATAGTTTGTACCTCCCCCTCTCCCCACTGGTGACCACTACTTTGTTCTCTATATCTGTGAGTCTGCTTCTTTTCTGTTATATTCACTAGTTTGTTGTATTTTTTAGATTCCACATATAAATGATATCATACAGTATTTGTTTTTGTCTGACTTATTTCACTTAGCATAATGTCCTCCAAGTTGATCCATGTTGCTGCAAATGGCAAAATTTCGTTCTTTTTTTACAGCTGAGTAGTATTCCAGTGTGTGTGTGTGTGTGTGTGTATGTGCGCATGCACCACATTTTCTTTATCCATTCTTCTGTAGATGGACACTTACATTGTTTCCATATCTTGGTGACTGTAAATAATGCTGCTTATAAACACTGGGGTGCACATATCTTTTCATATTAGTGTTTTTATTTTTTTGGATCTATACCCAGGAGTGGAACTGCTGGGTCATATGGTAGTTCTAGTTTTAGCCTTTTGATAAATCTCCACACTGTTTTCCACAGTGGCTGCACCAATTTACATTTACAAAAACAAGTC
This sequence comes from Mesoplodon bidens, assembly GCF_964165515.1. Classification (NCBI taxonomy): domain Eukaryota; kingdom Metazoa; phylum Chordata; class Mammalia; order Artiodactyla; family Ziphiidae; genus Mesoplodon; species Mesoplodon bidens. The sequence continues at coordinate 42,423,516 of NC_138173.1, read as the reverse complement.
TCAATAAAATTAAAAGGACTGAAATCAGACTATATGTGCTGATCACAATGGAATTAAACTATAAACTAATAAAAGAAAGGTATCTGCAAAATCCTCAAATATTTAGAAATTAAAAACATAAAATATAATTAAGAACATAGTAGATAAAATTCAGAAAGTCGCATAAGACAAAACTTTTGAAAAAGTATAAAATGATTTTAGAAAGGACACTGATATGGATGACAGAAAAGGACAATATACATAATCAGTGTTCCTGGAGAAAAGAGCAGATAAAGAAAAGAATTCTATGGGCATTCGTTCCAATAAATGTAACATGGAGGTACCAGTCCTTCTCCAGAACTTCCCTTGTTTTATACTATCCTCCCACCTGTCCATTACAGACTAGTAAAAACAATCAGCATATGTGCACTATTTAACCATAAGAAGAATATAAAGGGATTTCAAGCAATAGTCCTATACAGTTGAGATACCAACAGAGTCTCATGTCAATTGGTTACCTTTGTATTTTCCAGGTATACTTTTAATTTCATCATCTTTCAAGTCAATGGGCTCCTTTTCTAGCCATTGCTACTGCAGCTGAGAACCACCATGCTAATAAACTTAATATCCTTCAAAGTCAAGACTGGATTTTTACTTTGCAGTTCCTAGGTCTATTAAAAAATGAGTTATAATGTTGCTGTGACTTTGACTGTTTAGGTCTCAGATTAGGCCTAGCTGGTCTTCAAGCTTCATTTTAAAGCTGTTCTCTAGAAAATCTATAAAATCAGCATATATTTATTAATTGCCTATTCTGTAGCAGTTATGCACTAGCTACCTAGGAAGTATCTTAGCCGTTTTAAAACATCAATGAACAAAACAGAAAATTAAAATCCCAGTGTCCTCATAGTTTATATTCTAATGGGGACAGGAAACAAATTAAAAAGTTGATCAATATAAGTAAACAAATGATATAAGGAAGTTAGAAGAGAAATGCTCTTGGAAACAGAAAAAGTAGAGGATGGAATAGGAACTACTGAAGAGGGAGCAATTTCATATATGGTGGGTACATCATATTAAAAGGATAGGTTTAATTCCAAGCAAGACATAAGCAGACTTGAAGGAGGTAAGTGACAGTTGTGTGGGTATCTCTGGAGAGTGATTCAGGCAGATGAACAGTCTGTGAAAAGGTCCTGAGGTAGGACTGAACCTGGCAAGTCCAAGCAATGGCAAGGAAGGCAGTGTGGTTGCAGCAGTTTGATAATAACCTAATTCATTAATGAAGTTGGTTTTCCATGGTTATTATCCATAAGAAATACCAGAACAGGCTTTACACAGCCATTCATCTGAGACTGCATCAAAGTCTGACTCCATAGGGTTCACTTTCCTTGAATTTACTTTTATTTTTAAATCTCTTTACCCTTATTTTCAAAGTTTTTCATTTAAGGTACTAGAAGTAGGACATGAAATTTTTAAAATATCAATTCCAATTCTGGCTAAATCACTTATTTGTTTCATGTTTTTAGGAAAAAGATATATATAACTTCTCTGAGCTTCACTTCCCACTTTAAAAGCCAAGTATAATTATCCCTGCCCAATCTACCACAAATGACTATAGTGAAAATCAATTACATTTAATATTTAAAGCTTAACAGATACAAGGTTCTTTGCTAGGAACTGAAGATACAGGCACTATCTTTACACTCAAAGAATTCAGAATCTAGTGAGACAAGTAAACCAGTAATTATAATTTAACATAATGAGTGCTATAACAATGTTATGTACAGGTTCCTGTGAGATACACTGAAATGGTTGAGGAAAAAATGCAGGTGTTATATTTAGAAATGACCCATAAACATGAAAAGACTCTTAAGTCTCACCAGTAAAAAGGGAAATTCAAACTAAAACAATGTATGACTCTTTTAACCTCTCAGATTAGCAAGACCTCTCAGACTCTAACTCATCTTCTAGGAATCTATCTGAAAAGAATTTTCACAGGAGCCTGCAAGGATATTTACACAAAGACAGTGTTTTCAGCATTATTTAAAATAGCCTAAACCTGAGAAAATCTCATCGTTGAATAAATTCTGACACATTGATTTGATGCAAAACTATTCAGATATTAAAAAGAATGAAGTTAGACGAACCTACTGATATGAAAGAATATGCTGAAATATGGTAAAAATGTATGTAGTTGCATTATAATATGGTTCCATGTAATGGCAGGAAGTGGTGGGTTACCCACACACAAAAGTATGTCTGCATGTGTTTGTATGTTGAGATAAAAAATTCTGGATAGAATTATTGATAATATTCATTGCTGGAAGATAATAACAGAGGATGACTTTATGTGATCTTTTCCCTTTTTTCCCTATATAAATGTCTCTATTGTTTTGTTTGGTCCTTTGAGATATATATATCATTATTTTTTCAAAAGAATTTCAGAAACTGCAATACTTCAAGAATGGACTATAGAAATCACAAACTATGTCAAAATGAATTAATTTCATAAAACATTTTTAAAATGTGAAGGTAAGATATGAGCATTATCAATGTATCAAACTACCTCCACTCCCTGCTCCGACACTGAATTATCAAATTATTTCTTACCTTCTCATAGACATAAACTTCACTTTTAAGTCAGACAAAGAAAGACAAATATCATATGATATCATTTACATATGGAATCTTAAAAAATGATACAAATGAACTTATTTACAAGACAGAAATAGACTCACAGAGATAGAAAACAAACTTATGGTTGCCAAAGGGGAAAGGGGGGGATAAATTAGGAATTTAGGATTAACAGATACACACTACTGTATATAAAATAAACAACAAGGACCTATTGTATAGCACAGGGAACTATATTCAACATCTTGTAATAACCTATAATGGAAAAGAATTTGAAAAAGAATATATATATATATATATATATATATATATATATATACACACACACACACATACACATATATACAACTGAATCACTATGCTGTACACCTGAACCACTGTAAATCAACTCTACTTCAATTAAAAACATTTTTAAATTAAAACAAAAACAAATAAACTTCACTTAAAACCTCCAAAAGAGGAATTGTATCAACGAAGATGGTAGAGTAAGGTAAGCCAAAAGTCTGTCCCTCCATAAAAGCAACACAAAAGCTGGCAAAAACTGTCAAAAATCAACTTTTTCAGAACTCTAGAAACTAACCAAAAGCCTGCAACAAACACGGGAACACGTAATAAAAATAAAGTAAAATTTAAAAAAAAATTTTAAACAGCTCAATCTCAGTAGGAACAGTGAACTTTGTGGTATTTTTATTTACCCATGTTACATCCCCTGGCCCCCAGGCTCAGCAGTAGTACCAAATAGCTCTTATCCCCAGTACGACCTGTACGTCTTGATAAACTGTTACTTGACGTCTCTGTATTCCTAAAAGGTATAAATATTTGTAGGATCTCAATGTCAAGTCAGTGGAAGAGCTCCAGTACTTCTTGGTCTCATATGCGTGGTTGAAAAATTAACAGCCATGACTGCCAGATTTATTAACAAATAATAAATTTATGAATTTAAAAAAAGAAATTGTGGTTGTTTGTTCTGACCTGTCTGGTGGCTACCTAGAGAACCAACTCAAAGAGCCTGCTTTCTCTCTCTTAGTTCAGAACTCTCCCAATACTAAAACAACTACCCAGGAGCATTTGTAGAAAACATATACAGGCAAATGTACTGCAGTAGTCCTTGCTGCCTGGAAAAATAGATAGACAAGACAAGGGGCAAAAAAAGAGACTAACCAAAATCTTAGAAAGGCTGGGAAATTATGCCTTCAGGAATAAAAACACTGAAAAGCTCAGACACCTTCCTGGCAATACAGAAGGCCACACACATGCTAAGCACTGTGCACTTGCAGAGAAAAGACAAGAGAAAGGCCTTAAGCTCTCACTTCTGGCTGACTTTCAGGGTATGCACAACAAGAAAAGGTGGCAGAGTTGAAAACTGCCTGGTTGAGCTTTGAAGACATTCCTCAGAAGAAACCATGGAGGACACATGGCAGTGGGATGAAACATTCAAAGTGCTGAAAGAAAGAACTGTCAATTAATAATTGTAATTCCGGGGCTTCCCTGGTGGCACAGTGGTTAAGAATCCACCTGCCAATGCAGGAGACACAGGTTCGAACCCTGGTCTGGGAAGATCCCACATGCCGTGCAGCAACTAAGCCCGTGCGTCACAACTACTGAGCCTGCGCTCTAGAGCCCACGAACCATAACTACTGAAGCCCATGTGCCACAACTACTGAAGCCCGTGCACCTAGAGCCTGTGCTCTGCAGCAAGAAAAGACACCGCAACGAGAAGCCAGTGCACCGCAACGAAGTGTAGCCCCGCCTCGCCACAGCTAGAGAAAGCCCGCGCACAGCAACGAAGACCCAATGCAGCCAAATATAAATAAATAAATTTATTTTTAAAAATAATCATAATTATAATTCCGACTTAACTATTCTTCAAAAATAAAGTAGAAATCTCCCAAGAAAGGAAAGTCCAGGATCAAAAGGCTTCACTTGTGAATTCTACCAACATTTAAAGAAGAAAAAAATACCAATACTCTTCAACTTTTTGCAAAAAAAAGAACAGAAGGGAATCCTTCCCAATTTCTTCTATAACATCAGTATTACCCAGGTACCAAAGCCAGACAAAAACAACACAAGAAAACTACACACCGATATCCCTTGTGAACATAAATGCAAAATCCTCAGTAAAATACCAGTAAATGAAATTTGGAAGATTAAAAGCATTATACACCATGACAACTAAAATTTATCCCAGAAATAAAAGAATGGCTCAAGAACTCAATGCAATACATCATATTTATAGAAAGAAGAGGGGAGAAAACATGTCCATATCAACTGACACAGAAAAAGTTCGTGACAAAATCCAATACTCTTTCATAATATAAAACACTCAACACACTAAAGAGAACTTCCTCAATATGATATAGGACATTTATGAAAAACACACAACTAACATCATACTTAGTGGTGAAAGGCTGAAAGCTTTCTCTCCAAGATCAGGAAGAAGTCAAGTATTTTTCTCTTGCCATTCTATTCAACATTGCAGTAAAGGTTCCAGCCACGAAACCAGGCAAAAAAAATTTTTAAGGCATTCAGATTGTTAAAAAAAAGAAGTAAAACTATCACTACTCACAGATGACATGATCTCATACCTTGAAAACTATAAATACACACACACAGACACACACACAGCAATGAAGGGAGCTAAAAACAAGTTCAACTAAGTTCCAAGATACAAGGTAACTACATGGAAATCACTTTTATACCCATATACACTTAAAATGAACAATCTGACAAGGAAATTAAGAAAACAATTCCATTTATAATAGCAACAAAAAGAATAAAATACTTAGGAATAAGTATTTCACCAAAGAAGTGTAAGACTTTTACATTGAAAACTACAAAGCATTGTTGAAGGAAATTAAAGAAGAGTAAATGGAAAGACATCCCATGTTTATTGATTGGAAAATTTAATACTGTTAAGATGACAGTACTCTCCAAATTAAGCTATAGGTTCAATACAATCCCTATCAAAATCCCATCTATTTTGAATAAATGATTAAACTAATCCTAAACTAATTAAATTCATATGGATTTACAAGGAAACTTGAATGGTCAAAACAATCCTGAAAAAGAAAAACAAAGTTGGAAGACTCATGCTTCCCAATTTCAAAACTTACTACAAAGGTACAGCAATCAAATACACATAAAAATATAAATCAGTGCACTAGAGCTGAGAGTCTAGAAATAAACCCATACATCTATGGTCAATGGACTTCTGACAAATGGTCAAGGCCAATAAGTGGGGAATTAATAGTCTTTTTAACAAATGGTTTTAGAACAACTGCATATTGAAATACAAAAGAATGAACTTAGACCCCTACCTCACACCATATACCAAAATTAACTCAAAATTGATCAAAAAGCTAAAACCATAAAATCTTAGAAGGACACATAAGTGTAATCTTCACAATCTTAAAGAACAATTTCTTAAATATGATACCAAAAACAAAAGCAACAAAAGGAAAAACAGATAAATGGGACTTCATCAAAATTTAAAACTTTTGTGTATCAAAGGAAACCATCCAGAAAGTGAAAACACAACACACAAAATGGCGAAAAAAATCTGCAAATCATATATCTACGAAGGGTCTAGTGCCTGGAATATGCAAAGAATTCCCACAACTCAATAGCAAAAAGATATACAGCCCAATTAAAAAATGCACATAAACAGTCATTTCTCCAAAGAAGTTACACAAATGGCCAATAAGCACTTTAAAAAATGCTCAACATCATTAGGGAAATGAAAAGCAATACCACAAAGAGATACCACTTCACACCCACTAAGATAGGCATAATAGGAGAAGAAAGAAAAAAAAAAGCAGAAAATAACGAGTCTTGGGGCAAGGATGGGGAGGAACTGGAACCTTCATACATTGGAGGTAGACATATACAATAGTACAACCACTGTGTGTAACAATTTGGCAGTTCATCAAAAAGGTAAATATAGTAATTATATTGTTAGGTATATACCCAAGAGAACTGAAAATGTTGTTCATATTGGAGCTCATATATGCATGTTCATAGCAACATTATTCTTATTAGCCAAAAAGTAGAAACAACCCAAACTTGCAACTGATAAATGGATAAACAGAATGTGGTATATCACTATAAAGTAGTTATTATTTGGCCATAAAAAGTAATGAAGTACTGATACATGCCACAACATGGAGAAACCTTGAAAACACGCTAAGTAAAAGAAGCTAGACAGAAAATGCCACATACTGTATGTGGCATTCTCCATCCAGAATCACGGATAGAGTCAGGGTTTTCTTTATGGAGTTTTGAAAATGCTCTGGAGTTAGATGGTGATGATGACTGCACAACAATGTGAATATACTAAAAACCAATGAATCGTACAGTTTAAAATAATTATAATAGTAAATTTATGCTATGTGGATTTTATCTCAATTAAAATTTAAAACCTCCCTGAAGTATTCAGAACTCTGTTCCTAGGAACACTGGTCCAAGCAACTAACGACTGCCCTTTCTTACTCGAAAATAACAAAATAAAAACAAAACCCTGGGATCATCTGTCTCTCTTAATTAGCATGCCTCATAATTTAAATATACAGTTACACATTAACACACCTACCACCCTGTCCATACAGCTCTCAAATATTTAAAAGCAGTATGTGGCTCTACCTAGATTTACCGTTCAATCCACAAGCCTGGTCACATTTTGCCACAAAATCAAAGGATTGTAATAAACAGACAAGGAAATAAATATGCACTGAAGGGACTTCCCTGGCGGTCCAGTGGTTAAGACTCCACGCTTCCATTCAGGGGGCGTGGGTTTGATCCCTGGTCGGGGAACTAAGATCCTACATGCTATGCAGTGGGGCCAAAACTCATTTTTTAAATCTTTTTAAATAAATTTTTTAAATGCACTGAATAGAAGATTCCTTAAACCAAGCAGGTGAGATAACAGAGATCAAATGAGGCAGGAGAAAAATTAATAGAATCTAATTCATAAATTTATATTTCATTATCACTACTGGCTCCTTTTGCTTTTCTAACATTGTGGCCATTCTTTACGTCACTTTCTTGTCTTTTATTACAGGTTTAAAAATTGAGTGGCGGTTCTCTTTCTACTATGTTCTCAAATTTCTGTTCAAAATTCTTGACCAAAACAAAAACAAAAACGAAAGCACAACAGTTTACCAGTAGTGATACTAAGTAAACAGAACAGACATTTGGAAACCTACAATATAAAAATGTATAATTAATCTAGCCACTCTATCTTTAGCCAGATATTCCGTGGTGTTTAGGAAGTCCTATGGTGTAGCAAGAGCCATGTTCTTATAACTACAGCAATAATTATTTATAAGGCAAAATTACAGTCAGGATTCTTTTTACAAGTGGGTCTTTACTTATTTCATAAAAACTTCAGCTACTGTATACGGTACTCTTTCAAGCCATCAAATGTCACATAAAATGATTCCCAAATGGATAACACAGACTTGAATAAAAACTTAAACATATGCAAATTCAAAAAGATTAATTTAGTCTACATTTTAATACTGCCCAAGAGTAGGGGACAGTTCTCTCCTTCAGGTTCAATTTAATTTAACATCAAAGGAAATAACTCACTTTACAAAAGCCAGAATTCAACAATAAACAAGTAAATTATAGCATACAAGTATGGCATGTTTTTGTGGTTTATTTTCCAGCTATAACTGACTGCAAATAAAAGTACATTTTATTATACTTCTGTTTAATATTCCAGTAGCATTTGAACTAAAATAAACCATTTATAAATGATTTGGCAATAGATGGTAGACTATAGAATGTACCTGCTAGTATAACAATATCAATGAAGAGGGGTTTTTTCCTCTTTTGTTTTTGTCAATTCTGAGATACTTCCAACAGGTTAACTAGTATAGAAAATAATAAAACCTATGTATCCATTTCATCAAACCATACCATCATACTGTATTTGCCTCAGAAATTTTTAATCAATAGCTTTTACAACTTTAAGCTATTTGGAGGGCTCATTAAAAAGTCAATGAAAATAAACAATAAAAGTATAATTTTCCTTGTGATTTATACCACTACAAATTTATTTAAACTCGGCATAAAATAAAACAGCTCAATAAAATTCACACTAAAATTATCTAACAACTTCTGGACTTACCTCATGTTTTTGAAATATCACTAAACCTACATTTTAACAGTTAAGTTGGTGAAAATAAAATAATTTATTTAACAAATGCCTATTTCACATATCCAGAAGTCCTAGTCTGAACATATGTTCATATTACAGAATAGGTTTAAAAAACTATCAATTCAAACATTATTCTCTAGGGAAAAATAAATCCTAATGTAACTAGCGGGATAAACAACTCATTAAAACTCAACTTGGACAAACTCCAGGATAAATTTAAGGAAATAGAAACAAGTAGGTCTTGATTGTGTAGTAACAAAGACTGAAAATAAATATGCCCTAATTAACAAACACTTTAAAAGATTCTGTCTGTTCCATTTGCTGACAAATTACAATACGGAGCTGACAAAAGTTTTGGACCAATCTGGCACTGCTATAAAAAAAAATTCTTCTTTTGAAAGTTTAAATAAAAAACATGGAAGTGATTCTTATTACTCGATGCAAAGGAATTAACTTAAACAATCCATTCACACTCACAGCAGTACTATAAATTTTTTGCCATGCATACACTTCAGGAACAACCATCCATTCTTTTAAAATCAACACACCTCACAGCAACTGAAAGAATATCCTCAGCAACAGCTGGATCTAAAGATTTATACAGAGTCCCCAAATGCAAGGTCTGAATGTACAAATTGGTTCCAAAAATGTATTTTTGTTATTACTCATATCCTGTACAGTAAAATAAGATTAGATCACTTTTTCCAAAATAAAATGAGTACAAAACTCACTAACTCAACTGAGAAATGAAAGCAGTTTAAAAACCTAAGAAATGTGTATTTAGTTCTGCACACAACGACTCTTCAACTTACACAATATATCAATACTCGTGGAAGGGAAAAAAATTTTTGACCTAAATCGTAGGTAAAATGAAAGGTTAAAGCTCCTCTTTCCTCCTCCTGATCCCACTCCACTCCCCACAGATAACCACTTTTTATGAATTCAGCATACATACCAACAGACCTCTATTGATTTTATGTATTCATAGATACACTTATAATTTTAATGGAGATATACATATTTAAAAGTCTACAGCCTGCTTTTTATGACTAAGCAATATGTCCTAGTCATCAAGATCTTTGTATATCAGTACATATTCTTCCACATTGGTCTCTTTAATGCATGCTTCACATTTTGCTGTCTGAATCAAGATTTACATTCATAGGCAGTGTATCAGTGCATCGCTTTCTCAACATCCCTACAAGTATTAACTGTTATATTTATTTAATTACAATAATTTTAGCATTTGCAAATAGCTGTAAAATACAAATTATATCCTGCTGTGTTGAGACTTGAAAATATTTTATCATTTTTCAAATTTCTGAAGTAAATATTTGAACTTAAATATGAGAAAACAAATGGACAGAAAAAATGAGAAGTAAAATTTGTCTAACACTAAAATAAAAATATAATGAATGCCTTGATTATTATATAAAGTTCAAAATCTTACAATGAACTACAGGTGGTAGCAAACAAACTAAATACAAAAGGAGGAAAATGTTATCTCTTCATTAATCTCATCATCTCCCAGATAAGTTATTCAATATAGACAGTTCATCTACTTAAATAAAAATGTTTACTCAGGAAAAGAGAGAGAGGAAGTGTGTTCATGTAATATATCTTATATATGTAATTAAAAACATTCAAATATTATCTTGAGAATTCTAAAATTTTAGTTCAATTTCAGTAATTAATTAAAGTCATTGGTTTTTGCTTTGGCCAAGGGCACATTTTACATATATTATGTAAGTAAAAAGAAGACAAACTTGGTTGTCAAAAGAGCATACAATCTAAAATCTAATCAATCAGACAACCAAAAAGCACTAAAATGGCTGAAAAATTACCAACTGCATGTCAATAAGTATTTACTTGAGCTTTCCACAGTTTCAAGGTTTTGAAGATAAATGTCCTCCATAGAAAAAGAGATGGTCCTTATTGAACTTAATGTAAAAAGAATGGAAAAAGCTATTAAATAATCACAAAACACAGTGTAAAAATCACTTCTATGAAAACTACGGTGAAAAATAGGAAGAATATCCCATTAAAGAAAATATTAGGGGGGCTTTCCTGGTGGCGTAGTGGTTAAGAATCCGTCTGCCAATGCAGGGGACATGGGTTCGAGCCCTGGTCCGGGAAGTTCCCACATGCCACACAGCAACTAAGCCCATGCGCCACAACTACTGAGCCTGCCCTCTAGAGCCTACGAGCCACAACTACTGAGCCCACGTGCCATAAATATTGAAGCCTGCGGGCCTAGAGCCCGGGCTCTGCAACAAGAGAAGCCACCCACAATGAGAAGCCCACGCACCGCAAACAAGAGTAGGCCCCGCTCGCCGCAACTAGAGAGAGTCCACGTGCAGCAACGAAGACACAACACAGCCACAAATAAAAATAAAATAAATAAATTTAAAAAAAAAAAAAAGAATATATTAGGAAGATGTGATCTAGTCAGAGAAAATATCAATTGGGCCAATATCTGAGGAGTCAGTAAAAATTATTTAGGCTATTGATTACTGAGACAATATGGTGAAAGACTTGGCTGAAAAAGAAACAATGAAAAAGGCATGAAGGTGGGAGGGGATAGAGAGGAAGATACTCTGATGAATCTAGACAGCCAAGAAGAGGCTAGACCATGGAGGACATCACTTAAAGTTTTAAAGATCTTAATCTTTACCACAAAAGCTATGAGAAGCAAAGTATTTTAGGCAGGAGAAGGACATAATTAGGGAAAGCAAAGACCATATCTTATTCATAATGGGACTCCAAGGCCTATGACACAACAGTTCTCACATGATAGTTACCAAAAAATTATTTTTAAAACAAACAAATGACTAGTTAACCAGTTGAAACTTAAAAAGTGCTAAGTATTAACAAATTCATCTAGGAAACTGAAAATATTTTTAAAGTTATAAATCATAATGAAGAATACAATCAAACCTATTATCAAGAACTTGCTAATAGCTACCAACATGCTATTAATGGCTCCAATACCAACACTAAACTAGACCTCTGCAACAACTAAAACAAGTGACTTCATCTTTCTCGATCCACAGTATCATCTTCCCTAATCATGCATTTCCATATCTATAAAAGAGATAATAATACCTGACTTGTTTATTCCAAAGGTTGGTTGTGAGGTTCAAATAAATCACTGTATGTAGTGGAATAAGTACAAAATGCTACACAAGAGTATTACGATGCTGTTCTTAGAGATTTTCTTCTTCTACTAACTATGCACTGTATGATCTTTTGAGCACAGGGACCTCCAATGATTATTTGTTCCTATATTTCAAGTTAGTATATTAAAAGAGATTAAATCATCAAACACAAGAAAGAAATTTAGAGGCAATTATTAAAAACAAAAACAAAAACAACCCTTAGACTAAATTTAGTGATTTCTAACCAAGACATTTCTCTTTTAATAAATACACTGTATACTAACAACTTAGAATTCTTTTGAATATACTCAAGTTTCAGTTCCAAAAAAAATCATGAAACACAGATGTATTTAAAAGATATTGTCACTAATATAAGATGTCATATTATATACAGACATCGAGACAGTACAAAATGTCTCCCACTGTACATAGGTAAAACCAAATACTGAGAAAAGGCTAGTATTAATATTATTCTTCTCATAGAAAGAGATGTAAGTCTTATAGTAATATTCTACAGTGCCGAAAGATCAAATTTAAAGGCAATAATCTAAGAAGGAATTATAAACGTTCATTTGGCTACCACTAAACAATTTTACTAAGTTTAAAACTTTTAACAAGGGAAATAGATGGATCATAATTACCTATACAACTTTATACCCAACTGATCATAAAATTGCATGTTGAAAATACCAAATTTTCCAAAAGCAAAATCGAAGAAAACCTGTTCTCATTGGACCAACACTTTCCAGTTGTTAACATATGTTGCATGCTCTTTGTGCCCTTCCTAAAAGAATCAAAGGGAAAAACCTAACTAGTACAAAGATAAGTGCTATTTACTGGCAGTTGTGTTCTTCATGTGTTTTTTGGTTGTTTTTTTTTTTAATCTCTGAATGTAATTTCAACACTGTGTAGCAGGGAGCAATCCCTGTGAAATAACTTAGGCAAGAGTATTAGTAAACAATCGTCAGGCTGTTAGCAGACAAGGTACACACAAGATTGTCTTAAAGGCCCAATCCTACTTCCTAACAAACTCCCCAGACTAGAGGCAGATTTGGGGCTCCTGGGCACTGGCCCAGATCAAGTGCTGGCACTTGACCGTGGAGGTGAGGGCCCTTCCCCCTGGCTCCCTCTCGGCACTGTCCCCACATTCCTTTCTTTGCCAATCAAACCCTTGCATTCTTCCTTAAGACCAGAAAACAGAAACCCTTTGTCCTTAAGCTGAACAAACATTTTGATAGGAAGCCCTTAATTATTCATAAAGTCTTGGCATTTAGCCTTGCACTGACCTAGACATCAGAAGACCACCAGTGCCCTCTACTCACGCAGAAAATAAGACCTAGATGAGTCTCACAGAGCAACGTCAGGCTCTCCACTCAGAAACCTTAGTTTGAATTTTTAAAGCTAGGAATTCATCGTTTAGTTCTTCGCGTCTGCATAATCTTGCATGTTTAGCGCTGGTTTGTTCACAGCTTGTTGGCAGGTGTTGCTTTTCTGCATTAAAAATGTTGCTCATCAAGTCATTTACCATTTTAAAGGAAAGCGTAGAAGAACCTTCTGGTACTGCCATCAGAAACTCTCTGTTGAAGTTGCTCTTGGTTGAAATATTTTTTTAAAACCTGTGACCTCCCACAGTCGACTCTCTCCTCATAGGCGACTCCTCCCGCAGCTCCTGGCTTCTACTGCAAAAAGACGCTCTAGTGAGTTGACGTCCACCGTCCATTTAGGCCTCGCATGTGGGGTTCCTTTTAGGAGGATTCAGCTCTAGCTCAGTTCTGCAGGGGCCACGACTGACTTGAAAAACAAGCACCTCTGGTCGCCCGTGGGAGATGAGTGACTCGTACCTACTGCAGTCTTCTGCAGACTTCGTGTTTCTCTTTTTACACGAGCAGCTCCAGTCAGACTTTGACTTTTAGAAGTTGTTTACATATAAGACATACATAGTTGTCGTGGCCACCCACTTCAAGGGACAAATGTCAAGCTCTCCAAGGGTTTTTTTGTTTGTTTTGTTTATAAGAAATTTTTATGGCAGCCGTGGCAAGAAGTCTCCGTGCTCTCCATTGGCTGCTTGAGTCCCACAGCTCAGATGCCAGGTGCCAGAGTGCTGCAATGCACCGCACAGACAGGCTTCTTTGGCTTCAAACATTCCTGCAGGAATGCAGGGCAAAAGATGCATCTGCAGGGCAACTGCTAGCTAACAAGCTGCCAGCCAGTCGTGCCCTGGTCAGCCTACAACAAGGGAATCGAGATAGGCCATCACCTTTACCATGAGCCAATTGCCCTCACCAAAAGCTGACAAACTCCAGGGGGAGGAAAAGGAACTGAATGTAAGAGAGAAATTTGGGGGGTGATAGAAATGTTCCATATCTTGATTTTGATGGTGGCTACATGACTACATACATCTGTCAAAAATCACTGAATTGTTGTCACATAAAATTGTTGAACTTTGTTGTATTTAAATTATAGTCTAATTTTAAAATGAAAATAATGTTACTGAAAACACTGGTATAATTCATATTATAAACCATTAAAGAGAACTTTATAAACCACATTCTACACAGCTCTAAAGTACTATGAAAGCTTGCTAAAGTTATACAGTATTTTCAGGTGTAACCAGACCCCTAAGTATTTTTGTGATTTTTAAAGCTACTCACAGGGAGTTTATGAGAATAAAATAAGAATACTTTGAGAAATAAATTAAGTATTAAAAATTAAGTGTTCACCTTCAAATATTATTCCTCCAAAAAAATAGTTAAAAGAAAGAACATAGTGAAACTAAAAAAAAACTAACATCTAGAAATAGAAACTCCAAGAGCACTCATATATCTGAATGTTTGCATTTATCAGAGAGAATAAAAACATAAGATATTCAAGAATGGTTCATTTAACTTATATTTATATCAACTATATGCTAGGTCCTGGGGCATAAATGCAGATGTGAAAAATAAAACTAGTCAAGATGCAAAAATCATAAAGTGCTATAATGACAAGACTAGACATTTTCAAATTGAGTTAATTTACCAAAGCTTAAAAAAAAAGGACCTACTACCAGCTATTCATCTCCCTGAGAAAGACAGACAAGTCTGATACAGATTAAATTCTATATTTATGAGTTTTAATACCAATAATCACAGAGCAAGAAGGAATCCAAACACCAACCCCACCTCTATAATTTCTCAAAAATTATGGCAAAAGTTTATGTCTACTTGAGATTGAAGAAGGGGCTAATGACACAACAGGATATTCTTAGAACACCACAGTTAACAGCAGCAACTGTAACAAGGTTTTAAAACCCCTCATCCAACTCTGGAATTTAAATATCTCTGGATAACGGTAAGGACAGTTATTTGTAAGCCTCAGTGCATTTTACCCGGGTAAAGAAAGCAACATAGAGATGTAGAATAAAAGACAAGTTAGTTGCTGACAATGCTGTGTTAAGAATGATCTTCCAAAGCATTATGGTAAGTGAAAGAAGCCAGAAACAGGATACCACATTTTGTATGATTCTATTTACATGACAGAAAAGATAAATATATGGAGAAAGAAAGGAGATTAGTGATGACCTAAGGCTGGAGATGGGGGTTAAATGTAAATGGGTTAAGAGGGATCTTATTGGAGGGATGAAAATGTTCTAAAACTGACTTATGTTAACAGTTGCACCACTTGGTAAAGTCACTAGAAATCATTGAACTGTACACGTGAAAACGGTGAATTTTATATTATATAAAGTATGCCTTAATAAAACTATAACATAAATACAAGTTGGCAAAGCTATTCCTATAAAAGGATGTCTAAGGATGCGATCTTAATGCCAACTTGCAATACACTCTCTCATCAATGGTGGAAGGAACTGCTAATCTTGGGTCTGGATTCAAATAAACCTAAAATTGAATTCTAGCTTAACTATTTATAGATGTATTAGCATTCAGAAGCTAAGACAAAGATATGCATAAAATGTATATAATAGTGTGTCTCTCATAACGTTACTATGAAGATTAAAGAGATAATGCATATAAGACTCTTAGCACTGCTTCTGGCACACATATGCAATTATTAATATTAAATCTATGTTATTAAAATTCTCACAAATTTCTCACATAGACACATAAGTTGAAAAATAACTCTGTTCATGAGTTTTTCAAATATAAATTATATGTAAATTAGAAATACAAGTATTTCTCAATGAATATAGAAAGTAACTATCAGCATGAGCTGTGATGATGAAGTAATGATATTCTGAAAGTCCTGCCAGAAAAATTAATCTCAGTAATTTGTAGTCAAAGAATGTATCTTCACATGAACATATTATCTTAATACAATTAAAAAAGCTTTTAATTAGAAGGACTTTATGGATTTTTGAGGTATATTCACACTAAACATTATAATGTAGAAAAGTGGATGTTAAGAGTATAAAGCAAGGATACAATTAAAAAATATGTGCATTTTATAAATAGATCTTAAAGGCCTTAATATAAGTTAACCTCCATAAATACTGGAGATTGTGTACATGTTAAAGTAACTGCTGAGAAATCAAATTTATAGAAAAGCTTATATAAAGCTGGAAAATAAAAAAAAACAATATGTTTATTAATTCAATTAGTTTTCACTTATCTGGAGGAACCTATATTTCAGTTCCAATCACTGTTTGCTTTAATACTAATTAGATGGTTTTCACTTCAAACATAAATCATTAATAAAAATTAAATAGAAAAATATTGAATAATGTTAAAATATTATGCAATTAAAAACTATGTAAGCATATCCTTCCAAGGCCTAAAACAGCAAAAAGGACAATTTTATAATTAGATTTTAAAAGACAATATATATTGCTTCTTAAAGCAGTTTTTCTCTCCTTAAAATTCCTTTAATTTATTGTGTATTCTCTGCTGACATGAGGGCAGGTATCTTGCCTATTTTGTTTATTGGTGCATCTCTAGCCAGGCCCTGCAGAGTGTATGGCACGCATTGGGCATTCATCACCTATCTGTGGAATAGACCTAAATGAATAGTAAAGAACAAGCTCAAGTATGCAAAAAGGCAGACAAACATAGTGGAAAAACTCCCTGGAGTTTCAAAAAAAAACTGTAACTGATTGGGGAACATTGTTCAAAAATTGAAGAAAATATGCATCCTGTCTATTCTGGTCAGCCTTCCCTGCTTTAATCAACACGATGAAGACACAAAAGAAGAATTAAGCATTTTTAAAAAGGCAGTAGAAGACAAAAACAGTATGAGAAAAACAAAAAAAAAGATTCTAAGAAATATGCAAAGAAATGCTTGATTTATAATGAAAAGATGGCTACATTAATAGGGCAAGTCACACAACACAGAATCCCATAAGATGGAAGATTAAGTCACATTAAGTACAGAGCATCCAGCATGAGTCCACTGTTGTATGCCTGACCTGAGATTACAGTTCATATAAAAATACAGCACCTTAGTACACAATATAAGTAAGACCTAACCATTTGCTACAAAGGGAGCTATTACAATAAAAAAGAAAAAAAAATTCAGCAAGTTATCCAAATCAAAAAAGAAAACTGTAATGAGAACAGTTTGCACTATGAACTTTCCAAATCAAATTTACCATATGATGTAATGGAGAAATCGATCAGATGGGCTATTTTCATTGTGATCATGTTTAACCATCTCTAATATGCAGGCTAATAAGATAAAATAAAGCACGCATATTTTGTTTCCTTTAAGGCTGTAAAATTTGGACTTACCCCACACTTAGGGTCTCACAAGATAGGACATTCTTGTGCGCTCAATCTAAAATTTCAGATGGACAAAAAAATGTATTTTCTAAGGAAATTCAAAGTTGACACACAAAATGAATGCATGAATTGAGCCAAAGACAAATGAAGATTGCTGTATGTCTCACTTTCAAACTTCCCTAAGCTTCTTTAAAAGATCTGTAAATTTTTAAGAACTGTGCAGCTATTTGATTGGAATAGATGCCATTCACATATTTCGGTAAGTTTGAATCTTACTTTGATGAAGAAATCTTTGATTCGCCTATCTTTCATTCACTTGATTCACCTATCTTTGAAGCAGAAACCTGTATCTGCAATGTATGTCCATTTCAAGAGGACGTGACAGAGCGAAAAAGCAAACAATGCTGGATTTTTCAGAGACTAACATATGAATCCCAGCCTATCCTGAAATGTTTAGCTATGTGACCATACACAGATAAGTGTTCATATCTGCCTGTATTTGTTAAAACATATTCTCTATCATCAGATTGTTAAACTCAACGTTAATATCTATCACTAGAGAAATAATTTGTAATCAGAGTATGTGCCTTGGCTGAACTGATTTACCATTTGATAATACTTCAAAGAGCTATATTTCAACATTCTCTTCAATTTCAAATTGAATAGCAATGAGCACTAGGGCTATGATAGTATTTTTTAATAAATAATACTCACGAAAATAATTTTGGATTCCTTTAGCATTACCTATTTTTTTAAAGTTTCCATAATTAATAAGTCTTATTGCTAATAAAAAAGGTGATGAAGCAAATATGCATATGGATTTCAAAACATGACATATATATATGTCCACCCGGAATGGGAACCATGAGGTGTTTATAAATTCATGTTAAAAATAGGTACTAAGAACCCAACCTTCCTGCTATTTCTAAAACCTTCTATGTCCTCCTAACCTATTCCGAATAAAAGAAAGTAACGAGCTGAATGGTCATCTGATTTAATTGTTCATTTGTTTTTTATTTTGCAGTACTGAACTTGTCTATAACCTAAAGACATAAATTCCATATGTCAAGCACTATATCTACCTTTTGCAGAGCTTAACAGATATATAACTTTAAAACATGAGAAGAAAATTAAGCAGAAAAAGATCTCCCTATACCACAAGAAGTTACAAAATCATTTTGCAGAAAAACAATCTATTATAAGTAAGCCATCTCACAAACAGTAAGAGCAAAAAATACTGTGAAGATAAACTTGTAAACAACCCAAAGAATTCTAACAAATTCATCTCTTTCTTCTCTTCCTCAAATTAAGTAGACCTACTCCAAATAAACACATTACCACTTTTTACTTGCTTAAGCTATACCAATTCTTAAGAAAAACTGTGTCAAATCTAAAAGTTAACATTTCAAACAAAAAGTAAATGATATAAAGGAGATAAACTCAGCTTCTGGCTTTGGAGTTAAAGTAGACAGACTTAACATTGAAAAGCAATACACTCCCACAGAATTGGATGAAAAATTTACAAAATCACATATATATAACAGGGGATTAATATACAGAATATATAAGGAACACCTTCAAATCAACAATAAAAACAATCCAATTTAAACATGGGCAAAGGACTTAAATATATGTTTCTCCAAAGATGATTATAAATGGCCAATAAGTACTTGAAAAGACGGAGGAAGTAGGGGGGTGGGTGAAACAGGTAAAAGGGATTGAGAGGTACAAGCTTCCAGTTATAAAAGAAATAAGTCATGGGGATATATATACAGTATAAGATATATAATCAATAATAATGTAAAAACTTTGTATGGTAACATGGTCACTAGACTTACCATGATCACTTCATAATTTATTTAAATGCTGAATCACTATGTTGTGCATCTGAAACTAACATACTATTGTATGCAAACTATACTTCAAAAAAAGCCACTAACATTTAGAGAAATGCAAATCAAAACCACAATGAGATATAATTCCATATTCAATAGGATGGCTATCATCAAAAAATGGAAAATAACAAGAGTTGGTAAGGAAGTGGAGAAACTGGAAGCCTTGTGCACTGTTGATGGGAATGATGGTGCAGTCGCTGTGAAAATCAGAATAGCAATTTCTCAAAAAATTAAACATAGAATTATCATATGATTCAGTAATTCTACTTCTAGGTATATACCCAAAAGAACTGAAAGAAGGGACTCGAACAGATTATTTGTACATGCATGTTCACAGCAGCATTATTCACAATAGCTAAAAGGTAGCAATAATCCAAATGTCCACTGATGCATAAATAGATAAACAAAATGTGGTATTTACATACAATGAAATATTATTCAAACTTAAAAAGAAATGAAAGGAAGGAAAGGAGGGGGGAAGGGGGGAGGGGAAGACATTCGGATACATGCTATAGCATGGATGAATCTTGAAACTTTACACTAAATGAAATATGCCAAATACAAAAGAACAAATATTCAATGATTCCATTTACATGTGGTATCTAAAATAGTCAAATTCATAGGGACAGAAAGTAAAATAGTAGTTACCAGGAGTTGAAGGAAGGGAGTAATGGGAGTTATTGTTCTAATGGGTACAGAATATAAAATTTCTGGATAGTGGTAATATGAATAGTGGTAACAGCAGCACAACAACGTGAATGTACTTAATGCCACAGAGCTTACACTTAAAAGTGGTTAAAATGGAAAATTTTACCACGATAAAAATTAAAATAATAATAATTTTTAAAGCGGTGTGATACAGTTGAAGGAGCCCTGAATCAAGAAAGTGAAAATCAAATCGAGGCACTGATATTAACTGTGTGCTCTTAACTAAGTAACTTGACCTCTCTGGGATTCAGTTTTTTCATCTTTGAAATGAGAAGATTGTAACAGATGATGTCGGTGTCTCTTTTTAGTTCAAAACGTTCCATGAAATCATATTCCAGACGCCAGAAGAACCAACGCTGAAAATGAGGCTGCTGCCACTCAAGTGGAGATAAGAGAAGTAACATCTCAGTTAAATCTTACTAGTTTTAAGACATTCTGCTACAGAGAATGTGAATCACAAAAGCAGACAGATGAAAATAAACACAGCTTTGGAAACAAGGGAATTAAAAAGATCTATCTCCAGGAACATTAAAAACACCCAACTCTATGTTCCTAAGGCCTCAAACTGGGCAGTTAAGCAAACACCATTTTCAGTCCTGTTGGGTGGGTTACTTATTCTCTGTTTGCTAATAAATATTATGGGCATTTTTGTTATACTTGAAGGGCCCACCTTCCATTAAACCTAAAAGCATTTACTCTGGTGTTACAGCAGAAAAATGGCTGCTTCAGTTTCCATTTCGGGGAGGCAAAAGGATCACCTCTCCCTATCAAAACCATGAACCTACTAGCACCAAATCCTGTATTTCCTATTTAACACTGAACTCAAACACAGGTTCCACAGAAGCATCTTCCTCCCACAAATAAACTGTTCAATAACTTCACTAGTCAAAACCAAGCTATCTGGCACTGTGCTACGTAAGGAATGGATACTTAGATGGATCCCTTAATCTTGTAAAGAAATACGTGTTTTCCCACATTCCTGTGAGTATGAAAATGGCTCATGACATAAATAAGCAATAATTATGAAAAAGAAGAAACATGAAACAGATTTTCATTCAATATGAGGAAGAGCTTTAGAGCTGCCCAACAATGATTCTGGCTGCCTCAGAAAGTAGCTAACTCCCTTTGAATAAAATGTTCAAGCCTTGGATAGATGACAATAAATCAAAGCTATGTCATAAAGACTCAGAAATTGAGATAATATCTAAGATTCCACCTAACTCTAATAAACTTCAATTCTACAAGATGAGCAGCACAGTAGTACCTATATACTATTAATTGCTACTAGGAGAATTCAGACTTACTAGTTGTACTATCATAACTAGCCTCTCTACACATGGAAATTCATATTTACTATAAGGCAAGAAAGTACATTGAGCTTTTCAAAGATGATTAACAAAATATAATTTATATCTTCACTCCTTTCGGGTAAGGAAGGGATCAAGGACTCTGGAATCAAATAACCCTCCATGAGAATCCTTGTCCAGCCACTATGTGACTTTGGACAAGTTAGGTAACCTCTCTGAGTTTTTTTAGTTTTATAAGAGCGAATATCACCTAACCTCACAGGGTTGTTATGAAAACTTTGTTAAACTAAGTGCCTAACACTGTCTAAAAAAGTACAGTATTCTCTTTCAAATCCTACCCATTCTTTAATAACCTGCTTGAAAGTTACCTTCTCCATTTTCTCCATGACTTTCTAAGCCAAAGTAATTTTTCTCTGAACTTCCAAAATTTATTTATAATTAAGATCACATTTTTGAACCTTCAATTATAGGAGAAAGTGAACTTGAAACTATATTATGGTTGTAGTTTAACAGCCTGATCCGAAAGTAATGGGACTAATGAATATCTGATTAACTGGTTTAACTATTTTTAAGTGTTCATATTAAAAAGTGTAGACATCCTTATTTGTGTACAAGTCCAGGCCCAAAGTAGTCTTCCAAATTCCTCCCCCACTGTATCCCTTCACAGATCTAAATGGACTAACCCTGACTTTGTCCAGACAATATTGTCACCTAGAAGCCTCTACACCCTAACCAGCCTCTGAATACCTGGGTATCTAACTGATTCAGCCATTAAAGCCCAATTCCAATGCCACTTCTCTGAAGCCATTCCTGAGGTCCTAGAGAAATTCTCTAATTTTTTTAAACTAACAAGAAAGACATTCTGCTTAAGCCTCAATTTTGCAATTTAATGACAACTGTTTTCATATGTGTCTGTGTCCTCCCCTACTAGATTGTAAGTCTTCCTGGTGAGGGGATATCTTTTACCCTCACTGCATTCTACTTGATTCTTTCCCCAATCCCAACACTTAGCACAATGCCCATCAAGACACAGAAAAATGAAAAATATTTAATGACATCTAACGTCCCCTAATACAACTGAAGCATCTTAAGGGAAAGAAAAAATGGCAAAGGAATAAAAAAAGAAATTGACACAAACTTCAGGCACCTATTTTTAAATTAAAACTGCAGATCAAGAATGTGTAAATCGTCAATGTTCATGCAATATAACATTGTATAGTGACAAAGGCAAACTATCTAAAAACTACATTACACAGTATAGATGAATCTCACAAATTATTTTAAGTGACAGAACCAGTCAAAAAAGGAATATATGTTGTATGATTCCATTTATATTAAATCCAAGAATATATGCTATTAGATACCAGGATAATGGTTAACACTAGAGGAGGATGAAAGAGAGAGGCTTTTGGGATGCTGATAATATTCTGTTTCTTGATCTTTCAGCTGGTTACCAAGTGTTCAGTTCAGTTATGAAACACCGTAATATATGCACTTTTCTATAAGATATTAATATTTAAATCAGAAATTTTGAAAGAGTTGAAGTGTTTATCATTTCTGTTTTGAAAAAAATGTTAAGGCCAAGAATATATCTAAAAGCCTAAAAGCATTATCACTGTAGAAATTTTTAAAATAACTATGGACAGTAGACCAATGCTTAATTCTGCTAGCAAAAACAATGCTATGATACTTTATTGTACTTTAACCAACCATTTACTGCCCTTTTTTAAATATCTCATATCAAAAAAAAGAGTCAAGTTAAAATTTAAATTAACTGCTCAAGATTTATGTCATTAATTATTATTGGTCATTGCTTTTCTCACCACACCCTATACATTTCAGTGCTGTTCGAAGGAACTAAAAGACCTAAAGTTAACCTGATATAAAAAAAAGAAAAAAATTTTTTTGAAAAGTTTATTTTTGTATGTTTGAAAACTATGTAATATAGAATGAAGGGTACAATGTAACCAAAATATTTTGAAAAAAAATAAAATCTAAGAAACTGGAGTTTTGTAATAGCTTGCTCATTCAGGTTAAAATATATTAACATGAACATTTAAATGGGAGAGAAATAACTTTTTTTTAAATGTTAGTTAAGCCACATATTTTTAAAATTGCCAAACCTGATTAAATTAAATATTATTTGTTTGCAGCTTCATATATAATTAATATCTCAATTTAGAAATATTTTAAAACAAAAAGTATACACTATTTTGCTGATTTAAGTAAAATCTAGATTTTCATTACTAACTCAAACGTACCAACTAAAAAATTTTCAATGTGCTATAAAATGCCTTTGTTTCAAATGCTGTGGCCTGTAGTAAATATGCTCTTCTCATTACTGCATGAAATATAAACACAGCTTCATAAATGTGCTTTAAGAAACTGTGAAATGTGAATTTTAAAAGTCCAAATGAAACAGCTTGTATAATTTGAGAAAGGGAGAGACCATGAATGGGGACAGAGCTGACATAATCCTCACTCACTGCAACAGTTAAATAGAATTCTCAGTTCTCATATGATTTCTATTTAATTCAAGTATTATATGATGTATTTTATCTGGTATTTTATTCATTTCATTTAACTAAGATACATCTCAATTTATTGAGTTTTGTACTGATTACTTTCAATTTAGAGTTGCTAAGAATAATTATAGTTTACTTTGTATTTGCTAAGGAAAACAATTTAAAGAAACTATTTCAAAACAACATACTTCTGTAAAGCATAACAAAAATACCACTGAAATAATGTAGAAGTGGTCTTAACTACAAAAAAAGCAAATCACATCCAAATAAATATTAGTATTCTGTGATCTCATGCTTTTAGTATTTAATTGGAATATTTTCATTTAGATGTCAGCAGATATATTTTAAACCAAATTTGGCAATATTTAGAGTAAGCCTTACACATCCTTGACATAAGCCTTACCTATTTAAATATTCAACTTTTTTCATATAAAGGCTATAATTCACTTTGGAAATTTGGGCTGTTTTATTTTTAAAAAGAACTTAAGTGTTTCCCACAGTGAACTGCATTGTATCTAATAAACTTTTAGGTCATGAGTGATAAATAAATCAGCAGATACAAATACCTATTAAAGTTCATATCGACTTATCAACTGGGACATATCCCATGGTATTTTGTAATAGATCAGAATATAATACTTGGCTCAAATGCAACATGTAAACAACAATAAAAAGTTGAAAAGTGAATCTCTATACAGCATAAGTGCCATATGAGGACTATGGATGACTAAGGACAAAATTAAACTTACCAAGAGAAATTAAGAATAAAGTAATTTAACAGTGATTTCACTTTATAGAAGAACTGGTTCCAAGACTGAATTAACTTCAAGTTCTATATTTTTTTAATTTTCTGAATCAACAGGCAAATTTCTTTGAAAATGCTAGCATTTACTTTACAAATTTCATTTTAAAAGTTATATATTATTAAAGGAACTATATTTTTAACAAATGAAGTACTTTAGATAAAGAAGTCAAATCTATTTTCTGAAAGTTATGTTGCTTTTCATAAATAACTAAGGAAAATACACCCTACAAAAATAAGCTTAATACTAATTAGGAGCAAAAAGCAAAGATGTATTCCCAATAATTGAAATGATCCAAATTTTAAAATTCAGAAATATTTCACTAGAATATAATTTCATTTATTTAAATTTTATTTCATATACTTAAACAATTATTTCTTTAATATTAAAAACACTGCTTTCAACTAAAAGAAAAAGGTATGATTAGTAACTACTGACTCTCTATAAATCTCTTTTAATTCAGGAAGAATGACGTCCAAATAAATGAAGCCAATACTAAATGAAAGTAAGGACTAAAATCAGTTTCTGCCCAAAGGCAGAGTGACTGTAAACAGACATGTCAAATATACTAAATCTATGTCATGGATATACTTTTCTCAGTGGTTAGGAACACACATGAAATTGTTACTTAGTTGAAAAATACTTTGGCCTTGATATTAATTTGCAACTTATTAAAAAATCTTTGTAACCTCTCAAAAAAGAAAAAAAAAAAAAAAAGAAAGAAAGTACTTGCCCTGGAGTTCCTACACAATGTGAAAAAGCAACATTTTACTATAGCTGCAATATGGATTGATAGTTATTACCCCAACAACAGTTATCACCACCACAAATACTATAACCTAATAGATTTCAGATATTTAAAAGAGATTTTTAACGTCTCAGTAAAAAAAAGATACATGAAGTATTAACTTCACATATTTTTCTAAGGTTTTATATAAAACTAACACACTGGCATAAGACAGATATGATTGGGGTTTTTCCCCTCCTAAGATAATAAGTGAAAATTACCATAAACCATACGTTAACACAATACTTACCAGCATGTGGACAGTTTCAGAAGTTTACCATAAAGAGCAGTGCTGAAAGAGGGAATAATCGGTACAGGTATGCAGTAAGATCCCCTACAATCCAAAGAGGTCAGTCCTGCCTGGAAACCAAATATCTGCAACAAAAAGAAAAGATCCAAATGTTCACAGAGACAAAGTTTTAGTAAGCACAGGATGAAATACGTCAGTTTCAATTTGCTCTACAACAGCTGCACACTAAATATGTTCTGATGTCTTTTTCCACTTCCCAAACATCAACATTTTCTTCTATTAAATCTGACATTAACTAAGTCAGAATTAAGAAATTTAAATACACAATATTTCTTTCATATCCCTGCAAGATTGCTCTTCTTTTGACCAATTTTAGGTTTCACGTTTTATTTCTATGCATAATTCTCATTTAGCATTTTACTGCCTGCTAAAATGCACATTTCTCTGTTAAACTGACTCATTGTGCACATCACAGATACTGTTAATAAATCACTGTTATATCATTTTATTCCTAAAAGAACATTAACTACAACAAAAACAATCTTAGAAAGTATTTTGCCTTCAACTTACGGTATGCACACACAAAAAGGATATCCAAACATATCCTAAATAATGTTACATCTTTTCCTTTTTTTGTGTGTGAAAATAATGATAGGGCTGAGGTTTGTCACCTCAGGAAATTTGGTACATGGCATAAGTTACTCTTTATAAGTTTATACTTAAAACTAGCAGATCACACTCAAAAATTTTATAAGCATTCCCTGAAATTCCTGAAAACTACATTTGCGTTAATAGGAAGAATCAATGTAACATCACATTTTACATGAAACGTTCGTTGCAGAGAACTGAATATATTTCTTCTTCCATTATTTTCAATAAAGTAAATGTCTCAAACAGGGAACACTGACACACAGAGATACAAAGCAAAGAGTTACTGTTTTCCAACAACATGCAAAAGCCGTTTAACCCCAACATTTATGTTTCATTATTATTTTTTATTCCTTGGGTTTATAAAGCACTAGCTTTCTTAACTCTAGGATTAATATTAGCTGCTAAATTCTACAGTGAAACATGTTTAAAATATACCTCAGTAACTAATTTCCAATGCAAAATACTTTCATTTAATGAACATAAACTAATGATCAATTTCTTAGAAAGTAATATTAAACTGCTTCCAAACGGTTTCAAAAAGCTATTCTGCTCCTACCATTCATCAAACTGACAATGTCAAATCTTTTCCTGTAAAGTCAGTTTTCAGTGAACGAAGTAACATTTTGGAAAATAGACATTAGTTAGAATTTTGTACTTTCAAAGAAACACTGCATTTCAAAAGTCTTACCTACTTAATTACTAACAAGAAAAATGAAAGTGATATACCTATTGATTCCTATAAATCCCACTATTAACCAAGATGCAAGAAATAAAGAACTGAGAAGAAAAAGAAAAAAGCATGTTTCTAATACTTAATTGATCGGCCTTAAAAATTAAGTCATTCCACATTTATATTCTTTGAAGACTTGCTCTAAGCAACACTATATGCAAAGAACTTCTGGGCACTGTACAATTTCAGCATTTCATATTTCCCTGAAAGGGTCAATATTTAAAAGTTTCTGAAATTTGCAATTATTAATATCACTTAATACAAAGCATGATTATTGAAATGATGCCCAACCTCCAAATATTTCTGGAGTATGAATCAGGGTAATACTTTATCAAACTAGATTATCTGTGTTCAACTAAGAACTCTCTCAAGCCACCTTCTAATATTCTATAAATGTCCCAACAGTATAATCACAGACACTGTCATTAATGTACTCAGATGGAAACTGGGTGTTGAGGAGATCCCCTGCTGGTTGTCTGCAGAACTGCAAAGGACTTTGGGGAAGGTCCTGCATATTATTCTGTAATTTTTTTAAGCTTTTACTAAATGTACATGTTGTCCAGAGATGACTCCGGAGAACATTCAAGCAAGTATAAATTACAGTGAAATCAAAAATAATTATTTCAAAATAACCATCAAAAATAATTATTTCAAAATAACCAATTTCAACTCTCTCTTTTAAATCACAGCAGTAAGACACACAGATTTACAATACCTATATAACTGAATAACTTGTCAACAACCCTTGACCAAGATTACAAATACTCTATCTAGAAAAAGGAAAACAAGCACAGTATGAATTGAGGTTGTTTTCACCAGGATTGTTCATATATTCAGAAATAGAATAAAAATACTTATTAATAACACTGCAAACCAACAGTCTGAGGCATCATGAATGTATGAAGCAGTAAGTGCAACTACTAACAGAAGTTTTAGCTGAAGGAAATGCCAACTTGACTAAGATGACTTACACATGACATTAAATGAAAAGTTAAATATGCAGTGCCACCTTTTAAAGAATCCAATAAGAAAACAATTTAACTAAATCACCTCATTTTATATGTGGGGAAAATGAAGTCTAAAAAGGATAAAGGACTTCTTCATAATTACCTATTGCTGGAACAGCAATATGATGTTTCATTTGATTTAGCTCACCTATTAGCACACAATTTCACTCTGCCTTGCTTCCTCCCTCTATTCCCTGCTTCCCCTCTCCAAAAAAATATGGCTGATTCGCCACTTACTCTTAAAGAAAAAACAATCTTTCTCATCACTACCTCTCCCCTCCAACCATCAGTAAAATTCCATTTCTCATCCATCATCAGCAAAAATCTTGAAAAAGTAGGCTGGAAAATGCCACTTTTTTTTTTTTCATTGCCTACTCATTCCTTAAACCCTCTAAATCTAGTTTCTATTCATGTATCCATTGAAACCAAAAAAACTCTGGACTGAAACTGATATTTATATTATTTTCTTATGTACAGAAATTAAGTATTTTCTCCTAATTTTTTTCCACCAACAATTTAAGTGAGGAAACAATAAATAATAAGAAATTTTTTTCATCACCCAGGGTTTTTTAAATGAATGTCATGTTGTCACCTATACTTTTAATGAAATAAAATCCCTCAGAATCCACAAGGAACGCTTACAACTCAACAATAAAAAGACAAAATAACTTCATTGTAAAATGGGCAAAAGATTTGAATAGATATTCTCCAAAGAAGGTATACAAATGGCCAAGAAGTAGATGAAAAAAAAATGCTCAACATCATTAGTCACTAGGGAAACATATATCAAAACCATAAGGAGATACCTCTTCACAACCACTAAGATGATTAAAATCAAAAAGACAGTAGTAACAAGTGTCAGTGAGGATGTGGAGAAATAAGAACCCTAATTCGCTACTAGTGGGACAGTAAAACAATGCAAGAATCCCTTTGGAAAAAAAAGTTTGGCAGTTCCTAAAAATGTTAAAGATACAGTTACCACAGAACAGGCAGCTCCACACCTAGGTATATACCCAAGGGAAATGAAACCTGTGTTTATACAAAAACCTATACAGAAATGTTCATAACTACATTATTCGTAATAACCAAGAATTGGAATCAACACAAATGTCCACCAACCAGATAAATGGATAAACAAAATATAGTATATATCTAAACAATGTATTATTCAGTCATAAAAAGGTAATAAAGTACTGATACATGTTACAGAATAGATGAACCTTGAAAAACATTATGCTAAGCAAAAGAAGCCAGCCACAAAAAACCATATGTTGTATGATTCCATTTATATGAAATATCCAGAATAGGCAAATACATAGAGACAGAAAGAGATTAGTGTTTACAGGGGGTAGGAGGAGTCAATGGAGAGTAAATACTAATGGTTTCTTTTTGGGGTGATGAAAATGTTCTGGAATTAGATAGTGGTGATGGTTGCTTTAACTCTGTGAAAATACTAAAAATCACTAATTTCTATTCTTTAAAAAAGGTGAATTTATGGTATGTAAATTATTTCAATAAAATTATTTAAAAATTAAAAACCTTACAACATAACTAAAGTTTACCTGATCCATGACCCTCACACTAGTCTCACTGGCCCCCCACCAAGCCTAGATGCCCAGATTGCCCAAATCTACTTCCAGGAGTTCAGAACGTATCCCACCCTTTTGTTATACCTTTATAAACCCTTTTGTATCTGTGAACAATCTTTAGCCCTATTTTGTTTCCTTAATTTACATAAATAGCATCATACTATATATACCATTATGCTTCCTGACATTCCCACCAAAAATTATGCCTCAGAGAGCTATCCATGTGGGTATTTATAAACGTCTAGCTGTACGTATCTGTATATGCAAAAATTTCTCTGGGACAAGGGTCAACAAACTACAGTATACAGGTCAAACTCCAACCACTGTCTGTTTTTGTACTACCTACAAGCTAAGAATAATTTTTACGCAGTACATTTATAACTGATCTGATGACAGGGAACACTAAGTTGAAACCCCAATTAGGTGAAATGTTATCCCAAGAAAAAGAATTCCTTCCTCTCATTAGTAAAACTGTATTACAAAAAAACAGTCCTATCTTACATTTTGAATTTTGTCAACTCAAGATTCATGGAAATTTGTTCTATTATTTACGTACCTACACAATATCCTAAATTTTGCCTCTTGGCCCACAAAGCCTGAAACACTTACTATCTGAACCTTCAGAGAAAAGTCTGCTGGCCCCTGCTATAGTATATATATTGAAAATTGGAATGGATGGGTGTAAGGTAGATATGTTTTCAAATTTATCAGATTCTGCGAAAGCACTCTCCAAAATGATACCAATTATATATCCACCAGCCATGTGTGAATGCACAATTCCTTGAAACCCCCAGGGAAAACTATTTACTAGAGGTCAAAAACTCCCAAATCCAAAAAATTCAAAGGGTTTTGATTCTACTCTAACCTTCCTGATCTCTCTGAAGCATCTGCCATAGCTGATCCTTATGAGTAAAAGGCCTTAAATTTATATATTTTTCTATAGTTTACATAATGCTTTCACTAACTTATTTTTTATATATGTTTCAAACTTTAGGTGCCTTTCAATGTCTTAGCTACTTGATGCCACACTTATTCAAAAATGGGTTTAGCATTTAAATACAGAGGACTTGGTAAGACATATGAAAGTTTCACCTGCATGTTTTCTTCCCTGTCAACTCTCAATTAATAAACTTCATTACATGAAGTGGGAACTATATACTATTTTGTCAAATAGTCAATACAGTCACATTTACGTACACAAAATTAAAACTTAAGCATTTATTTGAGTACTTAATTGAAAATTTAATAAATTTAGGTAATTGAAAATTACCTAAAATGCCAAAGACACATGAGATAGACATTTAAATCCTCCACTGTAATATTTCAACACTGTAATAATGAAAATTAAACTTTGAAAACTTCCTCAAAGGTTACAGTAATCATCCCAAGTAACATGAACTGCTATAAACTTTAAAACAAATCGGTATTTTTAGTCAGTTCCAAACAGTCACAAAACTAAAACTCTCTACCAAGTCCTGAAAGTTTTTTTAAAATGTACTAGGCCACTGAAGAAGCATCAGAAATGCAATGAATTTTTTTTAATGTAATAAAATGGTCAAGACTAAAGACTTTATTTTTTAGAGTATTCAATATTCTTAATACCGATGAAAAGTTTTTCTACATATATTATACTATGCCCAACACCTGACTTCCTGGGACATTTAACTTATCCATTATAGCTGTAGTCGAACTAACCAAAACTTTATCTAGACTACACTGTAACTTTTACATTTCCCTGGAAATTCAAGTGAGCATTTAACATATTAACAAATAGTAGTGGTAAACAACTATTCCAATAACTTTTATGTCAGTATGAATGACAACCATACTGGTGACCAATAGGTTTGGTGACCATTTTCCTTGAGGATAGGGCATGCCTGTTTCATCTTTAATGCTGAGTGTCTGCAGTTATGGAAAGAACTCAGTATTTACCAAATGAATGAATCCCACGTAAGTAGAATACCTTGGAAAGAACTGCCTAAAATTATACTTGCTTTGATAAAACAAGGCAAATATTCTTAACAATATAACCTGATATTCAAGTTGTGACAATATTAAAAAAAATCATACACCTTGGTGTATTAATTGTGGGAGTGAATAAAAAAGCACAAGTATGTATCTAACTTTGAAAAATACCTTCTGCTACTCTCCGCATGACATAAAACACTTGTTACAGATCATTATAATAATGATCTCCAAAGAATCATACTTTCCTGTGTCCACACCCCTTTGTAACATAATACTATCAACTCCTCCATCAAGGAAGTAGAATTGCCTTCTCCATCATCTTAAAAATGGGCTTTGCATGGACATCTAGAAAAAGATGAGTTTTTCCACTCTACATGGTTTGAAAACAATCAAATTTTAATACCTTAAATTTAAATATGCCTGGAGGTGATCTAAAACTAGTATCTTTAAATTGCTTTCTTTTTACTCTACAAAGACACAAATATTGGGCTTCCCTAGTGGCGCAGTGGTTGGGAGTCCGCCTGCCGATGCAGGGGACACGGGTTCGTGCCCCGGTCCGGGAAGATCCTGCGTGCCGCGGAGCGGCTGGGCCCGTGGGCCATGGCCGCTGAGCCTGCATGTCTGGAGCCTGTGCTCCGCCGCGGTAGAGGCCGCGACAGTGAGAGGCCTGCGTACCGCAAAAGAAAAAAAAAAAAAAAAAAAGGGACAAATATTTAAGAACTTCAAAACATCGAACTATAAAGCATGAAACAATAAAGCCAGGAGTCTATTTTTGGAGTTCTCTAATTTTCAGTACTTTACATAAAATTTAGTGCATTTTTAGTACTTTTTTTTTAACATCTTTATTAGAGTATAATTGCTTTACAATGGTGTGTCACTTTCTGCTTTATAACAAAGTGAATCAGTTATACATATATGTCCCCATATCTCTTCCCTCTTGCATCTCCCTCCCTCCCACCCTCCCTATCCCACCCCTCTAGGTGGTCACAAAGCACCGAGCTGATCTCCCTGTGCTATGCGGCTGCTTCCCACTAGCTATCTATTTTACGTTTGGTAGTGTATATATATCCATGCCACTCTCTCACTTTTAGTACTTATTCTTGATTTCAACTTGACATAGCTTCCTTTAGTCCATAAAACAGAATTTAATTAGGTACATGCTATCTCTACTTAGATTATACATGTGTATTTGCTTAGCAAAAACACTTATTACTCAACATCTGAGTTTATCTATTTGTAAGTACCCACAGTGGGATGTATCACATATTTATTTTAAAAAAGAGATGGAAGAGCTGAGCAAAGTCTCCAATAATTAACTTTACATAACTTGATTTAAAGTAATAAAGTTTTCCTTGGCATTGAGAAATTAACATGAATTCAATAAGAGGAAAATGACTAAAAAAAATGTATTAAACTCGCTTTATAAAACATTGTCTCTCACAAATATTCCCCTCAAAGAAATCATGAATCTTTTAGAACATCCTTAGTGCTCTTTCACATTGCTTATAATCAATGATATATACAATCTTCAAAAATTATAATTACTATTATCTTACAGATATCAAGCTATTAACACCAAATAATTGAAGAAATCTTTAAAATAGGTACACTTTTATTTTTATATTAATTATGCTGAATAATGAATATACCTTTCATATCTTATTTAAATCTCATCTTACGGGGTACTAATTCTGTAAAATTACAACTCCAAGAAAAAGATTTATTTAATTCTCCCGAAGCCAATCAAATACTAATACACAAGAAAATTCACTTTTCATACCTTAAGGTAGCAATGTGCATAGCAATAATGAAGCAGATTATCAGAAGGCTGAGTAAGGCTGCTGACCACATGCACCAAATGTTCAGCATACATCGGCACAGAATGTTCCAGATTAATTTTGTCCACCAGTATCTGAATGGATGGCAAAGGCCGAAGAGACTGGAAGTTTGTAGTATTCATGAAATTACTTGAGTTCTAGAAAATAATAGTGTTCACTTTATATTTCAGGAGAAAGAGACTGATGTGCAATGCCCTCTATACAAGCTTCAGAGTGACACATTATGCAGTGATATCAAATCATCCTAGAAATGATGCCTTTCTATGGGACTCTCTTACCGTAACCAAATAGAAACACCTTCTACATATTTTTAGGTATATCCCAGATTTCAAAGAATGCCTATTTACTGTGAAATTATCAATGCCCTTTTAGCTAAAGCTTTTAATTTTTTCAGTCAACTAGAATACTGTCACAACGTGCCTCAGTACACTGAAGGTATTTTCTTAAGCTCAATAATTCACACACAAAAAAATCCTAGATATTTCAGAGCCTTTATCTTCTTTCCCTTTATACACATTTAGATGACTGAACGACTAAGTGCACTACTCAGGACAATCTGAAAGATACTCACAATAAGCAAAGTTTGCAGGACAGAAAAATTTCTGATCCACATCATATCTACTAATATTAAACATGCTAAAGGCTCATAAAGTCCTAAGAATCTCGAGGTAGGCTTCATATTTTCAGCGTTACAGAATCTTTCTAAGCTTCCAGGTAAATGCAGATAAATTTCAACATGTCCGGGGTATGAACCCAATTAGCAAGCCACCCCTTCCAGCCCTTGAACTTATTTCCATACCTGTAGCTCTCAATGAGGAACAGTATGACCCTCCATCCAGAGGTGTGGGAAGAACAGTTTGATTGTTTTGTCTGTCTTTCATTATCATAATAATAGGGGAACAGTACTAGCATTTAGCAGGCATTGGCTAAAGATGGTAAAACTACATAATACTTCTCTAGTCCAAAAAGCCAATAGTGCCATTACTGAGAAACACTGTGCCTAAAAATAAGTTGAAGATACAGTTCTTCCTTTTTGACTCAATAATTTTTAAACCATCACGTATTGAGCAATTACTTTACTAAGGGACTTTATTTTGGATTACTGATATATAATATACAGTAAAGAACAAAATCTTAAACATAGAGTTCAACAAATTTTTATGTATGTAACCACCACACATTTTAAGCACCCTAGAAGGGTCTCCTATATCCCTTCTCAGGTAATATCAAATCCCCACCAGGGGTGGCCAATATTCTCACTTTTGTCTGTTCTTCGACTTCATTTAAACAGAATCACACAGTACATACTCATGTCTGCCTTCTTTCATTCAACATATCTCTGAGAATTATCTACTGTTCACTCTTTGAGTCAACACTTATCATTATGGAATGACTCTTTATTTCTATCAATACCTCTTGTCTTAAGCTCTACATTTTCTGATATTAAAATAGCCACTCTATCTTTCCTTTGATTAGCACTTAAATGGTGTATCTTTTTCCATCCTTTTATTTCTAGTTTGTGTTATAGTTTTCAGCTCCAGAATTTCATTTTGTTCTTTTTTTAATGGATTGAGGTCTTTTGAAATCTTCCACTTTTTTGTCTCTTTCTTGAACTTATTAACCATAGTTACTTTAAAGTTCATGCATATACTGTCATATTTTAATTCTTCTCCACTGAAATTTTCCCCAGATGATCTCTTTACCCAGCAATACAATGAACAATTATGAGTGGCTGATAGAGAGCAAATATATAAAATGAAACTGATATATCTTAATTCTCTGCCATACTTCCATAAGTTCTTTTTATTTAAAGTTAGGACAATTTTTACTTCCATAATCATCATCATGTCACCATTAAAAGAAATATAACCCCCAAAATAATAAATTAAAGATAACAGATAATACCTTATATGTATATGGCAGACTCAGAAAGCAATACATTGTATATGGACCTAAAATATTAAGCATCTAATAAGTCCTCATTAAGAAACACAGTAATAATCACTGGGTTCCTAATATGTGCAAAATGGTTTACATGCATTATCTCACTGAATATTCAAAATCATTCTAGGAGCTAGGTACTTTAGGGGAACTGCTCTATGCCAGCACCCAGACAATCTTAAAATCCATGTAGCCCACAAGGCAAGGCTAAACCACACAAGACCTAAGCCTTGGTGGAGCACCCTATGATATTATCAGAACAGGGGAAAATAGGTGGTCTTGTGCACAACTGCTAAAAGACCATTTCTCAGTCAACTTCTCATCTTGAGAAACAATGCTATGGGGAAATATTCTCATCAGCATCCCTCATTCACAGGGCTTTCCATCTACTCTCTCAGAGTACAGCTGTAGGCTATATAACTGCTTAGCTGCAGTGTGGAACTGAATCCTTGTCAACAAGGTATCCTATCATGTGTGCTGCAGGTCATTTGGCGCTCTAGATTCAGGGTTGTCCTGAAAGGGACAAGGCAAGCCAACACCATTACTGATTTGTTTTTGCTGTCTATGTAAGTAATGAACTATCTCAATCTATCTGGGCTTGTTGCTTCTTTACTGGCTGACTCTGTCAGCCTACATGAAAAATATAATTTTCTTTTGTTTTTCAGAAAAGGAAAACAAGGCTTAGAGAAATAAAGCAGTGTCCTTAGGACAAGACCAGCTTGTACATGGTCTGACATCAAGGCAAATGCTCTTCAACATTTCTTTACAGAGCCTTAGCTTGAGGTTATTTTTTCAATCTATTTATTTATATAATATATAAAAATTATTTTCTAAGAATTAATAATTGTAGTTACATTGCTTTAACTTCATCATGGATAACTATTATATATAGACAGATATTCTACTACTTAATCAACTTCCTCTTACAATATCACAGGACCAATAAATATACATGTATGAGAAAACAAGTAGTGAATGATAAAATATACCTTTTCTCCCATAATGACAGGTAGCAAATGATCCAGCAAGTTGAATTCAGCCATGAAAATTGTGAAGGTACATTTGAGGAGAGTAATACTTGTATGTCGAGTAGGAATATATTCCTCCAAAGATGCCACTTCTTCAGGATTCAGCATTGTTTCACTTTCACCCTTAATATCTAAAATGAAATAATAAAAATTCAATGAAAATTTATTTTTAAAAAATTTTCTTAATTAATGAAAAAATTAATTAGTTCTCCAAATTTTAAGGTCAAATCCTTTTTTTCAACAATGAAGCAGTTGTAAAAGTGTTGCCTTAAACAAGAATAAATTACTCTAGAAATGTATGCCTTTGCTATGTAAAAATGTGTTTTATATTTTAAAATATTTATTAAATATTTTAAAGAAATTTTTAATCTCTGTCATTAAAAGAATAACAGCTTCTTTTCATAAAAACACCACTGAGATAATGTAAATTCAAGCCACAGACTAGGAGAAAATATTTGCCATAGACAGACACATAGATAGACGTAGGTATATGCACAAAGGATTTGTACCCACAGCATATTAAAAATTAAAAACTACCTAAAAATCAAAAATATACAAATAATTCAATGGAAAAATGGGCAAAAAAGCTTTGAACAAGCAAAAGATAATTTATCCAAATGGTCAAAAGTTATTTCAAAAGCAAGTTAACATCGTTAGGTATCAGATAACTGCAAATAATGTCACGATGTGGTAGCACTACACATCCACTGTAAAAGCTAAAATGAAAAAGACCAAGAATACTAAAAGTTGGCAAATATGTCTCAGCAAACTTTTTCTATAAATAGCCATAGAGAAAATACTTTAGGGGGGACTTCCCTGGTGGCGCAGTGGTTAAGAATCCACCTGCCGATACAGGGGACATAGGTTCGAGCCCTGGTCCGGGAAGATCCCACATGCCAAGGAGCAACTAAGCCCGTGCGCCACAACTGAGCCTACACTCTAGAGCCCGCGGGCCACAACTGCTGAAGCCAGTGCTCCGCAACAAGAGAAGCCACTGCAATGAGAAGCCCGCACACCACAACGAAGAGTAGCCCCTGCTCGCTGAAACTAGACAAAGCTCACGCACAGCAACAAAGACCCAACACAGCCAAAAATAAGTAAATAAATAATATTAAAAAAAAAGAAAAGAAAAGAAAATACCTAGGGGACTTCCCTGGTGACACAGTGGTTAAGAATCCACCTGCCAATGCAGGGGACATGAGTTCAAACCCTGATCCAGGAAGATCCCACATGCCGTGGAGCAACTAAGCCCATGGAACACAACTACTGAACCTGCACTCTAGAGCCCGCGAGCCACAACTACTGAAGCCCGCGTGCCTAGAGCCTATGCTCCGCAAGAAAAGCCACCGCAATGAGAAGCCCGTGCGCCACAACGAAGAGTAGCCCCTGCTCGCCACAACTAGAGAAAGCCCACTCACAGCAACGAAGACCCAATGCAGCCAAAAATTAATAAATTAATTTGAAAAAATAATACTTTAGGCTTTGTGGGTCATACAGTTTGTCCCAATTACTCAATTCTGCAACTAGTACAAAAGCAGTCACAGACAAAACATAATTAAATGAGCAAGACTATGTTCCAATAAAAGTTTACCTATGAAAACTGAAAATTAATTTTCATATAGTTTTCATGTGTCACAAAATATCAACCTTTTTTGTATTTTTTCCAACTATTTAAAATGCAAAACCCATTATCAACTCATAAGCTGTACAAAAAGAGGCAATAAGTCATAATTTGCTAACCCCCTGATCAAGGGCAACTAAAACTCTCCTACACTGCTGGTAGGCGTGTAAAGTGATTCAACCAAATTGAAAACAGTTCAGAGATATTTACTAAAGGTGAACATATATGATCGTTTTACCTAAGTGATTCCACCCTTAAATTCCTAACAGAAATTAGTATATATGTTAATCAAAAGGTATGTACTAGAATGTTGGTAGCATCACTACCATAATAACCAAAAACTAGAAACTAACCAAATACTCATCAACAGTAAAATGGATAAATAAGTTATGGTATATTCACAAAATGGGATACTAAAAAGAAATGAGAATGAATCCCACAAACATAATGTAAGCTAAAGCCACAGGCAAAAGAGTATATACTGTGTGATTACATTTACATGAATTCTAAAATATGTCAAACTAAATCTAGGACGTTAGAAGTAAGGAGAGTGGTTACCCTCTGGGTTCAGAGTAATAACCAAAAGAGGGCAAGAAGGAGAATACTGGAGTGCTGGTAAAGTTCCATTTCCTGAACAGTTAGTCACATAGATGTGGTTAAGTTTACAAAATTCACAAAACCATACCCTTAGTTTTGTGTGCTTTCCAGTATGTATCTTACACTTCAATAACAAAGTAAAAAAAGGGGCGGGGAGGGGAACTGCTAACTACTCAGAGAACTGCCTTACAAAGTCAGTTAGCAGCAGTTTCTTTACAGAGATCATAAATATTTCTGAAATAATAAACTGCTTCAAATAAAAATTCATTTTATATAAACGTGTGTGTGTGTGTGTGTGTGTGTGTGTGTGGCATAATTCCACTGTGGAAGAGATTGCTAATTGCAATCTTTTCTTCTTCCTTTTAGCAATAAAACTCTCTGAATTTTAAGTGAGGTATATGGACTCTGTCTAGAGAATACATTTTCCAGTCTCCCTGGCTGCTGGGTGCAGGGACATGTTACTAAGTTTGGGTCAATAAGATGACAGAGCCATGTCATTAAGTGAAACTACATGTCTACCATTTTCTCTTGTTCCCCCTTACTACTGATTAAAATTAGACACTGTAATGGTGAGCCAACATTGACCATGTAGATGAAGTATACCTCAGAGGATGGTGGAAGAACAAGATAAAAGGAATTCTGGGTCTAAGACCACATCATGAGAGAGAGTCACCCTAGTCCCCTGGAGTACCTACCAGCTTGGGTTTTAGCATGAGAAAAATTAATTATATACTGTTTTTTGTGTGAACATTAGTTCTCATTTCTCTGGGATAAATGCCCAGGATTGCAGTTGCTGGGCTATATGGCAGCTGCATGTTAAGTTTTTTAAAAAACTGCCAAAACGTTTTTAGGAGTGGCTGTACCATTTTATATTCCCACCAGCAATGAATCAGTGATCCAG
Organism: Mesoplodon bidens; assembly: GCF_964165515.1. NCBI lineage: Eukaryota > Metazoa > Chordata > Mammalia > Artiodactyla > Ziphiidae > Mesoplodon > Mesoplodon bidens. The sequence continues at coordinate 42,383,728 of NC_138173.1, read as the reverse complement.
TTTCTTCACGTCCTCCCCAATATTTGGTGTTGTCACAGTTTTCTGTTCTAGCCATTCTGTACATACTATCCTAGCACTTATCAGAGTATCTGGCAATGGAGTAGGCATTCAAGCAAGGTGCAAGAAATGAATGTATGAACATGTCAAGCACTTACGGCACTATGTTACGTGATTTTACATGCATTAGTCTTTGGAAGTAGGTCCTATAAGCGTATCATTTAGGACAAAAGTAAATTTGCTGTGACAAAAGAAAATAACAGAAGTGTCAACAAAAACAATGCTTACTTCTCTTTCACTCATCAATCTGAGTCTAGAGGATCCATGGTGCCACCACACTACTGAAGACTTAGGCTCTCTCTATCTTACTGTTCTGTCATCCTCAGCATGCACTTTTCATCTCAGAGTTGAAGCTAGCAGGTCCAGCCCTGCCATTATAATTGCTTTCCAGCAAGAAGGAAGGGAAAAAGTAAAAAAGGAAGGCACAATCTTTTCCTTTTAAATTCCTGTCGCAAAAATTCACATGAAGTTTTGCTCCCATCCAGTAGCCAGAACCTAGTCATATGACTGCATTTGGGAAGTGCAGTCTTTATTTCTATCATGAAAGTTTCTACCATAGAAATTTCTATTACTATAAGAGGAGAATGGATACTGGGGAGACAATTTAACCAACTCTATCGCAATAATTAAACTCACAGAGATAGAGAAATGGAAAAATCAGTGATGTTGATTACTTCCTAAGGTCAGTAAGAAGTGGGGGTCAGAACTCAGCCTGATGCCACAGGCTGAGGTCTTTATTATTCTATACTCCCTCATTATACTTATGTCCTGCTCTAGAGTGCTTCATTGCATGAAAAGGAAATTTGTATTTTATGAAACTGTGATAACCATATCTTTATACCATGCAGAAAATATCAGTCATACAGAAAATTTTTTTTACCAGTAGGACCTAAGTTTTCTTGAATGTTAAATTCGTATGCTTAAAACCCATCTTCTTCATGTCTCCTCCTTAGAATCCACTAAAGTGGAAAAATGGTCATATTTCAGGAGTATACAAGGGAAAGAGTATCAAAAGGTGACAATAAAATACTGACAAATGCTGGCAAAAAAAGCACATACTTATGCAAATAATTTTCGAATACCAACCTCTCCCATAACTTCCACATGTAAGTTTACTCTTTAAATTAACAAGTAAATATATGAAAATCAGATAGGCAAAACATACTAAAAACGTTAAGTTAGCAAAATACAACAAATTGGATTATACAGTCATTCAAATCAACTGGCAAGAGGTTCAAAATTAAGCCAAAAACAAACCTGGTTTTAGTCTACTATATGGTTCGTATTCATGTTCCAAGGCACAAACAATCATTTTTAAAATTCTATGTACTGCACTGCTATCCAAGCGAAAATCAAGAGGACCTATAACAAGGCTTTTGGTAGACTTTTCCTGAAGTGTTCCCAAATCTTCACTTTTCCCTGAAGAAAAGTCTTGTTGATTTGCAGAACCTGCAAGAAGCCAAAATTATATTAATAGGTAAGCATCAATCAGATATACCAAATATATATTTTAATATTTCTCTTACCTTTTTAGCTTAGAGCTTAATACCTTAAAACCAATTCTACATCAACTGGATACACAGAACCCTGCTGATCTATATTTTTCTTTATGTAGATGAGAAGGTATTATCAACAAAAGACAGTTGATTTGAAAAACAATTATTCCTGTTATCTATTTAATGTTATAAGATGTGCTATAAAATTGAAATGGTCATTCTTAAAAAATTATTTTCTAAAATCTAATTGGCCTATACCCAATAATTCTATACACAATACTATTAGGTTGACTGGGAAAGGAGACTCTCGAAGAAGTTGCATTTTACTACTATTTTATCTTAGAAGTTACACAGAAAAAATTGATTGCTTAAAACTACATGTTCAAAGGTTCCTCAAGAGTTTTCTAATGACCAGGGAAGTAAACAATAGGTATTACCTGCTTTGAACTATTTCCAGAATAAAATCATTATGGCCATGCTCCACAGGGTGGAATCCAATTTCCCCAATCCCTTATCTGCCCATATGTCGAAGAGGAACCAAGGATGTCTTCTAAAGAAAATCTTAGCACTACCTACAGGTATTTCTCCTTATCTAACCTGTCCACACCTTAGAGATTTGGTTTTAATATACAAATTCACTATTTTTAAGTGATAACATACAGTAAATTTTACTTCTTAAGTCTTAGGTTTACTCAAACAAAAATAGGGAAGTAAAACTTTCCAGCATTTACTACCTTTAGAATGTAGGAAGGTCCACTTAAACACAAAAATTCTATATCTACACCTTTTAGTAACTTTTTCAAAAATACATTTCCTTCATTTCAAACAAAGGAGTTCAGTTCAATCTCTAGTCCCAGTACCAGAGACAAAAAAAATAATTAAATTTATTATTCATATATTCTCTTTAAAAAAAAAACATTTTTTAAATTTATTTATTTATTTTTGGCTGCATTGGGTCTTCTCTGCTGCACGCAGGCTTTCTCTAGTTGCAGTGAGCGGGGGCTACTCCTCGTTGCAGTGAGCAGGCTTCTCATTGTGGTTGATTCTCTTGTTGTGGAACACGGGTTCTAGGCGCGCAGGCTTTAGTAGTTGTGGCACGCGGGCTCAGCAGTTGTGGCTCGCAGGCTCTAGAGCACAGGCTCAGTTGTGGCGCATGGGCTTAATTGCTCTGTGGCATGTGGGATCTTCCCAGACCAGGGCTCGAACCTGTGTCCCCTGCATTGGCAGGCAGATTCTTAACCACTGCGCCACCAGGGAAGTCCTCATATATTCTTAACAAGATGACTACACACAGACTTAAATGTCACAAATAAAACATACAAAGTTAATCTTAAACATGATATACATAAATAAGAGTCACATTATAAATTAGGTATAAACAACATATCATTAACATTAAAAAATGCTACTTTCCATAGCTAAACCAGACATTTCTAGAGTTACCTGTTAGGATGAGGTAGCTTGAAGATAACCAGAAGGACTCTGGTTGCAAATCAAAATATTCAAAAACAAGGAAAATATCCTGCTTTGAGTCCTGTAGAGGTTATTAGGCTTCTTTAAAAAATGTCAATTTACAAGAAGACCTTTCTTTTAGACATCAGATTGTCTCTAAAACAATAGAAGTCTAGAGGCTTCTATTCTTTTTTTCAGATAATGCAACTTGATTATAATGTCAGTAACTTATCTAAAATGTAAAACTGTGACTGTCTTTTAGCTACATCTTTTCAGCAAGGTATTTACTTGTGCTCACCCTCAATAAGTTTGGTCACTCCAGCCCCCTGAATGTTTGGCTACTCTTATTAAGAGTCAATACAATATCAAGTTAGCCTAATTAAAATGAAGGACTTGCCAGTCTCTCCAGGACAGCAAGAGGCAAAAGAACCTGTACTGCCTACATCTGCCCATACCTTTATACCTACTAATAGAAAATTATTCTTCTCCCTATGTGAAGAGGAATCTGCAAGCTACCAAAACAGCTCCATCAACCATCTGTGCTGCCAGTGCACAAGGAACTCTACTTTCATTCGTGAGAACTATATATCCCTACGTGTCTTCTTTTACTAGAAATTCACCTGCTTTCTTTCCCCACTGGTTCTCATTAAAGTTTGCTGTATTTAACTTATACCTTATGAGTCTGAGTCTCTGTATAAAACCCATCCTTTAAAGAAAAACAGTAGCTCTAACCCAGGAACTAGAAAATTAATCCTTAAATAGAATAATTTAGGAAACACAAATGCTTCTACTCCAACATTCCCCTAAATTAACACCAACACTCTCCCAAGACATCCGGATTCAAAAGGGCAATGAACCATGATGCCTCTCTCTCATCCTTTTCCTCAATCCAATAACTAAATCGTTTCAATTTCATCTCTATGTCTCTAAAATATTCCTGTTGTAGATTAATTTTCAGCTATCTACTTTAGGTCCATAAAAACATTTGCAATAACTTCTTAAATAAAAAAAGACTAAAAGTTACAACAATAATATTTAAAGTTATATTAATAAGAAATAATTTAGTTTCTAAAACAGTGAGTGCTTTCAAGTAGCAAAACAAAAATGAAATAATTATCAGAATGCTTATTAATATCAAGCAGCAGCAGAAGAAACTTATTAACCAAATTTTTCTTTATGTGTCATTTTATAATGTGGGTAAAGTACTACTACATCATTTATCACAACAAAAATAAATAATACAAGCTCTTTTTCTTACTGCATTTACTAGTTTTTTACATTAAGTAAATACTATCATGAACTTACTTAAATAAAGCACACTAATCAAATCTGCTTTCAAAATTTCAGAATCCACTACAAACTGTGTAAAATTATTAGTTTAATATGCATTTAGATACCTAAGATAAAATTTAGCACACTTTTTGATAACTTGGACTACAGAAATAAATAAATGTCATCACAACAAACCAAGAATTTTAGATAAAATATTTCTTTGAAGAATTCAAAATTAACCTCTTTTGAGAATTCAAAATACTTTTCTTAGGGTTTTTTTTTTTGCGGTACGCGGGCCTCTCACTGTTGTGGCCTCTCCCACCGCGGAGCACAGGCTCCGGACGTGCAGGCCCAGCGGCCACGGCTCACGGGCCCAGCCGCTCCGCGGCATGTGGGATCCTCCCGGACCGGGGCACGAACCCGTGTCCCCTGCATCGGCAGGCGGACTCTCAACCACTGCGCCACCAGGGAAGCCCACTTTTCTTAGATTTATAAATACTGAAAATTCCACAAATTTCTTGTTTCAAGTAATCCAAGAAAGAAGAAAATCTGAACATGGTAGTTATGAATGCAAGCTGTAGAGTTTAAACTAGCTGGGTTCAAATCCCACATAATAGGTGTGTGATCTTGGCCAAGTTACAAAACCTGTATAGGACTGGCTGTTTCCTCATATGGAAAATGGGGATACTGTTATCTACTTATAGGGTTATTATGAAGATTAAATTAGCTACTACAGGTAAAACATTCAGAAGAGCGCCTTCCATTTAAAACCATTCAATAAATATTAGCCGTTATCGCCACCACTATATTATCAGTGAATATAGATTCACAATGAGAAACACACATATGAAAGCAGCTACCAAAAAGCAAGCAAAGAACAAGTGAACAGATTACTGGGTGAATGAATGAACACATTTTTAATGTACATGTGACATTCACAAGTTAAATTAACAGATGAATCTTATTATTTACTCAAAAAAATTATCTGCTTGCACAGCTGAGAAAGTATCTGTGTAAGCAGTAAACCAAAAGCAAGAAAATGATTAACACAAGCCTAAGAAGAGCAGTTTCTTCCAGTTAGGGAGGGAGAAGACTGTGATGGAAAAGGAACACACAGGAGGCCAGCAATGTTGACACTGTCCTGTTTCTTGGCTTGTGTGGGGAATACACAGCTGCTTCTATTTCTTTGCTATTCTGTACGTAAATGTATAGAACTTTTCTGTTTGTATGTTATGATCTAACATTTTGTTTAAAAAAAGTTAAAGACTAAGATATCTATAAAACAATGCACACTATTCACAGGAATGAAATATGTGAAAAATTCAAAAAGTAGCAAACTACCAGCTTCTCAGGCAGAAAATATATAAGCATCCTAGCAAATATATATCATGTTTCAATCTTTTAAAAACTTTAGAAACAAATATATACAAATAAAATTTTCAGTGAGAGGTTTCCTTTACTTGATAGGCAGACTACTTCATACTCCACCTCACAAAATACCAAATTCACAGCACATGTGTAAGACATCATACTAAACAAGAGGAAACCTACCAGCTTACATTTGGCAACTACAACACAATAAAAATTTGCAAAGGTCTTAGAACAGAGACTTCCGATTGTACTTTCATATACAGGTATCCCTTGCTTTTCAAAAGTTAGCTTTAGGCCATTTCAGTTTTACAAAAATCTGTTTCCCTAACCAAAATAAATCTGAAGAGAATTTTCACTTTTACAAAAAAGGTGAAAACAGCATTCACCACTTGTTTTGCAGCGAAGCGTTACAGAGGCAGCGCAAACCCCCAGCGTCTAGAGTGGCACCAGCAAACTCCTTCCCCAGGAACTATACTCAGAATCTCAATATCAAGCCAGCACAGCTTTGAACTGTGTCTTGGAGCATACGCGCTTTTCTCAATTTATTTTGCGCATCCGATAACAAGATCTGTCCTAAGATAACTGCTTCTTCACTTAACACCATTTCGGATTACCAAAGGTTTCATACGAATGCTGCAGTGGAGGAAACCTAATACATATAACAGACCCCTGAGCATCTCTACCAATGTCCACGGATACCTCAAAACACATCTTTTGTGAGATGAGGGGGAAGATGGCAGAAGAATAAGACGCGGAGATCACCTTCCTCCCCACAGATACATCAGAAATACATCTACACGTGGAACAACTTCTACAGAACACCTACTGAACGCTGGCAGAAGACCTCAGACCCCCCAAAAGGCAAGAAACTCCCCACGTACCTGGGTAGGGCAAAAGAAAAAGGAATAAACAGGGACAAAAGAATAGGGACGGGACCTGCACCAGTGGGAGGGAGCCATGAAGGAGGAAAGGTTTCCACACACTAGAAGCCCCTTCGCGGGCGGAGACGGCGGGTGGCAGAGGGTAAAGCTTCGGAGCCACAGAGGAGAGCGCAGCAACAGCGGTGCGGAGGGCAAAGCGGAGAGATTCCCGCATAGAGGATCGGTGCCGACCAGCACTCACCAGCCCGAGAGGCTTTTCTGCTCGGCCGCCGGGGCGGGCGGGGCTGGCAGCTGAGGCTCCGGCTTCGGAGGTCGGATCCCAGGGAGAGGACTGGGGTTGGCTGCGTGAACACAGCCTGAAGGGGTCAGTGCACCACGGCTGGCCGGGAGAGAGTCCAGGAAAAAGTCTAGGGCTGCCAAAGAGGCAAGAGACTTTTTCTTCCCTCTTTGTTTCCTGGTGCGCGAGGAGAGGGGATTAAGAGCGCTGCTTAAAGGAGCTCCAGAGACTGGCACAGCCGCGGCTAACAGCGCGGACTCCAGAGATGGGCATGAGACGCTAAGGCTGCTGCAACGCCACCAAGAAGCCTGTGTGCGAGCACAGGTGACTATCCCCACCTCCCCTCCTGGGAGCCTGTGGAGCCCGCCACGGCCAGGGTCCCAGGATCCAGGGACAACTTCCCCAGGAGAACGCATGGGGCACCTCAGGCTGGTGCAACGTCCCGTCGGCCTCTGCCGCCGCAGTCTTCACCCCGCACTCCATGCCCCTCCCTCCCCCCAGCCTAAGTGAGCCAGAGCCCCCGAATCAGCGGCTCCATTAACCCCGTCCTATCTGAGTGAAGAACAGACGCCCTCCGGCAACCTACACACACAGGCGGGGCCAAATGCAAAACTGAGCCCCGGGAGCTGTGAGAACAAAGAAGAGAGAGGGAAATCTCTCCCAGCAGCCTTAGGAGCAGCGGATTAAATCTCCACAATCAACTTGATGTACCCTGCAACTGTGGAATACCTGAATAGACAACGAATCATCCTAAACTGAGGATGTGGGCTTTGGGAGGAAGATATATTATTTTTTCCCCTTTTCCTCTTTTTGTGAGTGTGTATGAGTATGCTTCTGTGTGAGATTTTGTCTATATAGCTTTGCTTTCACCATTTCTCCTAGGGTTCTGTCTTTCCGTTTTTTGTTCTTTTACTTTCTAAAAAAATTTTTTCTTGTTATTTTTTATTTTAATAACTTTGTTTTATTTTGTCTTATTTTATTTTATTTTATTTTATCCTCTTTCTTTCCTTCTTTCTTTCTTTCTTTTTCTCCCTTTTATTCTGAGCCGTGTGGTTGAAAGGCTCATGGTGCTGCAGCCAGGAGTCAGTACTGTGTCTCTGACGTGGGAGAGCCGAGTTCAAGACACTGGTCCACAAGAGACCTCCCAGCTCCACATAATATCAAACAGTGAAAATCTCCCAGAGATCTCCATCTCAACACCAACACCCACCTTCACTCAAAGACCAGCAAGCTACAGTGCTGGACACCCTATGCCAAACAACTAGCAACACAGGAACACAATCCCACCCATTTGCACAGAGGCTGCCTAAAATCATAAGAAGGCCACAGGCGCCTCAAAACACACCACCAGACGTGGACCTGCCCACCAGAAAGACAAAATCCAGCCACATCCACCAGAACACAGACACCAGTTCCCTCCACCAGGAAGCCTACACAACCCACTGAACCAACCTTCGCCACTGGGGACAGACACCAAAAGCAACGGGAACTAGAAACCTGCAGCCTGCAAACAGGAGACCCCAAACACAGTAAGATAAGCAATATGAGAAGGCAGAGAAACACACAGCAGATGAAGGAGCAAGGTAAAAACCCACCAGACCTAACAAATGAAGAGAAAATAGGCAGGCTACCTGAAAAAGAATTCAGAATAATGATAGTAAAGATGATCCAAAATCTTGGAAATAGAATACAGAAAATGCAAGAAACATTTAACAAGAACCTAGAAGAACTAAAGAGGAAACAAGCAACGATGAACAACACAATAAATGAAATTAAAAACACTGTAGAAGGGATCAATAGCAGAATAACTGAGGCAGAAGAATGGATAAGTGACATAGAAGATAAAATAGTGGAAATAACTACTGCAGAGCAGAATAAAGAAAAAAAAAATGAAAAGAACTGAGGACAGTCTCAGAGACCGCTGGGACAACATTAAACACACCAACATTCGAACTATAGGGGTCCCAGAAGAAGAAGAGAAAAAGAAAGGGACTGAGAAAACATTTCAAGACATTATAGTTGAAAACTTCCCTAATATGGGAAAGGAAATAGTTAACCAAGTCCAGGAATCACAGAGAGTCCCATACAAGATAAATCCAAGGAGAAACATGCCAAGGCACATACTAATCAAACTATCAAAAATTAAATACAAAGAAAACATATTAAAAGCAGCAAGGGAAAAACAACAAATAACACACAAGGGAATCCCCATAAGGTTAACAGCTGATCTTTCAGCAGAAACTCTGCAGGCCAGAAGGGACTGGCAGGACATATTTAAAGTGATGAAGGAGAAAAACCTACAAACAAGATTACTCTACCCAGCAACGATCTCATTCAGATTTGATGGAGAAATTAAAACCTTTACAGACAAGCAAAAGCTGAGAGAGTTCAGCACCACCAAACCAGCTTTACAACAAATGCTAAAGGAACTTCTCTAGGCAAGAAACACAACAGAAGGAAAAGACCTACAATAACAAACCCAAAACAATTAAGAACATGAGAATAGGAACATACATATCGATCATTACCTTAAATGTAAATGGTTAAAATGCTCCCACCAAAAGACACAGACTGGCTGAATGGAAACAAAAACAAGACCCATATATATGCTGTCTACAAGAGACTCACTTCAGACCTAGGGACACATACAGACTGAAAGTGAGGGCATAGAAAAAGATATTCCATGCAAATGGAAACCAAAAGAAACCTGGAGTAGCGATTCTCATATCAGACAAAATAGACTTTACAATAAAGACTATTACAAGAGACAAAGAAGGACACTACATAATGATCAAGGGATCGATCCAAGAAGAAGATATAACAATTGTACATATTTATGCAACCAACATAGGAGTACCTCAATACATAAGGCAAATACTAACAGCCATTAAATGGGAAATCAACAGTAACACATTCATAGCAGGGGACTTTAACACCCCACTTTCACCAATGGACAGATCATCCAAAATGAAAATAAATAAGGAAACACAAGCCTTAAATGATACATTAAACAAAAAGGACTTAACTGATATTTATAAGACATTCCATCTAAAAACAACAGAATACACATTTTTCTCAAGGGCTCATGGAACATTCTCCAGGATAGATCATATCATGCATCAGAAATCAAGTTTAAGAAGATTGAAATGGTATCAATTAACTTTTCCTACCACAATGCTATGAGACTAGATATCAATTACAGGAAAAGACCTGTAAAAAATACAAACAAATGGAGGCTAAACAATACACTACTTAATAAGGAAGTGATCACGGAAGAAATCAAAGAGGAAATCAAAAAGTACCTAGAAACAAATGACAAGGACACATGATGACCCAAAACCTATGGGATGCAGCAAAAGCAGTGCTAAGAGGGAAGCTTATAGCAATACAATCCCATCTTAAGAAACAGGAAACATCTCAAATAAACAACCTGACCTTGTACCTAAAGCAATTAGAGAAAGGAGAACAAAAAAAACCCAAAGTTAGGAGAAGGAAAGAAATCATAAAGATCAGATCAGAAATAAATGAAAAAGAAATGAAGGAAACGATAGCAAAGATCAACCAAACTAAAAGCTGGTTCTTTGAGAAGATAAACAAAATTGACAAACCATTGGCCAGACTCATCAAGAAAAGAAGGGAGAAGACTCAAATCAATAGAATTAGAAATGAAAAAGGAGAAGTAACAACTGACACTGCAGAAATACAAAAGATCATGAGAGATTACTACAAGCAACTCTATGCCAATAAAATGGAAAACCTGGAAGAAATGGACAAATTCTTAGAAATGCACAACCTGCCAAGACTGAATCAGGAAGAAATAGAAAATATGAACAGACCAATCACAAGCACTGAAATTGAAACTGTGATGAAAAATCTTCCAACAAACAAAAGCCCAGGACCAGATGGCTTCACAGGCGAATTCTATCAAACATTTAGAGAAGAGCTAACACCTATCCTTCTGAAACTCTTCCAAAATATAGCTGAGGGAGGAACACTCCCAAACTCATTCTACGAGGCCACCATCACCTTGAAACCAAAACCAGACAAGGATGTCACAAAGAAAGAAAACTACAGGCCAATATCACTGATGAACATAGATGCAAAAACCCTCAACAAAATACTAGCAAACAGAATCCAACAGCCCATTAAAAGGATCATACACCATGATCAAGTGGGGTTTATTCCAGGAATGCAAGGATTCTTCAATATACGCAAATCAATCAACGTGATACACCATATTAACAAGTTGAAGGAGAAAAACCATATGATCATCTCAATAGATGCAGAGAAAGCTTTCGACAAAACTCAACACCCATTTATGATAAAAACCCTGCAGAAAGTAGGCACAGAGGGAACTTTCCTCAGCATAATAAAGGCCATATATGACAAACCCACAGCCAACATCATCCTCAATGGTGAAAAACTGAAAGCATTTCCACTAAGATCAGGAACAAAACAAGGTTGCCCACTCTCACCACTCTTATTCAACATAGTTTTGGAAGTTTTAGCCACAGCAATCAGAGAAAAAAAGGAAATAAAAGGAATCCAAATCGGAAAAGAAGAAGTAAAGCTGTCACTGTTTGCAGATGACCTGAAACTATATAGAGAGAATCCTAAAGATGCTACCAGAAAACTACTAGAGCTAATCAATGAATTTGGTAAAGTAGCAGGATACAAAATTAATGCACAGAAATCTCTGGCATTCTTATACACTAATGATGAAAAATATGAAAGTGAAATCAAGAAAACACTCCCATTTACCACTGCAACAAAAAGAATAAAATATCTAGGAATAAACCTACCTAAGGAGACAAAAGACCTGTATGCAGAAAATTATAAGACACTGATGAAAGAAATTAAAGATGATACAAATAGATGGAGAGGTGTACCATGTTCTTGGATTGGAAGAATCAACATTGTGAAAATGACTCTACTACCCAAAGCAATCTACAGATTCAATGCAATCCCTATCAAACTACCACTGGCATTTTTCACAGAACTAGAAGAAAAAATTTCACAATTTGTATGGAAACACAAAAGACCCCAAATAGCCAAAGCAATCTTGAGAACGAAACACAGAGCTGGAGGAATCAGGCTCCCCGACTTCAGACTATACTACAAAGCTACAGTAATCAAGACAGTATGGTACTGGCACTAAACAGAAATATACATCAATGGAACAGGATAGAAAGCCCAGAGATAAACCCACGCACATATGGTCACCTTATCTTTGATAAAGGAAGCAGGAATGTACAGTGGAGAAAGGACAGCCTCTTCAATAAGTGGTGATGGGAAAACTGGACAGGTACATGTAAAAGTATGAGATTAGAACACTCCCTAACACCATACAGAAAAATAAGCTCAAAATGGATTAAAGACCTAAATGTAAGGCCAGACACTATCAAACTCTTAGAGGAAAACATAGGCAGAACACTCTATGACATAAATCACAGCAAGATCCTTTTGGACCCACCTCCTAGAGAAATGGAAATAAAAACAAAGATAAACAAATGGGACTTAATGAACCTTCAAAGCTTTTGCACAGCAAAGGAAACCATAAACAAGACCAAAAGACAACCCTCAGAATGGGAGAAAATATTTGAAAATGTAGCAACTGACAAAGGATTAATCTCCAAAATTTACAAGCAGCTCATGCAGCTCAATATCAAAAAAACAAACAACCCAATCCAAAAATGGGCAGAAGACCTAAATAGACATTTCTCCAAAGAAGATATACAGATTGCCAACAAACACATGAAAGAATGCTCAACATCATTAATCATTAGAGAAATGCAAATCAAAACTACAATGAGGTATCATTTCACACCGGTCAGAATGGCCATCACCAAAAAATCTAGAAACACTAAATGCTGGACAGGGTGTGGAGAAAAGGGAACACTCTTGCACTCCTGGTGGGAATCTGAATTGGTACAGCCACTATGGAGAACAGTATGGAGGTTCCTTAAAAAACTAAAAATAGAACTACCGTATGACCCAGCAATCCCACTATTGGGCATATACCCTGAGAAAACCATAATTCAAAAAGAGTCATGTACCAAAATATTCATTGCAGCTCTATTTACAATAGCCAGGACATGGAAGCAACCTAAGTGTCCATCAACAGATGAATGGATAAAGAAGATGTGGCATATATATACAATGGAATATTACTCTGGCATAAAAAGAAATGAAATTGAGTTATTTGTAGTGAGGTGGATGGACCTAGAGTCTGTCATACAGAGTGAAGTAAGTCAGAAAGAGAAAGACAAATACCATATGCTAACACATATATATGGAATCTAAGAAAAAAAAATGTCATGAAGAGCCCAGCGGTAAGACGGGAATAAAGACACAGACCTACTAGAGAATGGACTTGAGGATAAGGGGAGGGGGAAGGGTAAGCTGTGAGGAAGTGAGAGAGTGGCATGGACATATATACACTACCAAACGTAAAATAGATAACTTGTGGGAAGCAGCCACATAGCTCAGGGAGATCAGCTCAGTGCTTTGTGACCACCTAGAGGGGTGGGATGGGGGGGTGGGAGGGAGGGAGATGCAAGAGGGAAGAGATATGGGAACATATGTATATGTATGACTGATTCACTTTGTTATAAAGCAGAAACTAACACACCATTGTAAACCAATTGTACTCCAATAAAGATGTACCAAAAAAAAAAAAAGGAAAAAAAATACATCTTTTCCTCCAAAAATCTTCCTTTTGTGTCTCTATCTTCCTTGGTGGTTATCATTATCTACCAAGTAACTCAACAGCAAAATCTCATCAACTATCTGAATTTTATTTTTAAATAAAGCAATGCGAAGGCAGTGAAGACTTTAAGCACAGAATTAAACCAGTCTGATTGCAGTATAGATTATAGGAGGGCAAGAGTGGAAGGAGAAAGCCAGTAAAAAAGCTATTAGAATCTAGAGATGATAACAGATTGGATGAGAGCATTAACGGTGAAGCTTAAGAAAAGACAGATTCTAGATAGATTCTAGAGATAAAATTTGACAAAATATGCCGATGGGTTGGATGCTAGGAGAGAAGTGTGTCACGATTCCCAGATTTCCAGCTTGTGCAATTAGAAGACAGCAGAAAATTTTTCCAGTAAGAGAACACTGAAAATAGGGGAGAAGTAGTAGGTAGTCATGAGGGTTTTAATAATTCAATTTCAACATATTCAATTTTGAGATATTTGTGAGACACAGAAGTAAAAATGTCAAGTGTGCACTGGATATATTTAATTCTAAATCCGAAAGAATAAGTTTGGACTAAAAATACAAATATGGACATCAACAACGTATAGAAGGTACTCAAATCCATTAAAAAGGATAAGATTACTTCAGGAAGAGTTTAGGGAAAGAAGTGAAACCAGGTTTGACCGCTGAGAACACCAACATTTAGAAATCCATTATGAAAGCAGGAAGCAGAAAATTACAGTTCTTTCCTTCTGTTTTCATCTAACAAAACTTAACTATCCTTCAACATCAACTCCTCTGTGAAGTCTTCAACCCCACAGACAAAGGTAGTCCCCTTCTCACCTGGACCTCTTTTAGCTGTCTGTTTACATTACTGTCCTTAACGTGCTATATTAGAATCACTTATTTAAGTGCATGAACACTACCTATTGGTTTCTTGAGAAATGCTTTGGTCTTCTTTGCATTCACAATATCTAACTCATCACCTGAAACAAAGAAATCATTTATCGAAATATGAAAAATTAACAAAAAATGGTGACCCTATTTTGACTAAGTTTTCAATACGAAAAAGGCTGGAATAATAAGTACAACATAGTATAGTTAAATTTCTGAAATCGTTTGATTACTAAAATGAAACACATAATAAAATAATAAAAGACTGTGTCCATAGTTTCTAAAAGAATATATTTCTACTTTTCTGTTTGAAACAATAAATTCTTTTTTTAATAAAAAGATCTATATAACCTTCAAAATGTATTTAATACAGAAAAGGAAATGTTTATGCTCTTTGACAACTTAATATGAAATTTGATGTATCAAAATTTTTAATATTTGGTACATATTAGAACTAATAATTATAGTTGATTATACGAAAGTCTTTTCGATCAGCTGCACAAAGAAAGGACTAAAAATGTTAAGAATCTAAGAAAATACTACCATGACATTAAAATTAAACCATTCCGCAAAGTAACAGAAGGTAACTCTGATGTAACAGAGTACAATCAGTCAAGGACCAATTGATTCTGAAGAAGTCTTTGTTTCTGTTCTTCAAGGAAAAGCAAATATAAAGGAAAGAAACCAGTACCTTTGCCACTGGCGTTCTCCATTGTATACAGGTAATCCATGTAAAAAGCCCCGAACCTTTGCATTCCAGCTATCTCAGTGTATGTCTCCTGACAACAAAGCAAAGCAAACAGAACATACATTGTATAGAACAGACTTTTGAGTTTAAAACCTGATAGATCAAGAATTAGACACATATCCTTATGCAGAATGTGTACCAACTCAAAGGATTACCAAAAAGAAAGAAGTACAGAGGTTACACAAAGAATTGGCTTCTAAAAAACGTAATGTTACCTTTACTCTGGACCACACAAAAGGACATCTATAATTCTACTAGACAATTTGACCACTTTGTCAATAGTATCTGGTTAATGAATACCTACAATGGAGTAGGGCAGTACGGTCTTGACCTTTATCACCATCACAAAACGGTCTAATATATACTGTCAAATAGAGTTAATCCTTAATATTTCAGTACACTTATGTGAAACAGTTCAAACACTAAAAGTATACTAAAATATTTTAAATGTATGTTAATTATGCAGGTAAAAATTAAATTCTTTACTTTCAACTACAAAAGTAAGTCTGTAGAATCAATGTAAATCATTGATTCTATTATACTAATCTTCAGGAACATTTTTTGAGTTTTAAATTTATTCCATAAAAAGTACATTAATATAATCTTATATGAAAAATTTACATAAAGTAAATTGTTAAATTCTTCACTTCTTTTCATTAATCCCACACTTCAAAAGTAACTGAAATTAAAAGAAATAATTCTACATGTTTCCTCCATGACTATTTTAACAGTAGGGAATGGATAAACTAACTGTGGCTGCACGCCATATAAAAGTAGAGATCTTTGTGCACTCCTCAAACCTCTCTAGATATAGAAGGTGGACAAAAATATGCTAGATGTTTCAATAAACAACTAGCATTCAGAATATATTACTGGAGAAGAAACATCATTCACAAGTATTCACACAAAGTGTCCACCCCAGCACAACCTAGAATTTGGCTCAAATATATATTCTCTGACCTTATGATTAGCTGCATCCAAGATAAATTCTGCACGAGTACCATTATTTTCTGGGCTTCGGTAATCAAACAATGAATTTGTGAGGTATGTCAAACCTTTCATATTCAAATTTTCACCACAAATGAAGAAACAGGCTTCCTGAAAATAAATGCAAAATTTTTGAACAGGAGAAAAAATCATTAGACAGTTAAAGAAAATAAAACCTTGGTTTTATAACACCAATTCAGTAGTCAATAGAAATCACACTACAACTTGAGGTCCTATAAAAAGACAAGGCATGCTGTCTCCATTTTCACTGCCTATTTTGGCAAAGAACATTTTAACAAACCAAAGAGGAACTCCAAGTAGCTGCCATAAACAAGAAAGAAGAAACATTTATGAATTGGAAAGTACTTGGAACTACTGTCCAGGTGTTAAGTACTACCAACTTTCTAAATTCCCCTGAGCTCTATAATTTCTTACAGGGGAAAACAGTAAAGTTCCCCTCTCAAGCCAAAGATATATGTAGTCTAACAGATTTCTTGGTATGGTTAAACACTTCAATAAGCACCTCATTATCCCTGCATTCTATCCAAAAAAAAAAAAAATGCAAGAAAGGGGAGATTTTGACTTACGGTTTCACTTCTATTCATACTCTCTTCAAAATCTTTAACACCCATAATTCCTTTAAGGCACATGGCTCTGCAACCTACAAAACCAATCTGGCAATCAAAGAAAGGCTCTCCCATCATAAGGGCCTATAAGAGGAAAGGAAGCGTTATGAACCTGAATTTCAATAAAAATGTTACAAGCTTTCCTTGTAGAATTTCTAAATTAGTTGAAACATCTTTAGAATTATGACCTTTCTAAATTTATTCTCCTCAGATCACACATCCTATTAAAATAAGAAACATCTTACTTGTCTCTGTATCCCCAAACCTTTGTATCCGCAATTACTGGCACTTCAAGAACATTAATCCACTCATACATATGAGCACACACAAGTCAAATGAAAAAAATGAAAGAATAAATTAATGTTGCATATTATGGTAAAATCTTTGTTAAAGAATAATTATTTCAATTAATACTACTCATCACTAAAATAGAAATATAAAGCTATAAATACATTTTTAAACATACTATTTACGATTTTAAAAACCTGTATTTATTAAATATTAACCTTAAGGACCATTACAAAGATTTTTAAAAGTATATTCAATGTTGATGGATTACCTCAACTGTAGTTCCTTCTTGTTCCCAACACAATATTTCTTTAGATTTTACTTTTTGAGGGCTGTAATAACTACTCTCAGCTTGCATTTCAGTGAGCTATGAAACAATATAAGAATATTAAGTAAGTCAAATTAGTATTAAATGGCAATAAACTGTCATTACTATGATGAATTGATGGAAACAAGGCCAATTTTAAGATTCGGGAAATTAAATTATGAAGCAGGAAAACAGGTGCAACAAAAACAGCTGTAACAGATTATCCATGGTATAAAGGTTGAATATGCTAGTCTAATAAGTTCATATAGAGAATATAAATACTCCTTTTTGTTAATAATATTGCTTAAAATGGTGAAAGCTATGTAGCTATAACAGTCCCCTAGTCATAAAATCACTAATATATTCTGCCAAAAATTTACATATATTTTAACATAAGTTCATTTTACATTGACTAATATATTCAATCAGGTTTAGTTCAATCATTTATAAGATTTCTACCTATTTGTAATCAAAAAGAAAGCTGTGAAGAAACACAGAGATTCAACAAAATTTTTTTAGTTCTATGAGGGATGCAGATTCAAGGGCTTTACTTTCAAAGTACATAATCTCACAGTATGTGTCACAGACTCATTCAATCGTGCAAATACTCACTGAGTGCCTACTAGATAACAAGTACTGATATAGATGCTGACAAAAAATATATATATATATATACTCTTGCTCCCCTGAAAATTACAGCATATTATTTCTATGTATCCAAAAATTAGATAATTTGAATTATTTTTAAAAGCTCCTTTTCTAAATGCAATGTGGTATCCTACTTTGGATCATGTTACAGAAAAAGGTCATTATGAAATTAAAGTCTGGAATTTAACAATAATGCACCAATGTTGGCTTCCTAGTTTTGACAAAAGAACTATGATAGCTTAAGATGTTAATAAGAGGGAAAACTGGGTAAGGAGTATATGAGAACTCTGTGTATCATCTCTGCAACTTTCCTGTAACTCTAAAACTATTCCAAAATAAAGATGCTACTTAAAAAAAAAAAAGTATTCTGCTCATGTTTGCTAATGATTCAGTGAGCCTTATTTGTGTGAAATGGATATACTCTTCAAACTTAAATGGAAAGTCAAAGATCACATTTAAAAAATAAAAACCAATATTTAACTTAGGTCATATAGAACTTACTGAACTGAAAAGCTATAATTCTAAGCATGATAACCTCTTTATACTGGGAATCAACTAATTATTCTCATTGTTTATACCAACGAGTTTTTATATAATGTAAGCCTTTATTTCTTGGATGCTTCTAGAACTGGTATACACAATGTTGTTATTTCAAAGTACAGTTCTATAATCTAAAATGCTTAAGTAAAATTGAATATTTTAAACTTGATTACCCTTCAGCTGTCTACAATTATTGTAGAAAAAAGCAATTAATTGATTAAAAAGACTCAAACATTACAAGAACAATTTTCAACATTATTTTTTAAATGCTACATTTAATTTGGCATGATTTTTGTTGGATTGATATCAACTGTTCAGAATGCTAATGTAGAAACATGACCTTATTTTCTGACCAGAATATGAACCACAAATTAATTCCATACATTCTTTAAACCCAAGCCAAACAATAATTCTAATGTTTTCCTCCAAAATATCAACATATTTCCCTTAGAGAAACCTTAGAGAGACATAAATGTTTCAAATTTTTTAAAGTTATATTGACTAATGACAAATACTACCCCAAAAGTCTATGAAAGTTTTGTATATAAATGCCTGTTTTGACGGACTCAGTTTAATTACAATTCTTCTCATCAGTGAAGTTAATAGAAATGTACCAGAATAATTTCAAATTTAAAAGTAAACATGTACAAGTCACCAGAAAAGATAGTACTTTAGGGCTTCCCTGGTGGCGCAGTGGTTGAGAGTCCACCTGCCGATGCAGGGGACAGGGGTTCGTGCCCCAGTCCAGGAAGATCCCACATGCCGCAGAGCAGCTAGGCCCGTGAGCCATGGCCGCTGAGCCTGTGCATCCGGAGCCTGTGCTACGCAACGGGAGAGGCCACAACAGTGAGAGGCCCACGTACCACAAAAAAAAAAAAAAAAAAAAAAAAAAAGGATAGTACTTTACTAGCAATCTCTGACTCCCTCACAAACTTAAATTAAAAATAATTTCGGGCTTCCCTGGTGGCGCAGTGGTTGAGAATCTGCCTGCCAATGCAGGGGGCACGGGTTCGAGCCCTGGTCTGGGAAGATCCCACATGCCACGGAGCAACTGGGCCCGTGAGCCACAACTACTGAGCCTGCGCGTCTGGAGCCTGTGCTCCGCAACAAGAGAGGCCACGACAGTGAGAGGCCCGCGCACCATGATGAAGAGTGGCCCCCACTTGCCACAACTAGAGAAAGTCCTTGCACAGAAACGAAGACCCAACACAGCCAAAAATAAAAATAAATAAATTTAAAAAAAATAAAAATAAAAAATAAAAATAATAATTTCACTTGGATCATCTAAAACTGGCAAAACATCTAAAAATAGTTGGCAAAAGTTGGTTCTTTATTATACATTTAAAGGGTTTATTGTTTTATCATTTTTACTTTGCAGACTGACCCATATCCCTTTAATTTAAACATAGCTAAATCAGTGAATTTCAGTTGCAAAATTTTTAATAAAATAAAATAATAATTTGTTTCATAAAATTCAGAAATAATAAACAATGGTGTCAAAATAGTAGAGGTAATATTTACATTTTTTATCACTTCTGCCCCAAACTATTACCAAAAGAAAAAATATTTTAAGCTAATCAAGCCATGACTAAACTTTTGTTGAAACTTATTGTCTATATTTTTTAGCTTTTGTCAAATTAGAAAATATGGAATTTAATTAGAAAAATCTTCAAAGACTATTTTTAAATATTTTTAATCTACCATCTGCTATAGTTATAAATTATATAGCTTTACTACTTATTGAAAAGGTTTATTTCAAGCAGTTAAACAATATAAGCTAAAGTAAAAACACGAGAGCAGAAACTTGATTTTTCTTTGCTACATTTCCAGTATATAACAGTTGCCTGGAATAGTACCTGTAATACTACTTCAGAGGTTGACGCATGAGCTTATCTTTTTCAGAAAAATGCCTCCATAAAAAAATAAACCCACAAAGACAAATAAAATCAAAGAAAACATAACCTAAAAGAGGGTCCAAAAATTTTTTTAAATGGTAAGCAGATAAGGAGATGGGTAGATGGATAGATGATGGATTTCTTCAACAAACATTTATTTGCTGAATATGTACCAGACAATTTCCAAGAGCTGAGACACAACTGGTCTTTTTTAAAGTTACCACTTACTGAGTTTGGAGTACTATCAAAAAAGAATAGCCACTATCTTCTGAAAAGGTTATTATTCCTTCATCTGTCTGATGGACATCTAAGTTGTTTCAACTTTTTGGCCATTGTAAATAGTGCTTTTCTGAAGACTCGGGTACATCTATTTCCTTGAGTTCAGTCTTCAATTCTTTTTAGTATATACCTAGGAGTGTGATTGCTTGGTCATATGATAATTCTATGTTTTAACTTTTTGAGGAACTGCCAGTTTTCCACAGACTACACCATTTTACATTCCCACCAGTCTTCCCATTTGTTTTTTGTTTTTGTTTTTGTTTTTTTGCAGTACGCGGGCCACTGTCGTGGCCTCTCCCGTTGCGGAGCACAGGCTCTGGACGCACAGGCTCAGCGGCCATGGCTCACGGGCCCAGCCGTTCCGCGGCACGTGGGATCTTCCTGGACCGGGGCACAAACCCGTGTCCCCTGCATCGGCAGGCAGACTCTCAACCACTGCACCACCAGGGAAGCCCTTCCCATTTGTTTTTAACCAACTCCAACTACAATTCCACCAGTCTCAAATCTCTGTTCTGGTCAAAATCACCAGTAATTTCCACACTGACAAATCCAATGAATCCATTCTCACAAATGACCTACTCCCTCCACTATAAAACATTTATGGCACTTAGCTTCCAAACAGGCACTCTATTGGTTTGCCACCTACATCACTAGTCACTTATTTTCAGTTTCCCTCACTGACTTGTCCTAAACCAAACTCCTGAAATGTATCTCAAACCTAATCCTCTCATAGTACTGCTCATCTCAGAAAATCAGAACTCAACCCTTCCAGTTGCTCAGGAGCCTTCCGTGGATCTTCTTTATTTCATTTATGTCAATCAATAAAATCTATCAGGAAGTCCTGTACTCTTGACCTTCAAAATACATCCAAAATCCAATTACTTTTTACCACCTCCACTTGCTAACACCCTAGTCCAAGCCATCATCATCTCTTGCTTGAAAATTGCAACCCTCTCTGATCACCTTACTTCTGCTTTTGTCCCTTTATAATCTATTCTCAACAGAGCAAACAGAGTTGATGCAACTTAAAACATAATTCGGATCCTCCTACAACTACTATGCTTAAAATTGTCCAAAACCTTCCTATCTCATCCGAGATTAATGATAAAGTCCCTAAAATGACCTACATGGTTTCACAATTTATGGACCTCTCCCAACCCCATAACCTCTCTGACCTGATTTTGTACTACTTCCACATTAGCTCACTTTTCTCTAGCCCCACTGGCCTCCTTGCTGTTACTCGAAATTTGGGGGCCTCTACATTTGCTATTCCTAGAATGTTCATTCCCACGTATCTGAAAAGCTTCCTCTTTTGCAAGTCTTTACTGAAATATCCACTTCCCATTAAGGCCTTCCCTCATCACCCTCTTTTATTTATTTATTTTTTAAATTGGAGTATAGTTGATTTACAATGTTAAGTTTCTGCTGTACAGCAAAGTGAGTCAGTTATACATATACATATATCCACTCTTTTTTAGATTCTATTCCCATATAGGTCATTACAGAGTATTGAATAGAGTTCCTTGTGCTATACGGTGGGTTCTTATTACTTATCTATTTTATATATAGTAGTGTGTATATGTCAATCCCAATCTCCCAATTTATCCCTCCCCTGCTCTTTCCTCCTTGGTAACCATAAGTTTGTTTTGTACATCTGTGACTCTTTCTGTTTTGTAAATAGGTTCATTTTGCAAATAGGTTCATTTATACCATTGCAAATAGGTTCATGTATACCATTTTTTTAGATTCCACACATAAGTGATATCATATGATAGTTGTCTTTCTCTGTCTGGCTTTTTTCATTCCGTATGACACCTGATCACCCTCTTTTTTTTAATATATATACACACACACACACATACTGTTTATTACATATATACATATGGTTTACTACAGGGTATTGAATATAGTTTCCTGTGCTGTACAGTAAGACCTTGTTGTTTATCCATCCTATACATAATAGTTTGCATGTGTTAATCCCAGACTCCCAATCCATCCCTCCCCTGTCTTCCCCTTGGCAACCTGAGCACCCTCCTTTAAACTGCAAAACTCCCTTCCCAATTAGTGGAAGCATTCACTATTCCTCTTTCCTTTCCTTTTTTCTACATAACCCTTATCATCAACAGGTATATTATATATCTTATTTGTTTATAATAACAATTTACATTTTAAGAGGCAGGGATTTATATCTGACCTGTTCACTGTGAACTCCAGAGACAAAACAATGCCTGGTACATAGATGGCACTAATATGTATTTGCTGAATGAATTAGATACTGTTCAAGAATATTAAATGTGTGATAACACTACTATAAAAAGTCAAGAAATAACCTAAAATTAAGTATGGGTTATAGCTGAGGGGCAGAGAAGACAATATATGATCAAA
This sequence comes from Mesoplodon bidens, assembly GCF_964165515.1. NCBI lineage: Eukaryota > Metazoa > Chordata > Mammalia > Artiodactyla > Ziphiidae > Mesoplodon > Mesoplodon bidens. Next base: position 42,360,626 of record NC_138173.1, on the reverse strand, counting down.
GAAGAACATATTATACTTTTTAAAATAAAAGAATGTTCACCTTATTACTGTTTAACCTGAAAACACCTATTATATAATCTCTTTTGAGAATGTATTTTACATGCATTTGTTAGTGGAGGAAGTACTCAAAGTATTTTAAACAATGCTGGAAAACAGAGTTAGATCAAGATCTAGATAATAAAAAAAACCTGAACTATCTTAAAGAGAGGTGAAGAAAGAGAGAAAATGTATATAAACAATGCTTTAAAGGAATTTTGTAATGAAAAGACAACACAGAGATGATACAGTAGCTAGAGGGGTACATGAAGTCATGGGAGTTTTTTTATGTGCATTTCTTTTTTAATGGAAATACTAAGGCATCTCTGTATGCCAACTGAAAGATTCAGTAGGGAGAGAAAAACTTTCCATGAAGCTATTAAAAAAGGAGAGTGGAGATGGCCTTAAGAAGACAAAAAGAGACCAAAATTCAGAGATTTCAGATGAAGGGACATATAATTTTATGAAGTAAAGATTGTTAGACTCTTATCTCACATCTACTAAGTGTAAAATAAACTAAGCCACATTCTTACTAGAGGTCAAAATTTAAGCATTAAAGTTGAGAGATAAACACACACACAAAAAAAAAGGAAACCTACTTTGAAAGTCACAGTTGCCTTTGTACAATAAAATCCTATAGAAACAATAGGATCCTTCAAAGTCTGTGCTTTTTGTTGATGTGTGGTTGATGTAGGATCATTCCCAAGGTAGTCTTCCTCACCATCATCATAACTCACAATTGCAGGCACAAATGACCAGGCCCATGATACCCATCCCTGTGGCTGCTCATCCTCTTGCTGTGAATACAGCTCTTGGCCTTTGTACTGAGCAGGATACTGCATATCTACTCGTGTTTCATCTTCAGTACCTATCAATCAAAATAAAGTCATTTTAAATAAAGGGAATTAAAGGAAGAGGACAATTAGGAATTTAAATTATATAAAAGTTTCTCCCACATGATTCTTTCTACATATAAAGTATGAACAAGTCATACATTGGTTAGTATTATTTGAAACCAATAATTTAGCATTACCATTTTCAAATTTCTATATATTGTACTGTATAAATCTTTCATAGTCCAAAATGTTATATGGGAAGTAGTTTATTGCATACTTTTAAATGTGCTTGATAAATACAAAGAATAAATTCATTCTTTAGGATTTCACTCATTAATTTAAACAACAACATATAACCTACCTTCCAAAAATAAGGCTAAGGTGCTGAAAAACTGACTTTTCTCAGAAACGTAATATCAGAAAAATCCAAGAAAAGTTCTTGATTTCCTGATGCACCCAACAGAGAAAGAGAATGGCAAGTATTCCTAGGCAGAATGTGCCCCCACCAAGAAAAGAAATATCCCAAAGAATGAAAGTAAATGTTATAAGGAAACTATTCTCATATGTAGTTAAGAAAAATAGTGACTTTCTTGTTAGTGAATAACATCTTTCCTATTCTACAGATGAAAAATAATAGCAAAAAACTTTTATGTGGTTACAAATTGGCAGACTAAGGATTTAAATTCCAACCACTGTAACTTATTGCACCTTTGTAAGACAAAATCCATCAAGGTCCCTTAATGTTATTCTAACAATACAAACAAAAGAGGCAGATCATCATGGAATTTAGGGAAGAAATTACTTTTTTTAAAATTCATGGTATAAGCACCCTCCAGCAGATTCAAACATATCTGCTCTTCACTGATAAATCAATAAATACACACACTCCATTAAGTATCATCCTCATTCAGATTCACTTCCAGGTTTTCTGGCGAGACAAACTTTGTAACTTTTTTAATTCTCATGACAGGAGACTCTTGGAACATTCTACACTTTTAGGTCATGACACATGGTTACTGACCTCTTTTATCTGGGACAAAAAAGACTTGAAAAATAGTAACTAGAGTGCCTAAAATACAGTACCAAGAGACCTTAGCCATTTTACTTCAAAATAAATTAGAAAACTTACAAATCCAGAAAACATTTTACTTGATCTTCATATCTTGCTATTAACCATAAATATAAGTTTCTATTGGGGAATAAATAAACCCTGTTATTAACTGTCCCTTGTAAGACCTCAAATTGGACATCATCAGTGAATATCATCTTGGTTATAAAACAAAAAGTCAGGTTAGCTCAACCCAGGACCAGGCTGGGTCCAAAGAGATGGACTCTGGACCTCTCTTGTCAAAACCAATAAACAGGAGGAGTATCCCACCACTTGATCTTTTGAAACAAAAGAAAGAAACATCACTAAGAGAAGTCTAAGAAATCAGTCACTATAATTTATACTTAATATTAATTAAAAATTAAGAGGGATTTTTCATGAAAGATGGTTTTGAAGTTCTAAATCTTTGCTTACTGCCTTGTAAAAAGAATGAATTGTGACCTGGAAAAGAAAAAAGCATCTCTTTGATCTCTGGTCAGAATTCTTAAAATACTCTTTGCCCTTGGAATGGTGTATCCTAACATCCTTAGATGAGAAAACAGAGTATTGAGTCCAGGCAGACTGAGGTGGCTAGAGTTTGCAGGGCAGAGTACCAAACAAGAAAGACCTGTTCAGGGTGAGAGCTCCTGAGACCTGGAGAGGGTCCCACTCCAGTCCTCACCTAAGTATTAATCAGTTTCATGTAAGGAAACTACTAAAGCCATGAAAAGAACCACCAGAAAGGGGCAAAGAAAAAACATCCCCAAGACATAAACAGAATTGGGGAAGGACACCAAGGCATATTAAAATCAAGGCGCTTAAAACTTTCCGAGAAAAGATTCACTGGCTTCACCAGAGTGTCAAAGGAGTCCATAGCACACACAATAAAAGGTTAAGGATCTCTGCTTTAGACAGATGAAAAAACTAATTCAGACTCATTTGGAAGCAAGCAACCCTCTTTTTAACATACATAAACAAACAAACAAATAAACAAACACCTACTCACCTTCTTAGATCACAGAAAGGAATAGTTACAAAGGAAAATTTTGAAAAATACATTTGATCAAAATTTAAAACTCTGCTCAAGAGACATGTATTTAAAAATGAATTAGGCAACTCAGACCAGCAAAAAATACTCCCCAAGTGTATGTGACATGTATATTACAAAAGACTTGAATTCAGAATATATAAAGAACCACGTGTATGTATAACTGACTCACTTTGCTGTATAGCAGAAACTAACACAACATTGTAAATCAACTATACTCCAATTTAAAAAAAATTAAGAAAAAAAAAAGAACCACCAATCAGTAATGAAACCCAAAAAAGGTTTAAAAATAGGCAAATACTTAACATAAACTTTACAAAGGTAGATATATTAATTGTCAATAATCACATGAAAAAAGTTCAAAATAATTGATCAGGGAAGTGCAAATTAAAACCACGAGCTACCAAAACATATCCATCCGAATAGCTAAAAGTAAAAAGGACTGACAACAACAAATGTTGGCAAGTATGTGAAGCAATTGGAACTCTCATACATTGTTGATAGGAATGTAAAATGGCACAACCACTTTGAGAAAACAACCTGGTAGTTTCTTTAAAAAAAAAAATATATATATATATATATGTATATGTGTATATATATATATTACTTAACAAATTCCACTCTTAGGCATTTACCCAAGAGAAAGAATAGCACATGTCTATAAGAGACTTCCAGAAGAATGTCCGGGGCATCTTTATTTATAATAAACAAAACTGGAAATAGTTCAAGCATCCATCAACAGGGGAATGGCTAAATAAACTATGTTATATTCATATGGTACAGTCATACAATGTACCTAGCAATAAAAAGGAAAGAAATACTGATATATACAATAACACAGATGAATCCCCAAAATACAACGCTTTTCAGGCAGTGAAAATACTCTGTATGATACCATAATGATGGATACATTTGTCCAAACCCATAGAATGTACAACAGCAAGAGTGAAATTTAACTACATTATGGACTCTGGGTGATAATGATGTAGGTTCCTCAACTATGACAAATGTATCGCTCTGGAGGGGATGCTGATAATGGGGGAGGCTATGCACATATGAGAGCAGGGGTATATGGGAAATCTCTGTACCTACCCTTCAATTTTGCTGCGAATCTGAAACTGCTCTAAACATTGTCTTAATAAAAAGTTTTTTAAAATTAAAAGTAAAAAACAATATTATGCTTAATGAAAGAATCCTTTCACGAGAGAATTCATACTATATGATTCTATTTATATGAAATTCCAGAATCAGCAAAAACCGATCCACAAGTTTTTAAAGATTCAGAACAGGGTTTTCTTGAGTGGAGTTGGGGTGGGCAGGCAGCTGGAGTGGGGGATGACTGGAAAGAGGCATGAGATAACCTGATGAGATGTTAATGACCCATATGTTGATGGATGTTTTGCATCACACAGGCATACTCATTTCTGAAAACTTCTTAAATAGTATACTTAAGATTTATGCATTTCACCTTGTGAATTTAATCTTCAAAAAAAGAAGAAGAACCATCAATAAATATAAACTCTAGTTAATGATATGCTGCTGAAGTCTAGGGGTGCGATATACTGATGTCCATAACTTACCTTGAAAGGCATCAGAAACTGGTTGAATTGATGGAGAGAAAATGGTGTTAGATGAACAGATATATGATACAGCAAATGTGACAAAATATTAATTGTAGAACCTAGATGATGAGTATGTGGGTGTCCACTGTATAATATTCCTTCAACTTTTCTATATATTTGAAATTTATCATAATACCATGGTGAAAAAAATGAATTGAGCAGCTTCTATATGCTAGGTTTTGTTCTAGGTGTTAGGTAATGAATTGCTAGGACAGGAACAATGTCTAACAGGAATTCGCTGCCTAGTGTGAAATGAAATAAAATGTTTTATATCTACATATACTTATTAATGTTCCCTAAGCTGTTTTTAAGGTGATAAAAATTTTTTATTAAGCTATAATTTAAATATTATAAAATCTGGCCTTTAAAAGTATACCATTCCGTGGTTTTTAGTGTAGTCACAAAGTTGTACAACCATCATCACTATCTAATTTTACAATATTTTCATGTTCTAAGAAACATGAAACTCCAAAAAGAAAACATCTACCCATTAGCAGTCACTCTCCATTCCCTCCTCCCCACAAGCCCAGGTTACTAATCTCCTTTCTGCTTCTACAGAGCTGGCTATCATGGACATATCATATCAATGAAATCATATAACATGCTCCTTTTTGACTGGCTGCTTTCACTTAATGTTTTCAAAGTTTAGCATGTATCAGTATTTCATTTCTTTGTATGGTTGAATAATATTCCAGTGTACAGATACACCACAACTGTTTATCTACTCATCAGCTGATGGACATTTAGGTTATTAAACTTTTTGGTTATTAAGAATAATGCTGCCATGAACATTCACATACAGGTTTTTATGTTAGACATATGACTCTGTCATATAACCCTAGGAATAGAACCCTACCTAGGCTCATGTGGTAACTCTATGTTCAACTTTCTGACAAACCAGATTGTTTTCCATTCCCACCAGCTATACATAAGGGTTCCAGTTTTCCCACATCCTTGCCAACACTTATTATGTGTCTTTTTTATTATAACTACACCGGTTAGTGACTGTGGTTTTGATTTGCATTACCCCTCATGACTAATGATATTGAGCATATTTTCATGTGCTTGTTGGACACCTGTATATCTTTTCTGGATACATGTTTATTCAGGTCTTTTGCCCTTTTTTTAATAAGATTATTTTTTCCTAAGTTTTAAATGCCCTTTTCTAAAGGTTTGAACTATGGAAGTTTATCATCATCTTCTCCAAATTTTTCCTGAGTCTCAGACCCAACACAAGTCAAAGCCGATCATCCCGTGCACCATTTTTCTACTTCAGATCATTCATAACTTTATTAAATCAAACATCTTATCATTCTACCATACATCATGCTTAACTAACTGTTCACATGTCTGTCCAGTCCACTGTATATTAAGATTTTAAGGGAAGAGAATTTGTCTCTATTTTCCCACATTTCTTTATCCCTACATTCTACCACATTCCCAGCAATAATGTCTTACACACAGTAGGCTTTAGTAAAAATATAATGAATTGAATAACTGAAATGAACCCACTAAGTATCTTTCAATGAAGTATATACTTCTTTAAGTAATGCTCCAATTAATTAAGTAGGTATCCTTCAATGAAGCATATAATTAGGTATAATTTTAGTCAATTATAATTACATATAATAATTAAGTATAAATAACTTAATTAGTTATAATAACTCTTGCTGAGACTTTGCAGAAAAATTATCAATATAGTTGTTCCTTGAACAACAAGGCAGTTAGGGGTGCAAGTTGAAAATCCAGATATAACTTTACAGTCAACCCTCCATCATATTCACAGTTCTGCATCTGAGGATTCAACCAACCATGTATCATATAGTACTGTAGTACGTATTTACTGAAAAAAATGTGTGTACAAGTGGACCTTGCACAGTTCAAACCCATGCTGTTCAAGGGTCAACTGTACTATAATTTACTAGGAAATCTTGAGGTTGGACTGCCTTAACTTTTATGTAATGTATATTCCAAACACTTATACCTACTAGAAATATTCAAGTTATTTTTAACATGTAGAAAAAAGAAAGTCAGAATAGTATGCAAAATGTAGGAAAGAAAAAAATTAGTGTCAAACAAGCAAAATAAAATCACCCCATCATATTAGAACACTGCAAAACATAATCTAATGTTGTAGTTTTCGAAGTTTCACAATAGTGAAAACACTTTGTAAAAACAATAGTTATAAAATAAAAGTTTTTGTTATATTTACCTGTAATGTTTCCTAACATATCTTTATTGTGATAGGTAGACTCTTCTGTTTCTCCATCTTTAAAATTTCCTATTTCTCCATAGTAAAGAGCAATCCCAAGTTGCATTATACGGATAAACATAGGCAACTGTTGATCAGTGATAGAAAGTTTCAAACTCTCTACTAAGGTATGAATCTGTATTTTGAAAAAAACAAAAACATCAACAAAAGCATATTCAAAGGGAGTACCATTTAACATAAGTAGAGAAATGTTAAGTCTTAAAATGGAAACCATAGGAGAAACAGTAATGTCCCAACATTTCTAATATTTAGGCCAAAATAATAGCTTAAAATCTTAGGAATTTAAACAGATTTTCTATGATGATCAATACATTTTAGATAGAAACTATATTAAACCAAACTATATAAGTGGAAATAGGAATGATAATGAAAAGATACAGTCACACTGGATTTCCAGATAACTTTTCCCAAAAGTTTTTGTTACCAAAATACCCACCTTATAATGTTAAGAGTACGACAGCACTCCAACAAAAACCATAAAAATCTCTGTCACAACTAAGAAAAAAGTTTCATGTCATTTTAGTAAGACTTTAATCACCCTTTTCAGCTTTATGAACTAAAAAGAATACACACACATCCTAAAAACATGTTAAGTGAGTAAATTACTAACATTATAACTATGTAAGTATGCACATGATAAATAAAATGATTATTGTCAAATATGGAAAACCAAGTGAAAACATGATCAGGAATATTTCTCAAATAAACTTTAAATAAAAGATTTAAACATGGTATAAAATTTATAACATGAATCAATTATAAGAAATAAGATTAATTATTATCAACAGGGCACAAAGCAGTCCAATCTAAGTTCTCCTTATAGAATGAGACATCAATAGAATATAAAGACAGCCTCAGTGTAATGATTTCCTGCTGTTACATAAACATGGAATAAAACCAATTAAGCCATAAAGTCAAGTCTCTTGGAAGGTTTATTTTAACTAACTGGTATCTGAGTGTCTATGAAACATGAAAAAGAAGTAATGGTAATCATCATATTTTTAGGACTAAAGGCACAAAAAAATTGTACTTGAAGGGGAAGACAGCTGTATGAGGAGGTGTAAAATACCATATTCAAATATGACTACAGGTTTCTTAAAACTGACTTAAAAACCATACACTGAATAGACCCTGAAATGGGGGACAGGTTGAGGGGGCAGGCACCGCAGGCCTGCCAAGCTCTTCTTCAATTTGAGATTCCTCTGCCATACCCTTTAAATACCATACAGCACCAACAGCACCGGTGATAAGCTGTCTTAGCAAAACTGGTGTCAACTCTGTGTGTATGTTTGTATGTATGTACCTAAAATACTATACACACCAACATATATATCTTTAATATATATAAGATATTTATACATGTAAATATCTTTAAAATCAATAAGGTTAACCCACAATAGAAAAACTGACAAAGAACCTGCATTAATTTTTCAAAGAGAAAATAATGGCCAGTGAACATATTTTCAAAAATCTAAGTTTGGGCTTCCCTGGTGGCGCAGTGGTTGAGAATTTGCCTGCTAATGCAGGGGACACAGGTTCGAGCCCTGGTCTGGGAGGATCCCACATGCCACGGAGCAACTAGGCCCGTGAGCCACAACTACTGAGCCTGCGCATCTGGAGCCTGTGCTCCTCAACAAGACAGGCCGCGACAGTGAGAGGCCTGCGCCCCGTGATGAAGAGTGGCCCCCACTTCCTACAACTAGAGATAGCCCTCGCACAGAAACGAAGACCCAACACAGCAAAAATAAATAAATTAATTAATTATTAAACTCCTATCCCCAACATCTTCTTTAAAAAAAAAGGAAAAATCTAAGTTTTATAATAATCAAATAAATATTCATTTGTATTATTTCTGCTGAACAGCTTGGCTTTTTTAAAACATGACCAAATTTAAGGATAGCAGGAGTGTAATATAGGCACTCCCTAATGTTCATGAGCATATACACTGGTTAAACCTTTCTGGAAACAATTTTGCAGTACAGATTACAGGCCTTAAAAAAGTTTAAACCCATTAATAAGATATTTGCAATTACAGAAATCTCTCCTAAGGAATTAATCAGAGATGTGGTCAAAGATTTATGTGTAGACTTTCATTCCTCTGAAAAACTGTTAAGAAAAAGTAAATTTTCAAAAACAGGGGAAATGTTAAATAAATTACATACCCTAAGCTCTACATCTCATAGATGATACAATCTCTTAAGACATATTTATTACTCACAAAAGATAGAAAATTACAAAAAGCCCACCCAAAATACAAATAAACTCAAAAGCCACCTGAACATATGTGGGAGCCTTAGACAAATAATTAGGGTGTCTGGAACATTCTGGGAAATTCCCTGTCTTTGAGGTGATCAATGAGGTTAACGATGTCCATTTAATACTTATTTCCAAGCACTAAGAGGTGGAAGAATGATGGGTCTAATTCAAAACAGTAAATCCTACATCACAGTAGTATTAAAAAAAAAAAAACTCAAAATTTAATTTCAGTTAAGCATAATGGTACCTCACACTCAGTGATTACCAAAGTCAAAAACCACCTGTCAACAAGTTCATTTATATTAAGGTACTTTTTAAAATAAAATGTCATGGCTAGTCAGTTTTGAGAAAAACTTATATGCCAACATTAAGTTTTACTCAAGTTCACTTATTTTTACTTTCCTCTAAGTTAGCCACATCCTAGAATGGACAATTAAATCTGTACTAATGATCAATAAGATGTTTTTATATAGTAAGGCTTCCCTATATCCATTACTTGCTTTCAAAATGTATCCTGAATCCACCCTTAACATTCCCCAACTTTACTAGCAGATTCAAGGTCAAAGAAGGAAAGTAAGTCCACTGTCCTGAGAGAGCGACATAATTACTTTTGAATTAATACTTTTCCATGCTTATCTTTGCATAAGAAGCTAATTCAAAAATAGAAGGAAAAAGTAACAGAATTTAAACAATGTGCACTGTATGATGCATAAGGGAAAAAAAAAAAAACATATTCATGACTGAGCACTACCAAAGAAAAATGGGTGGATTTCATATATAAATACAAATTTAAGTACAATAAAGCTACATAAAATAGCAAGTGTTTTATGTTTTAAAAAACATAACGTAAAAATAATAAATAATTTATATAGCCATGCCCAAACAGGCACAGTAGTCAATCCCAGTGTTCGGACTTGGGGCCAGCTTTTCCATTATAGTACAAAAGCCTGTAATTCAATAATAAAAATTCATTCCACATTAAAACTTAGTTAACAAGATCACAAGTCACTGTGTGAATTCTTCTTCAAAGACAGATAAATAGGTAGACAGACAGACAAGAGGTACAGAAAACTGTTATGCAATAAAAGAACACAAGATTTACACTTAGAGAATAACCATACACATTAAAAATATTTACCAGTACCCTGGAGAACAAAATGAAGCAACTGAAAAAGGATTAATCTCCAAAATATACAAGTAGCTCATGCAGCTCAATATCAAAAAAACAAACAACACAATCCAAAAATGGGCAGAAGATCTAAGTAGACATTTCTCCAAAGATATACAGATTGCCAACAAACACATGAAAGAATGCTCAACATCATTAATCATTAGAGAAACGCAAATCAAAACTATAATGAGATATCATCTCACACAGGTCACAATGGCCATCATCAAAAAATGTACAAACAAGGGCTTCCCTGGTGGCACAGTGGTTGAGAGTCTGCCTGCCGATGCAGGGGACACGGGTTCGTGCCCCGTCTGGGAAGATCCCACATGCCGTGGAGCAGCTAGGCCCGTGAGCCATGGCTGCTGAGCCTGCGCGTCCGGAGCCTGTGCTCCGCAATGGGAGAGGCCACAACAGTGAGAGGCCCGTGTACCACAAAAAAAAATGTACAAACAATAAATGCTGGAGAGGGTGTGGAGAAAAGGGAACCCTCATACACTGTTGGTGGGAATGTAAATTGATACGGCCACTATGGAGAACAGTATGGAGGTTCCTTAAAAAACTAAAAATAGAACTACCATACGACCCAGCAATCCCACTACTGGGCATATACCCTGAGAAAACCATAATTCAAAAAGAGTCATGTACCAAAATGTTCATTGCAGCTCTATTTACAATAGCCAGGACATGGAAGCAACCTAAGTGTCCATCAACAGATGAATGGATAAAGAAGATGTGGCACATATATACAATGGAATATTCCTCAGCCATAAAAAGAAATGAAACTGAGTTATTTGTACTGAGGTGGATGGACCTAGAGTCTGTCATACAGAGTGAAGTAAGTCAGAAAGAGAAAAACAAATACCATATGCTAACATATATATGGAATCTAAAAAAAAAAAAAAAAGTGGTCATGTAGAACCTAGGGGCAAGACAGGAATAAAGACGCAGACCTACTAGAGAAAGGACTTGAGGATATGGGGAGGGGGAAGGGTAAGCTGGGACAAAGTGAGAGAGTGGTAGTGTACATATGGACATATATACACTACTAAATGTAAAACAGCTAGTGGGAAGCAGTTGCATAGCACAGGGAGATCAGCTAGAAGGGTGGCATGGGGTGGGGGAGGGAGGGAGACCAAGAGGGAAGAGATATGGGGATATATGTATAACTGATTCACTTTGTTATAAAGCAGAAACTAATACACCATTGGAAAGCAATTATACACCAATAAAAACGTTAAATAAATAAATAAATAAATAAAAGCTCGTCTAAAAACAAAAAGAAAGACATTACTGAAAAATTCCCATTGACATAAAATTGTAATTACATTTTGAAACGACAAATAAAAAGCTAAAATTTCCTAAACCAATAAACTAAGATATTAGGTAAGCAAATTTAAGTCTTGTAAAGTTACCTAAGAAAGATATGGGTCAATACTATTGCTATCACATAAACAATTTATAAGGATTGAAATAAAGATTGATCTTCAGTCCAACATGGATATAAATACACTTTTTGATATGATGTCTTCTATCTACTTGAAGAGAAAAACACTAATCAGGTGGACAAACTAAAAAAGAAACTACAGTCACAAAAGAAAAAGGTGTCCCCAAAATACCTCTATTAGAACACACAATACAAAAAGTTATAATATGTAACAAATAACATAAAAGTTATAAATAAAACATTTTTACAAAAAATAATGGTTTATATATTTATTAAGTTAATTTCTTCTTTGCTTTTTAATAATAATTAGCATGCATGAAAGTCAATAAGGTAGAAACATGCAACTCAACTATTAGAAAAAGAAACACCTACTTTAATAACAGATGGCATCTTGGAATTTAGGTTATCATATGTAAAATGCAGACGTGTTCTGAAGGAACATTTGTACAATAAAGGATCCTGGTAAAATTCTATTTTACCACTAGCATTTCGTTTATCAAGGCAAACTGTACAGTCGGAAAAATTGATAACCTTTCTCAGCACCAGATCAGTTGCTAAAAAGGAAAGAAAAACATTTTAAGTAAAAAGGAAAGTTAGAGGAAAAAAAGTCAATTATTTATTAGTATAATAGTAATAAAAATAATAGCAGAAATAAGATTAATAGCACATTTAATACATGATGTCAGAACCTATAAAAGAACTTTTCATTTACTATATCATTTAAATCTTCCAACAACCTTAGGCACAATAATCCCCATTTTATGTACAAAGAATCAAATAGAGCCTAAAGAAACGACGCAGCTTGCCCCCAATTTGCTTGACACCTAACTACAAATTTAAGACAAACTTTTTGAAAAATTTTGCTACATTTCACTATCTGCAATGTAATATTAAATAACAATAATAAAATAAAATTCTTGAAAAACCATATTAAAAAAATATTTTGAGTAACAGGGCTTCCCTGGTGGTGCAGTGGTTGAGAGTCCGCCTGCCGATGCAGGGGACACGGGTTCGTGCCCTGGTCCGGGAAGATCCCACATGCTGCAGAGCAGCTGGACCCGTGAGTCATGGCTGCTGAGCCTGCGCGTCCGGAGCCTGTGCTCCACAACGGGAGAGGCCACAACAGTGAGAGGCCCGCGTACCGCAAAAAAATTTTAAAAATTAAAAAAATTAAAAATATATATATATATTTTGAGTAACAGTCGCTCATTTAACATTTATTTTACACTGAAAAACTTACTGCTACTCTCAAAAACTGCACTCTTCAGTATGGTAGCCACCATCAATACGGTGTTATTTAAATTTACCTATGAATTAACTAAAATTATGTAAAACTAAAATTTCAGGTCCTTGGTTACATTAGCCACATTTCATGTACTCAAAAGCCACATACAGTTAGTGGCTAGGGTACTGGACAGTAAAAAATAAAACATTTCCATCATCACAGAATATTCTGGTGGCCAGCACGCCTCTAAATAATAACTAATGAAGAAATTACAAAATTACCAGTAATGGTATAAAGTTTGTTTTCAAGGGAATAAAAATGGAAACAATTGCTGGTAAAGTATCAAACTAGAAAATAAAACCTTTAGCAAATTTATTCCTAACTAATAAGCAATTCCTAGGTGAACATTAGGCCCAAATCTACTTGGTCAGTGACTTTCAGCTAGCAACTATCCACATGCTATGGCCATGAGAATCTTCAAAACAATAAACTATACTTTCTATTTCTGAGTATATCCTGGCAACCTCTAATTAATTCAACATTTAATTTTCTTCTCTTTTTTTGGATTTAAGTTTTTAAGAAGTATAAAGAGTATGCACATGTATGAAAACAGTAAAGTTTTATTCAGCCAATAAATTTCAAATTTGTCTGTTAGTTGAAAAAAAACACAAACTTACCATATAATTTCATTTTACATAGTATATAAATGATTTAGTTACTGTTATTATATACATGTACATAAATTAAAGAAATGAAAGAAATTATCATAATAGGATAAGAAATGAAAGAAACCAGCTAGATGCTTCCTTCCCTCTCTTTATAATAATTATAATTCACTGAGTATTTGCTATTAGACACTACATTAAATCTTTTACATCCATTATCTCTTATAATATTTATATGGCTCTGTTTAAAAGCTGTGGAACAAAGGCACAGTAAGGGTAAATAATCTGTAATGTTAGACAGTTTATAAAGAGCAGAGGTGTAATTCAAACTCTGACAACCTTACTCCAGAGCATATGTTCTTATCCATTATGGTATAAGAATATAAAGTGATCATATTTCAAGAATATCCTAGAAAATTTTTCACTGAGAGAGGAAATTACTAAGCTTTGAAAAATATTTTTCTTAAACACGAATATAACAGGAACTATCTTAAAGATACAAAATGAATTGTGGTTCTGGTACTTACTTTACATAACATACTACAATTTAATCTATAAAATGAGGATAATAACTATGTCTATCTAACAAGCACTGTGGAAAATGATTCTGCATTATTTTGAAAATGTGAATATTTGCATATCCTCCAAACTAACAAACCCACTCCTAAATACTATGTATGTCCTAAAGAAATGCTTACATGTACGCATAATGTTTTCAAGATTCATCCATGTTTTAGCATGTATCAGGACTTCATTCCTTTTTACAGCACTTTTTTAAAGCAATTAAATGATAAAATTTAATACAGCAGTTAACTCTAGGAGGAAGCAAGGGAATAGGACAGGGAAAAATACATTGGAAGGGGCAAACTGTTAATGTTCTAGTTACTTAAAGGGTAAGCGTTAATTATATTGTGTTATAACAAGTGTCTGTTACATAAATCCTTTTAAGTACCAAATGTTGCATTAAAAATTAATAAAAGGGAAACAGTATCTACCTCAGAAGCTAAAGGATTCAAACAAGATAATTAACTAAAAAAGAACAACAAAAACAAAAAACATAAACAGCACCAGGCACAGCAGTTAAAAGCACTCACTCAATAAATGGAAAATACTCTTTGCTGTCTTTACCACCACCATCATCATGAGCTTTCATGTGGTATCATACTTGACTCTCATAAATACACTGGTAGGTTGGCAGTAATGATAATTCACATTTACAAATGACTTACCCAAGGTTGCACTAGGTTAGTGCTGGAGGGAAGATTTGAACCAAGATCCCCTAACTCCCAATCCAAGACTCTTTCTAATTCATTATAAATAACTTCCCAGAGTAATATTTGCTTTACGTCTATGTAAAAACTATAAATGACATTTCTTCCCCTAAAATGTCAACTCATTTATTCAATCCTGCATCATCCAGTTGTTTGTTTTCTATTTTTCATTACTTTTTATTTTGGCATTTTAACCAAATATTTCTTTCCACAGAAGATAAGAAGGAGGCATTGAAAATGTCTCAGAAACAAAGTTTGGGCCTTTGCATATGCTCTTATTTATGCCTCACAACAGAGCTGCAAGATCAGGATTATTCTTCATTATTAAAATGTGAAGGCCAAACATTAAAGAACATACAAAAACAAAACTATATTCCAGTTCTTCTAGTTCCTATTTGTATGCCCTAACAAGACAAGTTAAGTAACCCTGAGACTCAATTTCACTTTGCTTTCTTGTAACTAGGACTTAAAATAAGTAAATGAATATATGACTAAACGAATGAGAAAGGATATCACTTTATGGAATTGTAATGAGAATCTGAGAAAATGAATTTAAATAATAATAATAGCAGTTCATTTTCTGAGTGCTGACTACGTTAAGACACTTTTATGCTATGGTATATATGTGAGGAAACTAAGAAACAGTGAAGTGAAGTAACTCACCCAAGGTCATACATCTCTATGAAATTGGGAGAGCCAGGGTTCAAACTCAGGTAGTCTAACTTTAGTGCCAGCACCTTTAACAATTATGTACAATGGCAAGTCACAAATAAAAGGTGTTCACAATAGTCTCCTTACTATATTTTCCAAAAATACCCACTGCTTACCCTATCAGAACATGTATCAACAAGTGTTGTGCCTTACTTAACTATTATGTCTTCTGACAAAACTAAGAAGCAGCACTATTTTTTTCAGAGCTCTAATTTCAAGGCTTGACACAGTGTCTACCTTCCATGTAGAACATAATAAATAAAATAATAATAAATATTTGGTAGTTATTAAATTATATTATTACTTAATAGTTCTTTTAATATAAGCAGAAGGAGAATGCAGCACATAATAAAGGAGGCTTTGGGATTATCCAAAAATCCCAAATATGCTCTGTAGTACACAAACCTAAAACATAAATCAGTCAGATACACTGTTTTGCCATTACTGAACTATGCAAAAGCAACATGTCCCCTTTCCTCTTTCACAAAGATTCAAAATTTTAACTAAGTGTTATTTAATTTTTATTCCTTCAACCCATAGCATTGTAAAATACTATATATAATATTTGAAGCAAGAAAGTAACCAGTAAGAAAGAATAAAAATTAATATAATTGTATGCTAAATTTTACATATGTGCATTTTTCCAGGCTGAAGGCATAAAGCTTTCATTAGACTTATCCAGGAGCCTGGTGGCCCAAAAAAAGGTGTAGAATGCAAGATAACTGTTTCAACAATAGAAAAAGCTATACTCTTCTTGACGTTTACTCACCAGAAATATCCATGAATGCACGATCCCACAATTCACCTACTGTATAGCATTCTGCAGAAGTGATGTTGACTGAAAGAACAATATCATCTTCAACATATTTTAGTATGAGATTATTTATGACAATATTTACGTTATTTACAACTCGTCTAATCAGACTCTGCACATAACCTATAAAATAGGGGAAAAAAGAATCCAATTAGAAGTTAAATCAATAAATAATTATTCTTAAAATGTTACTAAACAATACATGTGAAAGATGGGTATCATTTATCATATTTTGCAAAGATGAAACTAACATTCAGATAAGTAAACAGGCTTGCCAAAGAGACACAGCTAATAAGTAGCAGATCCACCCCAACAAAAACCACTATAAAGAAGTTCTATATCATGAACTTTCACATACTAAGAGAAACCATAGAAGCCATACCTTTTAACAACATAATTCTAGATCCCATTCAAAGATTATCCTAATCTACAAGTACTTTGTGTGATTTCTGCCTGTTTTATTTTCCCAAATGAAACAATGTTACTATATACTGATTATACAATACATAAGAGGAAGAAGAGTTTCTTTAAGGTTCTTTTTTCAGCTACCGTCTTCTCTTCCTACTTTAAATACCCATAAAGACATTCAAAAACAAGGCCTGGAGGAAGAAAGATAGAAGAAACAAGACCATCATAACGGATTCAATGATTTCCACTTACTAATGTATAATACTGAAACACAGAAGGGGGGAGAACATGACTGAGGAAGAAAACATAGAAAGTATTAAAGAAAGAGGGGAAAAAGAACACAATGAAGAAGACAAAAGAGAAGAGTAGGGAAAGAAAGAAAACAGATAAAGCATGATGCGAATTCAAATTCTCAGAAGTTTCTCACACAATAAATGTGTATATAGATATATTATTGAGGAATATAATTGAAAATATAAGTGAAACTAAACCTAAACAGCATTTAAAAAGACAAACAAGAAAAAGATTAAAAACTTTATTCAAATGCATTTTCCACTATAAAACCTATGTAAAAACTAATTAAAATTTTAGCTATTTCATGAAATAACTATCTGCTTGTATTCTTTTTTTTTTTTTTTTTTGCAGTACGTGGGCCTCTCACTGTTGTGGCCTCTCCCATTGCAGAGCACAGGCTCCGGACGCGCAGGCTCAGCGGCCATGGTTCACAGGCCCAGCCGCTCCGCGGCATGTGGGGTCTTCCCGGACCGGGGCACGAACCCGTGTCCCCTGCATCGGCAGGCAGACTCCCAACCACTGCGCCACCAGGGAAGACCCTGCTTGTATTCTTTAAACCAGAACTTTACTGACAAAATAGAATCAACTTCTGTCAGCAATTGACATTGTTAACACCTACACTGAAGCCTGCTAGAAGAAAGCTTACTTAAATTTATTCAACCGCAAATGCTTGCAAAAACCAACTCCTTCATTCATTACCAATGGATACAAATAGAAAAGAAATGCAGAATGACTAAGTTCAAGTTTTTCTCATATTAGCAGCTTTTAGAGTGCCAATTATCATATGCTATAAAATTAACATACAAAATATCAATAAATTTAGGGAACAAATATTTTACGAGAGCAGATGCTAAAATGATGCTTAACAAATTACACTTCCAAAAGAAATTTTAAGTATCAAAATGTTCAACCTTAAAATGTATATTTCCCCCATGCTATCACTACTCAAGAGAGATGTTAAAAATGAACAGTTTCGGGCTTCCCTGGTGGTGCAGTGGTTTAGAGTCCGCCTGCTGATGCAGGGGACACGGGTTCGTGCCCCGGTCCGGGAAGATCCCACGGAGCGGCTGGGCCCGTGAGCCATGCCCCTGAGCCTGCACATCCGGAGCCTGTGCTCCGTAGTGGGAGAGGCCACAACAGTGAGAGGCCCGCGTACGGCAAAAAAAAAAAAAAAAAAAAGAGCAGATCTAAGAGCTCTCATCACTCCATATTTGGAGACTCCCTAGGAATATATCTCTTCAAGTGAAATAACAGCAATTCAGGTCTATTCCACAAGCATCTGAAAACGCAAGGTCACTCTGGGGATAAGAACCTCTAAGACGTCATATTAGATGGCTCTAAAACAACAGCCTCCTGCTAGTCAACCTTTCCAGAAATTCTTATCATTATCCAACTCTCTCCCACCCACAAACCCCATTCCTCCAAACACATACATCTAATGCCCACAGGGCCAGAAAAAACACTATGAATTTTCACTGACTTTGCTCATGATCTTCCCTCTGTGTAGAACACTTTGTCCATTCTCCCATATTGTTCAGGCCCAGGATGAATGTCCTCTGCCCTATATCCTCTTCTTCAATGTCCCTCACCCTACACATCAACATTAAGGAGACTGTATCACTTTTCTTGGGCTTATGTTACCTCATAAGCATATCATTTGTATATGTTTATGTATAATTACCTTCTCTGTTAAACTATGAAATCCTAGAGAGCAAAGATTATATTTTATTTATCTGATATGATTAAATTAAATAGTGTGTGGCAAATACTTGGGTTACAAACAGACAGTACTTGCAATCAGTTTATCCTAACATGGTCACTAGGAAGCCAAGTTGCTCAAAAACAGAGATTCCATGGTTGATGACTTGGTTACAGCACCTAAAAACTTCCTCATCAAATTTTTGGTGTAAAATATTTCGGGGGGTTATGCAGCATAATATAGGCAACTTATAGTTAAAGGAAAACTTAGTTCCCTCTAATGTTCTTGCCTTTCTTGTAAGGTTGAAATTATTTCAAAACAAAACTTATTTGGAAGGTTAAGAATAAGGATTCCTTATTGGTAATGCAGTAGAGAGGTTCTATAATACAAGAATATTTTTTTAATCCATCAGCTTTAGTAACTAAAAGATAACTTAGGGCAGTTACTGTAGGAGCTAAGGAAAATAGCTGTGAGTTGAAGATACTTATTACCAGTATTATTACTTAAGACAGAGAAGTTCTAAACAACTAAGGAAGGGTAAAAAAGAGAAATAAGTGTAAGTACTGACAAGAAGAACACAAAATCACCATTACATGAAGATGACTGTTTTTTATATAGAAAATCCAAAAGATATAACTGAAAAATACTGAATATCGATCAGCTAACAAAATATAAAAATTTGCTAGTCTTCATAACGAAATGAAAAGAGAATGGTTTAAAAAAATGATAATTCCTGCTAGCAATAAAAGATATGATAGCATTTTCCATCCATAAAAGTTTCAAAGAAATATTTTTTGATAATAAAAAACAGCATTGGACCAAAAATGTGCTTGTTAGAAAATATTGTTAACAAAATTTTTCACAGGGAATAATTTGTTTACACATGCCAAAACCTTAAAATTACTCACAAATTTTGATTTTATAGTTGATAATTTCTCCTAAGGAAATAAACAGAGGTGTGTGCAAAGATTTACCTACCAGTATGTTTGTTAAAGCATTTTAGAAAACAGAAAATGAAAAATAACCTAAATAACAAAAAAAAGGGACTGATTAAACAAACTATGGAACAATTACACAATGTAATACATGCCAATGATTAAAATAACGTTGTGAAAATATTAATGTCCTTGAAACATGTTCCTAATGTTAAAAAACACAAATTACAAAAATAAATGTATATGTATATGTGCACACACACACACATAAACAAAAGTCTCTAAAAGGTTGTACATCAAAATGTTAACAGGTTGCATGTTCTGGGTAAGATAAAGTAAGCACATTCCACTCTTTCTCACTGAAGGTAGCCAGAAAACCTGGAAAGAAAGTATGGAGCAGCTATTTCAGGACACTGAAAAGTAAACAGTAAGCATGAGAGGGGAAACAGAAGAATGAAAATCAGAGCTTACAAAGACAAAACAAATAATAAAATGGTAGAAGTAAATTCAAACACATCGGTAATTATTCTAATTTAATTGTATTGTGGCCAGAGAGGATGGTCTTTATGATAATGATTCTTTGAAATTTGTCAAGAATTCCTTTTTGATCAACTCTTTTTCAATGTCTATACATATCCAATGTGTGCATCAAAAGAATGTACACTGTCTTATCTGCTGGGTGCAGAGTTTTACATGTATCTATAAAGCAATCTTGTTAATTGTGCTATTCAAAGACCCAGTTTGGGTATTTTTTTTTTGTCTGCTTGATTATTACATTTCAAAGATAGGCTGTTAGGTACATACAAAGCCATCATATATTTTTTGGAGAACAGTGCCTTTTACTATAATTCAGCATCTATTATATACGTCCATCAATGCTTTTGCCTTAAGTTTTATTTTGCCTGATCTTTATGTTATTTTTGGATAGTGCTTTTCTACTATACCATTTTCCATCCCTTCATTTTCAATTTTTCTTACCTCTCCATTTTACCTCTGTATTTTAGAAGCCACATACACCTGAACATAACCACTCCTTTCTTTTAGTATCCCAAAAATATTAGTTGTGCCTCCTTAGAGCTCCTCTTTGCTTTGGTTTTGCACTGTAGTTAGTAGTTTACAAAATCTCCTATACTAAGCCATTAATTCTCTAAGGGCAAAAATAGCCTTCAACTAGCTACTCCAGCATACAGCAATAAAGATTTGGGGAACTGAACAGCCTGCTTCCACTAAGCAATGTTTTGAAACTCAATCTAATTAGAATGAAATAAAAGCTCTCCAGTTATCACTTTTTCTGTTATAAACAAAATATAGATTGAAGGTTAGATAGATTAATATCTATCTAGATAGATTGAAGGTTATTGACAAAAGCATAACATACTTTTAAAATGATCAATATATTAAGGAGAAAGAACACCTGTATGGCAGAAATGGCTAGCTATCCATCAATATTTTGTGCTTCCCCTTCCAGAATGTAGAATTGTTTCTGAGATACGACTTCTAAGATATACATAATGTCCACGAAGATAGTTTTCCTCAATGAAATTTGAGAAGGATATGTATCACTTCCAACCTGGGGGTAGTAAGAAGTTGATAGGTCTTCTCCAGATTCTCCACTTAAAAAGGCTGAAAGCAGGTCTGCAGACCTACTAGAGAATGGACTTGAGGATACGGGGAGGGGGAAGGGTAAGCTGGGACAAAGTGAGAGAGTGGCATGGACATATATACACTACGAAATGTAAAATAGATAGCTAGTGAGAAGCAGCCACATAGCACAGGGAGATCAGCTCCGTGCTTTGTGACCACCTAGAGGGGTGGGATAGGGAGGGTGGGAGGGAGGGATATGCAAGAGGGAAGAGATATGGGGACATATGTATATGTATATAACTGATTCACTTTGTTACAAAGCAGAAACTGACACACCATTGTAAAGCAATTATACTCTAATAAAGATGTTTAAAAAAAAAAGAAAAAAAGGCTGAAAGCAGTATAATTCAAAGCCTGGGTAGGGCATAGCAGAGCCTCAAGATAAAAGGAACCTGGGCTTCTGACAGAATACATAAAGAAAACAAACACTTTTGTCGTGCTAATCCCCTGAAATTTAGAAGTTAAGGTGTCCACCATGTAATATTAACTTAACTTACACATCTGGTCATTTTTTTTTTAAGTTTTTCCTGAAAATGTTAATGGAAAATGTTAAAAACAGTAAAAGCATAAAAATAGAAGAGGTAAAATAAGCTCTGAATTTCTTTTTCATTTACAACAAGGTTCTCTCTATTCTCAGATGTTCCAGAAAGGAACAGTGATTAGATAGCTTAAATTGCTGAGCTTCCCCACAGGCAAGTAGACAAGAAATGATTGTGCTATCTTCTATAAAATACATTGCCATTTTTGGCCCAGGCTCTCAAAGAGCTGATATATTACAAATATTCTTAAATTATCTGATACTCTCTCCAACTATTATTAAACTCCCTTCAAGAGATATTTTTCAGAAAACCAAGCCCTAACAGCCTAAGGTGGCAAGCATTAAGCAAACACACACACACACACACCCCTTCCATTTCATATTCAATATTTTCTGCAGAAAACAAAATCTTGACTAAATGACTACTAATTTAATAATATATACCTCATGTATACCACAGGTATTGTAAAGTATAATAAGGTATTCCTCATCTATACCAAAATATCTAAGTTTCCAATTTCTCATCCACAAAATGTAAGCTAGATCACAGGCTTAGCTGGGGCCTATAGGTAGACTTCAGTGAGTATGTGAATACCCCACAGTCACATGCAAATTTTAAATGTGCCTATGTGGGTGTATAACTTTTTCAACAGATTTTCAAGCATCTATGTCCCAAAAAAGATAGACTGCTAAACCAGAAAAATCAGAAGTAGCTTCTTATTCTACATTTCAATGACTCTATGATTCTGATTATCGATCTCTGAAAACCCCGTGTGATTTTATGCAGTTCAGCTTTTATGCAGTGCAGTAAATACATAAATGGCTATTATGAACCAGACATTGTATCAGATCGGAGCTGGCCAAATCAGGCTGTGCCATCTGTTGTTATAAATAAAGTTTTATTGGAACATAGTCACAAACATTAGTTTATTTATGGTTTATGGCTGATTTCACAGTACATCAAAAAATGAAAGAGCTGTAACAGAAAATATATGGCTTGCAAAGCCTAAAATATTTAATAACTGGCCCTTTACAGAAAATATTTCCTAACCTCCATGCTAGATGATGAAGATCAAAGATGTCTAGGTCACAACTTCAGACCCAGTGGGCAACATAATTTTTAATTTATCTATACCCTAAATATTTCCATTGCACCCTGTGTGTGTGTACATACATATATTGGGTTGGCCAAAATCTTTGACTGGTGTTTTCCGTAAGATGACTCTAGTAGTGCTTAGTTGTCTTTAACTTCATTTGAAACAATTTTGTTAAGACTGTATTGTGACAGCTGTCATATCAGCGTGCATTTAAAAAAAAATCAACATTGATGAATTTTTGTGTAGCCATTTTAATACTGAACATGGAAGGAAAAGCAACATTTTTGGCATATTATGCTCTATTATTTCAAGAAAGGTAAAAACACAACTGAAACACAAAAAAAGATTTTTGCGGTGTATGGAGAAGATGCTGTGACTGATAGCACATGTCAGAAGTGGTTTACGAAGTTTTGTGCTGTAGATTTCTCGCTGGACCATGCTCCACGGTCAGATAGACCAGTTGAAGTTGATAACAATCAAATAGAGACATTAATTGAGAACAATCAATGTTATACCATGTGAAGATAGCCAACATACTCAAAACACCCAAATCAACCACGTAAAATCATTTGCACCAGCTTGGTTATGTAAATTGCTCTGATGTTTGGGTTCCACGTAAGTTAACCAAAAAAAAACCTTTTTTTTTTCTTTTTTAAATTTTTGAACTTTATTTTTTTTATACAGCAGGTTCTTATTAGTCATCCATTTTACACACATCAGTGTATACATGTCAACCCCAATCGCCCAATTCATCACACCACCACCACCACACCACCACAGCTTTCCCCCCTTGGTGTCCATACATGTGTTCTCTACATCTGTGTCTCAACTTCTGCCCAGCAAACTGGTTCATCTGTACCATTTTTCTAGGGTCCACATATATGCATTGATATACGATATTTGTGTTTCTCTTTCTGACTTACTTCACTCTGTATGACAGTCTCTAGATCCATCCACGTCTCAACAAATGACCCAATTTCGTTCCTTTCTATGCCTGAGTAATATTCCATTGTATATATGTACCACATCTTCTTTATCTATTTATCTGTCAACGGGCATTTAGGTTGTTTCCATGACTTGGTTATTATAAATAGTGCTGCAATGAACACTGGGGTGAATGTCTTTTTGAATTATGGTTTTCTCTAGGTATATGCCCAGTAGTGGGATTGCTGGATCATATGGTAATTCTATTTTTACATTTTTAAGGAACCTCCATACTATTCTCCATACTGGCTTTATCAATTTACATTCCCACCAACAGTGCAAGAGGGTTCCCTTTACTCCACAACCTCTCCAACACTTATTGTTTGTAGATTTTCTGATGATGCCCATTCTAAACGGTGTGAGGTGACACCTCATTGTAGTTTTGATTTTCATTTCTCTAATAATTAGTGATGGTGAGCAAATTATCATGTGCTTCTTGGACATCTGTATGTCTTCTTCGGAGAAATGTCTACTTAGGTCTTCTGCCCATTTGTGGATTCGGTTGTTTGTTTTTTCAAAATTGAGCTGCATGAGCTGTTTATATATTTTGGAGAATAATCCTTTGTCCATTGATTTGCTTGCAAATATTTTCTCCATTCTGAGGGTTGTCTTTTTGTCTTCTTTATGGTTTCCTTTGATGTGCAAAAGCTTTGAAGTTTCATTAGGTCCCACTGTGTATTTTTGTTTTCATTTTCATTACTCTAGGAGGTAGATCAAAAAACATCCTCCTGTGATTTATGTCAAAGAGTGTTCTTCCTATGTTTTCCCCTAAGAGTTTTATAGTGTCTGGTCTTACATTTAGGTCTCTAATCCATTTTCAGTTTATTTTTGTGTATGGTGTTAGGGAGTGTTCTAATTTCATTCTTTTACATGTAGCTGTCTAGTTTTCCCAGCACCACTTATTGAAGAGGCTGTCTTTTCTCCATTGTATATCCCACCTCCTTTGTCATAGATTAGTTGACCATAGGTGCGTGGGTTTATCTCTGGGCTTTCTATCTTGTTCCATTGATCTATGTTTCTGTTTTTGTGCCAGTTCTATACTGCCTTGATTACTGTAGCTTTGTAGTATAGTCTGAAATCAGGGAGTCTGATTTCTCCATCTGTTTTTTTATCTCAAGACTGCTTTGGCTATTCAGGGTCTTTTGTGTCTCCACACAATTTTTAAGATTTTTTGTTCTAGTTCCATAAAAAATGCCACTGGCAACTTGATAGGGATTGTATTGAATCTGTAGATTGCTTTGGATAGTATAGTCATTTTTCACAATATTGATTCTTCCAATCCAAGAACATGGTATATCTCTCCATCTGTTGCTATCATCTTTAATTTCTTTCATCAGTGTCTTATAGTTTTCTGCATACAGGTCTCTTGTCTCCCTAGGTAGCTGTACTCCTAGGTATTTTTTTCTTTTTGTTGCAATGGTAAATGGGAGTGTTTCCTTAATTTCTCTTTCAGATTTTTCATCATTAGTGTATAGGAATGCAAGAGATTTCTGTGCATTAATGCTGTATCCTGCAACTTTACCAAATTCATTGATTAGCTCTAGTAGTTTTCTGGTGACATCTTTAGGATTCTCTATGTATAGTATCATGTCATCTGCAAACAGTGACAGCTTTACTTCTTCTTTTCCAATTTGTATTCCTTTTATTTCTTTTTCTCCTCTGATTGCCATGGCTAGGACTTCCAAAACTATGTTGAATAATAGTGGTGAGAGTGGACATCCTTGTCTTCTTCCTGATCTTAGAGGAAATGCTTTCAGTTTTTCACCACTGAGAACGATGTTTGCTGTGGGTTTGTCGTATATTGCCTTTATTAGGTTGAGTTAGGTTCCCTCTATGCCCACCTTCTGGAGAGTTTTTATCATAAATGGGTGTTGAATTTTGTCAAAAGCTTTTTCTACATCTACTGATATAATCATATAGTTTTTATTTTTCAATTTGTTAATATGGTGTATCACATTGATTGATTTATGTATATTGAAGAATCCTTGCACCCCTTGGATAAATCCCACTTGATCATGGTTTATGATACTTTTAACGTGGTGTTGGATTCTGTTTGCTAGTATTTTGTTGAGGACTTTTGCATCTATATTCATCAGTGATATTGGTCTGTAATTTTCTTTTCTGGTAGTATCTTTGTCTGGTTTTGGTATCAGGGTGATGGTGGCCTCATAAAATGAGTTTGGGAGTGTTGCTTCCTCTGCAATTTTTTGGACGAGTTTGAGAAGGATGGGTGTTAGCTCTTCTCTAAATGTTTGATAGAATTCACCTGTGAAACCATCTGGTCCTGGACTTTTGTTTGTTGGAAGATTTTTAAACACAGTTTCAAGGTCATTACTCGTAGTTGGTCTGTTCATATTTTCTATTGCTTCCTGGTTCAGTCTTGGAAGGTTATACCTTTCTAAGAATTTATCCATTTCTTCCAGGTTGTCCACTTTATTCGTACAGAGTTGCCTGTAGTCTCTTAGGATGCTTTGTATTTCTGTGGTGTCTGTTGTAACTTCTCCTTTTTCATTTCTCATTTTACTGATTTGAGTCCTCTCCTTCTTTTTCTTGATCAGTCTGGCTAATGGTTTTTTTTTTTAACATCTTTATTGGAGTATAATTGCTTTACAATGGTGTGTTAGTTTCTGCTTTATAACAAAGTGAATCAGTTATACATATACATATGTTCCCATATCTCTTCCCTCTTGCGTCTCCCTCCCTCCTACCCTCCCCATCCCATGGCTAATGGTTTATCAGTTTTGTTTATCGTCTCAAAGTACCAGCTTTTAGTTTTATTCACCTTTGCTATTGTTTTCTTTGTCTCTATTTCATTTATTTCTGCTCCAATCTTTATTATTTCTTTCCTCTGCTAACTTTGGGTTTTGTTTGTTCTTCTTTCTCTAGATCCTTTAGGTGTAAGGTTAGATTGTTTGAGATTTTTCTTGTTTCTTGAGGTAGGCTTGTATAGCTATAAACTTCCCTTTTAGAACTGCTCTTTCTGCATCCCATAGGTTCTGGATCGTCGTGTTTTCATTATCATTTGTCTCTAGGTATTTTTTGATTTCCTCTGATTTCTTCAGTGAACTCTTGGTTATTTAGTAATGTATTGTGTAGCCTACATGTGTTTGTGTTTTTTACATTTATTTCCCTGTAATTCATTTCTAGTCTCATAGCGTTGTGGTCACAAAAGATGCTTGATATGATTTCCATTTTCTTAAATTTACTGAGGCTTGATTTGTGACCCAAGCTGTGATCTATCCTGTAAAATGTACCATGAGCACTTGAGAAGAAAGTGTAATCTGCTGTTTCTGGATGGAATGTCCTATAAATATCAATTAAATCTACCTGGTCTATTGTGTAATTTAAAACTTCTGTTTCCTTATTTATTTTCATTTTGGATGATCTGTCCATTGGTGTAAGTGAGGTGTTAAAGTCCCCCACTATTACGGTGCTACTGTCAATTTCCTGTTTTACAGCTGTTAGCAGTGGCCTTGTGTAATAAGGTGCTCCTATGTTGGATGCATATATATTTATAATTGTTATATCTTCCTCTTGGATTGATCCCTTGATCATTATGTAGTGTCCTTCCTTGTCTCTTGTAACATTCTTTATTTTAAAGTCTATTTTATCTGATATAAGTATTGCTACTCCAGCTTTCTTTTGATTTCCATTTGCATAGAATATCTTTTTCCATCCCCTCACTTTCAGCCTGTATGTGTCCCTAGGTCTGAAGTGGGTTTCTTGTAGACAGCCTATATATGTGTCTCCTTTTTGTATCCATTCAGCAAGCCTGTGTCTTTTGGTTGCAGCATTTAATCCATTCACGTTTAAGGTAATTATCGATATGTATGTTCCTATTACCATTTTCTTAATGTTGGGGGGTTTGTTTTTGTACGTCCTTTTCTTCTCTTGTGTTTCCCACTTAGAGAAGGTCCTTTAGCATTTGTTGTAGAGCTGGTATTGTAGTGCTGAATTCTCTTAGCTTTTGCTTGTCTGTGAAGCTTTTGATTTCTCCACTGAATCTGAATGAGATCCTTGCTGGGTAGAGTAATCTTGGTTGTAGGTTCTTCCCTTTCATCACTTTAAGTACATCATGCTACTCCCTTCTGGCTTGTAGAGTTTCTGCTGAGAAATCAGCTGTTAACCTTATGGGAGTTCCCTTGTATGTTATTTGTCAGTTTTCCCTTGCTGCTTTTAGTAATTTTTCTTTGTCTTTATTTTTTTGCCAGTTTGATTACTATGTGTCTCAGCGTGTTTCTCCTTGGGTTTATCCTGTATGGGACTCTCTGTGTGCTTCCTGGACTTGGACAGCTATTTCTTTTCCCACATTAGGGAATTTTTCAACTATATTCCCTTCAAATATTTTCTCTGGTCCTTTCTCTCTCTCTTCTCCTTCTGGGACCCCTATAATGCGAATGCTGTTGTGTTTAATGTTGTCCCAGAGGTCTCTAAGGCTGTCTTCATTTCTTTTCATTCTTTTTTCTTTATTCTGTTCTGCGGCAGTGAACTCCACCATTCTGTCTTTCAGGTCTCTTATCCATTCTTCTGCCTCCGTTATTCTGCTATTCGTTCCTTCTAGTGTATTTTTTCATTTCAGTTATTGTATTGTTCATCTCTGTTTGTTTGTTCTTTAATTCTTCTAGATCTTTGTTAAACATTTCTTACATCTTCTTGATCTTTGCCTCTATCCTTTTTCCAAGGTCCTGGATCAACTTCACTCTCGTTATTCTGAATTCTTTTTCTGGAAGGTTGCCTTTCTCCACTTCATTTAGTTGTTTTTCTGGGGTTTTATGTTGTTCCTTCACCTGGTACATAGCTCTCTGCCTTTTCATCTTGTCTATCTTTCTGTGAATGTGGTTTTTTGTTCCACAGGCTGCAGGACTGTAGTTCTTCTTGCTTCTGCTCTCTGCCCTCTGGTGGATGAGGCTCTCTAAGAGGCTTGTGCAAGTTTCCTGATGGGAGAGTCTGGTGGTGGGTAGAGCTGGCTGTTGCTCTGGTGGGAAGAGCTCAGTAAAACTTTAAACTGCTTGTCTACTGATGGATGGGACTGGGTTCCCTCCCTGTTGGTTGTTTGGCCTGAGGCGACCCAACACTGGAGCCTATCGGGGCTCTTTGGTAGGGCTAATGGCAGACTCTGGGAGGGCTCACACCAAGGAATACTTCCCAGAACTTCTGCTGCCAGTGTCCTTGTCCTCACGGTGAGACACAGCCACGCCCTGCCTCTGCAGGAGACCCTCCAACACTAGCAGGTAGGTCTGGTTCAGTCTCCCCTGGGGTCACTGCTCCTTCCCCTGGGTCCCGATGCACATACTACCTTGTGTGTGCCCTCCAAGAGTGGAGTCTCTGTTTCCCCCAGTCCTGTCAAAGTCCTGCAATCAAATCCCACTAGCCTTAGCAGTCTGATTCTCTAGGAATTCCTCCTCCTGTTGCCAGACCCCCAGGTTGGGAAGCCTGACGTGGGGCTCAGAACCTTCATTTCAGTGGGTGGACTTCTGTGGTATAAGTGTTATCCAGTCTGTGAGTCACCCACCCAGCGGTTATGGGCTTTGATTTTAATGTGATTGCGCCCCTCCTGCCATCTCACTGTGGCTTCTCCTTTGTCTTTGTACGTGGGGTATCTTTTTTGGTGAGTTCCAGTGTCCTCTTATCAATGACTGTCCAGCAGGTAGTTGTGATTCTGGTGTTCTCACAAGAGGGAGTGAGAGCATGAAAAAAACCTTCTTGACCATATTTCCACATGTGTTTCTCCACTGAAACGTAACGAAAACGTTCCGTTTTTAAAACCAATTGTGACGAGCAATGAAAAGTGTATACTGTACAATAATGTGGCACGGAAGAGATCATGGGGCAAGAAAAATGAACCACCACCAACCACACCAAAGGCCAGTCTTCATCCAAAGAAGGCGATGTTGTGTATATGGTGGGATTGGAAGCTCCTCTATTATGAGCTCCTTCCGGAAAACCAAACAGTTAATTCCAACAAGTACTGGTCCCAGTTAGACCGACTGAAAGCAGCACTCGACAGAAAGCATCCGGAATTAGTCAACAGAAAACACATAATCTTCCATTAGGATAACGCAATACTGTGTGTTTCTTTGATGACCAGACTAAAACTGTTACAGCTTGGCTGGGAAGTTCTGATTCATCCTCCATATTCACCAGACATTGCACCTTCAGATTGCCATTCATTTTGGGGTTTATAAAATTCTCTTAATGGAAAAAATTTCAATTCCCTAGAGGACTGTTCTTTGCTCAAAAAGATGAAAAGTTTTGGAAAGATGGAATTATGAAGTGGCCTGGAAAATGTCAGAACGTAGTGGAACAAAACTGTGAATACGTTGGTCAATAAAGTACTTGGTGAAAATGAAAAATGTGTCTTTTATTTTTGCTTAAAAACCAAAGGAACTTTTTGGCCATCCCAATACATATATTCTGAGTAAAAGGGTAAGGAGAAAAAAAGGGAAGAGACAATTACATGACAAAATCAAAAAAGAGGAAGCTATGCACTAGAACACAAAATTTATCTGAGCTTCCTAGAAAATAAGTAGAAAAAAACTTTAATGAAAAAATATTTAACAAGAAAAAACATATCCGTTAATTAAGAGGTCCTGAATAAATTAAAGGACAATACCCTTAATGCCACTTTAGAGAAAATGCAGAAGCAGCCCACAGAAGGCTGGCTTCTTACAATGACCTTCAACAAAACCAAAGGTTGTACACTTCAGAGAGCATAGGACTAAATAATCCAGGTATGTAGCTTAGAAGTAATCTCACTTCTAAGCTAGATAAAGTACAGAGAATACTGAGGAAAGCATGAATGAAGAAAGAAATAAATGAAACAACCTTAAACTTTCTCTCTAAATAGGAATTGTCAACATAACTTACTGAGTATCCTAGGCCCACAATTCAAAACTGTTATTAAAAGTAATTGAAGGTTCTGGTCTATATATCATTAACTGAAAGAAAATGTGTATGGTTCAAATCAGTCAGATTCAAACTCTTTTGACCTCTCTCCCAGTAAGAAATATTACATCATAACCCAGCAAAGCACATATATATGCATAAGTTTCTTGAAATATGATTAACCTTTACTATATGCCCCACACTATGTGGTTTTCTATTCTATGTTACATATTGTTTAAATGCTTGCCATGACCCACTAAATTGCTTTCACAATGCACTCATTGGTCAGGGTGCATAATCTGAAAAAGACTGTTCCAGATAACAAGACCAGAAATTGCAAAGAAAATATGAGATAGCGACTTGTGCTTCTTTCCTATTAGAGGGGTGCCCATCCTTAAAGATATAGAACAACTATTCGCAACACCAAAACTTTTCTCAAAAAGCATCTCTGAATCTATGTAAATGTTTGAACGCCAAAATTATAACCACAGATGCTGGAAGAAATAACTTTGCCCTAGAAAATTTTGAAAACTGGAATTCATCTCTACCATGAAAGAACCTTAATATAGGTTCTTTACAGGTAAGATAACATTGCCAGAAATGAGTCCTCAAATAACCTTATGAGTTAATCTTGAAATAAAAGGATTATCCAACTGGACTGTCAAATTATCCTTTTTTTTTCCTTTGGCAATATTAAGTTTAGCTGCTCTGCCTTCCAGTAATTGTCCAACAAGTTCAGTTACTTTCTAAAGCAACTCCTTTAACTGTGATTTTTGTCACAGCATAAAAGAGGATATGAGTCCTGTTAGGTAAGGCAGAAAAGCACCTGTTAATCCAAAAGCTACTTCAAGTAGTTCAGTAGAACACAGCTCTGTTTTATGCCACTAAAAATAGGATGTTTTATGTTACGTTTATTTTTATGTTTTATGCTCCTAAAAATAGGTCAGTTCTCCCAATCCTGAATATCAGTATAAATTCCAATACAGTCTCTAAAGAATCATTAAAAGTCTGGGACCTGTTATGAGGACATGCAAGTTGGCCCACAGAAGATTTTTAGTGAAATCAACAACTGACAAAAGCTTTAAATTTTTCTTAAACAAGTTCTTTCTTAAAAGAAAAAAAATGTAATAAGACTCAACAGTTAAACCTAAAACTGATTATTCTTTGCCAGGATATTGATGGAGAGAGTTGTATACAATGAGCTTGCTTAGGAAGTTTTAAGGGGATATGTAGTCAGAAATTTGGAGGGGTAAAGGGGTTGCCCATTTCATAAATAAGAACAAGCTATAGTTTAATTTACAGTTTAATTAGATTCACCAGGGATTTCTCCCAAGGAGTTAATACTTATGAAAAGAATTTAGAAAGCTCTTTAACCATCATAACTACTCTAAGTAGAATTAGAAACATTCAGAAGTAAAATAACTTCTTCTGGTACCTTCTCCAGCCATAGCAATTAATCTATAAGGCCAGAGAGAATACTGAGATCTGTTAGGTAAAGTTCCTAAGAACACAAAGCATCAGCATTAACATCACTATAACACCAGTTAAATATGTTCAATTCAAATGTAATTTAGAACCTATATTTGAGGGAGGAGGGCTATGAAATGATGTACCTAATGGCAACCTCTTACAAGTAAAGTAGATGGTGCCAGAAGACTGTCAAAAATTAACAGGTTTGAAATTGGGTTCAACTTAGGTTGAAACCAGCTTACAAACCTTTGGAGCAGAAAACAAGTGTATACCAATGTCAGCTATACCTCAAAAAAAAGAAGTAACTGATAAATAAAATCGAAAGAGAAGTGACAGATAACTACTAACAGTAAAAAGGCAGCAATGCACTTTGGCCACAGAGCTGACATGTAACAATCATTGTTTTTTTTCCTTCATTAAACATTTATCAAGGAACTGTTATTTGTAAGCCACTACTCCTCCAGATAAATAAAAATTTCAGTTTCCTTTGTTTATCAAGAAGCAAGAGGAACAAAGAGACTACAGGTAGAGTCAGAGGCAAGTCTTTGCTTGGAGAGGATGTAAGAAAGCAACTATACTGCAATAAAAAATTTTTTTTTTAAATCCCAGTTATCATCTTAAAATGTAAAAAAGGATTTGGGTCTCCTTAGGTGTTGATTTTGCATCAGATAAATTAGCCTGTTTTCAGAGTTCTCTGAGAGTGAAAACAGGATTGGGATCCACTTTTTAGGTACTGAAACTAATATAAATAAGGAAGAAAGTCCTGAGTCCCCAAGAAGAGCTGACTTCCATCCCTCTTCTCTGTTTCCCTGATGACAACAAATAACTATAAGACTGTAAGTGTAATGAAGAAATAAACAGAAACATAAAAAAAAAAAACAGAAAAAGAATGAAATACCTGCACTGACACTTTGCTCTGCAAAATCGCCACATGGAAAAGACTATAACTATTATACAAACATTTGAAGCAATACAAAGCTAACTTAAATTTCTGGGAACTTTTTATACAATGATAAAATTATTGTTTAACTTAATGATGTAATGAGTGCTTATCTTACCCAGAACAATATGTCTCCTTTTTATTTAATGTGAAATGCTGTTAAAAGCATCAGATGTGCACTAGTGTTCCATGAAGATGTATTTGATTCCTGACCTTTAATCTAGGGAAGGGGTCCTGATATATGATCATGTGCATAGGGACAAACAGCAGCAAAGTAAGAACAATGTATTAATTATTGGGATTTGTCCTTTAATCATCCTCAAGAGATGATTAGAATCTATGAGAAAATAAATGAACGGAATTATATATATAGTTGAAGTGATGAAGCTTTTAATCTGGAGACTGGAAGCTGTCTGAAATGATCTGTGTTATTTTGTTGTTTAGATCAGTGATTCCTATACTTACAGATGAGTAAATTTTAAGACAAAAATATATTCAAGTAACTGTCATTCAGTCACCCACCTTTTAATCTTAAATAAAGGAGTAAATAGAAAAAAAAAAGAAATAAACTTAAGGAATAAACCTAGGGCAAAAGAGCATCAAAATTTGAATGAGTCCAGAGCCCTCACAAATGTCTTTCAATCTGTTCTGATGTCATGCAGCAAATGTACACATATTTTAAATACTTTATAACACTAAAAAATATGGAAAATATATATTCTACAAAGGGCTACAATGATTAATAACAATCAAAATTTTGGTTTTATCAGTGCCCTTAGAAGTTACCTGGTGGCGGGACTTCCCTTGTGGTGCAGTGGTTAAGAATCTGCCTGCCAATGTAGGGGACACAGATTCGAGCCCTGGTCTGGGAAGATCCCACATGCCACAGAACAACTAAGCCCATACGCCACAACTACTGAAGCCTGCGTGACGCAACTACTGAGCCCACATGCTGCAACTACTGAAACCCATGCACCTAGAGCCCGTGCTCCACAACAAGAGAAGCCACGGCAATGAGAAGCGCACACACAGCAACAAAGACCCAACGCAGCCAAAAATAAACCAAAATTAAAAATAAAGAAGAAGTTACCTGGTGGCAAATCAGGATCTGTGGGAGCAGCCTGCTGAATTCTTCGGGGTTTTACTGATGACTTTGTGTTCTCAGTAGTACTACGGTTGGTAGAATTAGAACCACAGCTTTCATGGTCATCCTATTTTTATTTTGAAGAAAGAGAAGTATCAGTCACCATTAAAGAATTTTAAAAAGTTTTGTTGCATGTATGCAGGTTACTAAAATGTGATAAGATAGACTCTTCAGGGTTTTTTTTTTAGCTCTAAAAATCTATGTAACCAAAATTTTTCATAATTTGCATTCTTAAACACCATTTTAAAACTTAGTTTAAAATCATAAATTGTCTATTTCTTTAGTTGGTATCAAAAGAAACCACTTGATAATGTCAAAAAAATTCTTATATATGGTTTTAGCAAAAGAAGACAATTCAAAGGAAGCTTTTAAACATTTTCCACTGGAAAATGCAAAATAAATGGAAAGGGTCTTAATATTCCCCTATTTCTTTATATGTTAAGACCCTTATTATTTTGTGACTTAAATTAAGAAGCCAAGCTGTCTTTTTAATCACCTTTAACAATTAATCTTAATCATCCTCAGAAATCTTAGCATCCTATTTAACACTGTTCACTGAATTGAATATTGTTCAGATTAGATATAAGGTTTAACTGGGTTTTGATATGGATAACATAAAAACTTCAAAAAAATCATACATATTTTTGAAATTTATACCATGCAAATGAGTACTCTTTTCCTGACTTGATTCAACAAACATTTATATAATGCTTTTATGTGTTAATTGCTGGATTTACAAAGGCAAATTAGATATAATATTTGTTCTCAAAGATTTCAGAATCTATTTAAAACATATATAACCAGTCTACAAGAGTACTTTTTTGTTTGTTTTCAAGTAATAGGAACACAAAGAGTCATTCTATTTGGAAGAACTAGAGAGATGAGGCCGTTAAAACTGAGTGTAGAAATGTTTTAGGTTAAGATTGGAGGCTATAGGGGGAAAACTATAAACAGCACATGCAAGAATATGATTAGTCAAAAAAAGCCACAGTATACAATGTTTAAGATGGGAGAACAATACCAGAAGCTAAAGACGTGGACTAGTTCAGTAAAAATGAGGTCACATTAAGAACCACAGAGATGCTAACGCTTAAGATTTAGTAATTAGGAGGAGGGTGCCAATAACCAAAGGAAAAAAAAAAAGACATTTAGTAACTGCAGTAGAGGGACAGGAGTGGAAGAAGTAAAAGAGTACTTCAAAGGGTGAATAACAAGTTAAGATGGAAAAAATAAACATAGATTGCTCTTTCAATAAGACGGATATTACAAGGAGGAAATAGATGAGGTAGTAAAACGAGGTAAAAGCATCTGACATCATCTTTTTCCTTTTGGGGGGATAAAAGAGCACATTCTGCTTGAATGAGAGATGCATATGAGGAGGCAGAGATCAAACATCTCTCCAACACAAAGGGAAACAGATGGTGTACTGTGCACCATCAATTCATTAATCAATAATAAAACTATTTCATAATGCTTAAAAGAATCGTGATAAATTTAGTTTTTCTCTTTTATATAGTTGAAGAGAAAATTTGAAGAATAAAAAGAAGGATACCCACTAAATTTACCATTCTAATAGCGTACTAGAGGCAAATAAGAACAATGATAGGACCTCCTTTAGGACACAAAAATTCTTATTCACTACCACACTAAGAGGATTATACAATAATAAAAGATGAATCTTTTACAATATAGCATGGCTTCAGATGCTAGTGTGATATATTAGCAAAAGAAAAAATTTCTGTTTGAAACTTCATTACAACAAAAAGTTAAAAATTTACTGTAACAAACAATAAAGGAAATTTTTGCACGCACTTATGTTTAAGTTATAAAAAACAAACTTCACAGCATTTCATTCCACAAAACAGCTTCACTATTCAATCTTTATAATGACATCTTCTGTTATTTTGGGGGATGTTATAGTCTCCAAATACTAAAAGACTACTACTGTGAATAAGACCTTACTGTAATTACTTTAAGTTCAACTTAGATCCTTAAAAATGTCTGTAGTCATACACTTCTGCACAATGTTAACATTAAAAGCACACTATTAATTTTTGAAACATATGGTTGTCTCAAAAGCCCAGAAGTAAAACATATTCATTAAAAAGATGTGAAAAAGTTCCAAGTGAACTGCCAAAACTAGCATAATTATGAAAATATTTAACACTGAAACCATCTGAAATCACATACTGTATATAGATTATAGTGATGTCATAATAAACATTCCAGCCAAAATGCACTAAAACTACTGCAGTCCAATAAATCTGGCATACACGAGATGACAAACATTTTAAAGCAAAAGAAAGAACAAGTTATTTTATTTTTAAAGTTATTAGCAGCAAAAAAGGGTAAAGTGCATAGACTAAATATGAGTTTTCAAATAGTTTAAAAAAAAGAACTGAATAAAGTTCCCTACAAACTACACATTTTTTTCATTTAGAAGAAAAACAAACTAAATAACTTTATTTGCTTAAACAAAAATTTTAATAAACCTGAAATTTCAGTGTGCCTTAAAAATGGGCATTAATCATGGTACCCACAGGAATATGTACTATGAAACAAACATTACCAAATGTGCAAACATTTCTTTCTTAATTCTGGTTAGGAAATTATGGTTGTATATGTATTATAATTAGAAAATAATCCTTTTGATAATTTTGACTTGTTTTCATTTCAATTACATTTTAATTGCATCAATTAAGTGAGCCTCCATTCAAATACTGCCCCAACTAAATTAAATTTTAAAAAAATAAAGCAAAACAACAATTATAATATTTACTATTAAAACTGGAATTACTTCCACCATTAGTTTGAGTTCATCATCTGCTTTTAACCAGTATGCATCACTTTGGACTATTACACATTTTAATTCATTGAAAGCCTCTAATTTCTAATAAAAGAAACTCTGTTCTCAAAAATACCAGCTAAAATGCTTTGAGATAATTTTTAACCCCAAACACATTGCAGTTATATCTTTCTGATTTAGGATGCAATTTTTCCAAAATGTCTGGTAAGTAGACTTCATGGCAAAAGAATGTTGTCTCTTGGGGACCACATAGCTATTTCTGAAAATACTGCCCTTTGCGCCTCATGAAACAAGCAAGAATGTCATTTCCTTACAAAAGTTCCTAACAGAGTGAAAACGTGGCAAACACTGTATGTAAACAGACCCATTACTTTCATAATGACTTGATCATGGGATCATGTTACATACTTTTCACCTGAGCCCTCACAGGGCTAGTCAATTAAAACTGGAAAACCATCAACTCCCAGATGCACCATAGTATGAATAAGGTTGAGGACAAAACTTAAAACAGGTGACTGAATCGTTCGAAGTTCTTGTTTAAAAAGAAAGGTTAAAAGTAAGAGAGAGTTGAAGAAGGAGAAAACGAAAGACAGAAGAAGCAATGTGCCTTATGTTCTTCAGCCTTGTGGCACCAAACTTGGCAAGCAGAGAAGGACTAAGGTTCACCTGGAAGCTCTGGTCACCAAAAGCTCCTGAACAGAGTGTGAGGGCCTTGGAAATGAACCGCTACAAAGCCCTTAGAGACATTCACCTCTATCCTCCTCCAGAAGCAGCAAGAGATGCAATAAAGAATCTCTAAAGGTAACTCTACTTCGGAGAGTCAAACAGCCAAGTCAAGTCAGCAACGCAGAGGTACAATTGGAGAGTGAGCCAGAAAAAAACAAAACACTACCTTTTGTGGTAAAAATGGGAATCTCTGGAACCCCTCTACCCTGACAGCAATATTAATAAACTTACTTTTAGCCATAAAAAAAAAAATGCCAAGCAACTCCAGTAAAAGAGTGTATACCCCCAACCTCTTCACACATCAGCTTAAGCCCACAGAGGAGGCTACTTCCATCTTCTCTCCCATAAGGGTGAGGATAAGGGACTATGATAGGCTGGGGAAGAAGAAAAGAGAGCTTATACTCCCTTGCATTCTTTTACTTGAACCTCCCAAATGCAGGAATAGTTAACCTGACAGGCCAAAGCTTAACATACACTAAGATGTATTAGGCTACATTTTAATAATGAAAGAGATCACTGTACTAACTGTAAACACCTGTGTGTGATGGAGCCACTCTTTTATCCCTGAGATCCATGTTACCCAATAACAGGACCAGAGCCATGTTCCCCAGATGATGCAATCACTAGCCATCTCTCCTCTGTCTTCTTTTCACACCCACAGCTAGCCACCTAACCCAGGATACTGCCCAGCTAGAGAACAATCAAACTATGCTGGTTATAATAGCACCATATGTTAGAAAAAATTTGTTCTTCATTTTTGCCTATGACATCCCTTTCCTTCATATCAGTAGGTATATATCATATTGCCAACCTCTCCTTCCCTGTTTTTAAACCACTGGATTGAAGTGGTTAGACCCACCCTTAGATTTGGAAGGTGAAATGGGCAGAAATTAAGGAAGGAGAGAACAAAAGTATATACAGAGGCATTCTGGCCTAAGCCACATTCTACCATCTAATATTTACCAAAATTCACTGGGGGGGGGACTGGGTGTGTGAACCGATTAATAAAACTGCACTTTGTTTTCTTATATG